>NW_027397077.1:13976981-14015476 GCF_003265705.2 Callorhinus ursinus
CTCCCTGCTCGGCAGGAAGCCTGCTTCTCCCTCTCCCGCTCCCCCTGCTTGTGTTCCCTCTCTCGCTGTGTATCTCTCTGTCAAATAAATAAATAAAATCTTTTAAAAGAAATAAATAAAATATACTTTCCATTTCTGGGGAAAAAAAATAACTTCACTTGCTTTCACTTCCCATCCTCCTGCTCAGTGGTTTACCCCCAAAAGCCAAGGGAGTTGTGTTTGAGAAGGACTTAATGTTAATTTTTTTTTCTTTTTTGCATTAATGCGCCAGTTAGATGCCAGGCCCTGTGCTGAGTGCTTTCTCATCCCTGAGTCCATGGAGGCCTCCTGGGTACTGGTAGGAAAGGTGGGCACCTTCCAAATAAGGCAGCCAATGGCCGGACTCTTGTTCCTGATCACACAGTGAGTGAATGACGGAGATGAGGTAGCCAGCCTGCCCGCCTCCCACCACATGCCTCAGCTCGAAAGGGGTCCTGAGAAAGGAGACTGATGAGCACCTGGGCGTTCACCCAGAAGACTTGGTAAGCTCGGCGAGGAAGGGCCAGGCGCCCCCTCCCAGGCCCACTCTGTGCACTCCGCTGGTTTCTGGTTCAGGGGAAGCTGACTTCCTCCTTGCTCGCTCCTCTCTGCCAATCTGAGTGAGTCAGCTTCAGAATGACCTCACTGTCCTCAGTGGGCTGTTTGGCTGTGTGTTTTGTGTCACTGAGCCCCAGCCCCCAGCACCTCTGGCGTGGGCTTGTGTTTTCTCTGCCTCACTCCTCAGATGTGGCAAGATTGGAAAAGGTCATCCCTACCCTAACCCTCCTCCACCCCTCAGCCTTCTGTTGCTGGGCTGGCTCAGCCCTCGAGCTGCTAAAAATGACCAAGGCCAGAGGGTTGTTTTCCTCCTGCTGCCACCTGGGTAGACCACCATCCGTGGGGAGCCGCGGGCTCAGCTCGGCTCTTGCCAGTGCCCGGGACCCCGGGAATGGGCAGCTGGGGGACACCGCTTACCAGACAGTGGGCAGAGGAAGCTGAATAACAGCTCTGGGTCTGCTGTAGCAAAGTATACTTTCCAAAAGGATTCTCCTGCAAAGAGTGACTACCTGTCAAAGCTGGGTGAAGGAGTTTGAGAAAGTGACTATATTAGTTTGCTCAGGCGGCCCTAGCAAATTACCACCAACTGGGGGGCTTACACCCACGGAAATTTATTCTCTCCCAGTTCATGAGGCCAAAAGTCTGAAATCAAGGGGTCGGCCAAGTTGGTTCGTCCTGGCGGCTCCCCGGGAGACTCTGTTCTCTGCCTCTCTCCTTGCTGCTGGTAGCTGCTGACAATCCTTGCTACTCTTTGGCTTATAGACACATCCCTGCTCACCTCTGTAATCACACAGCCTTTTTCTTGTATGTGTATCTGCAGTTTCCAAATCTCCCTCTCCTTATAAGGACACCAGTCATTGGATTCAGAGCCATCTAATCCCCTGTGACCTCATCTGATTGCATCTGCAAAAGAACCTATTTCCAAATAAGGTCACATTTCCAGGTACTGGGTGGTTAGGACTTGAACATCTCCTCTCGGGGGACACAGTTCAACTTGTTATAAGTACTTCACCACGTTCGGTTCTCACTACTCAGCATCCTGGGGCAGTAAGGGGCCCTGGAGGGAGCAGAGGTACTGGCAACCTGGTTGTCAGCTGTGCTCTGGTGTTCTAGGATGGGGTGTCCGCCTATTAACGAGGCGTCTCCGTGACGGAAGTCAGTACTGGGCCAGGGCATAAACAGAGCCAACTTTGAGGGTTTGGCCTCCAGCTCCAGGCCCCTCCAGGAATGTGTGACTCTTGACATTTCTTCATGTCTCTGGGCCTGGGTTTTGTCATTTGTGAAATGGGGGTGATGGGGTACATACCCCATAAGATAGTACTTAGAACAGTACATATGAAGCTGTCAATGTTCACTATTATTATTCTAATTTTTAAAAAATATTTATTTATTTGAGGAGGGAGGGGCAGAGGGAGAGAGTCTTAATAAGCACACTCTGGGGCACCTGGGTGGCTCAGTCGTTCAGCGTCTGCCTTCTGCTCAGGTCATGATCCCAGGGTCCTGGGATTGAGCCCCACATCAGGCTCCCTGCTCCGCGGGAAGCCTGCTTCTCCCTCTCCCACTCCCCCTGCTTGTGCTCCTGCTCTCACCGTCTCTCTCTGTCAAATAAATAAATAAAATCTTTAAAAAAAAAAAATAAGCACACCCTGCACTGAGCATGGGGCCCAACCTGAGGCCTGAACTCACAACCCTGAGATCAACATCAGAGCTGAAATCGAGTCGGATGCCTAACGAACTGAGCTATCTGGGTGCCCCCATCGTTGTTAATTCTAATCACTCCCACTCCCACACTGACAGCTTTGCTCTTCTTTGGGTCAGAAAGGCTGCCCTATTGGAGATACTGGAAAGTTCCCTTTCCCTTCCAGGCCTCGTCATTGCAGAAAGAAAACATTTATAGGCTGCCTCCAGTCTCCAGGAAACACAGTAAATCCCTGATCAGGACAAAGATGGCCCCTCCCCACCTCCCACCCCGATTTTCATCTACCCAGGTGATTTGTAGGCAAAAGCCAGCCCAGCCCCCAGCCTTAGCTTCCAAAATTGCCCTGCTTTTGTGAATGAGCTCTTTTTTGACTGCTTACTCTGGGTCTCCTGGTCACTTATACCTCGGTTCAGCTAGTGATTTCCTTTTTTTTTTTTTAAGACTTTATTTATTTATTTGAGAGAGAGAGAGAGAATGAGAGATAGAAAGCACGAGAGGGAAGAGGGTCAGAGGGTCAGAGGGAGAAGCAGACTCCCTGCTGAGCAGAAAGCCCAATGTGGGACTCGATCCCCGGACTCCAGGATCACGACCTGAGCTGAAGGCAGTTGCTTAACCAACTGAGCCACCCAGGCGCCCTAGTGATTTCCTTTCTGAATACTCATAACCCGTAGTGAGCTTGGCAGCGGGGGTGGGGGTGGGCAGGGGGCCCAGAGGCAAAGGTTGGGAACAGGAGCCTTTCTGGCTAGAACTAGAACTGGCTGGGCCAAGAGAGCAGCGCCCCCTGGGCCCAGGAGGTCAGGCTAGGGGCCTGTGCAGACACACCAGACACACCAGGCCCGGCCTTCGCCATCCAAGCCGGCTGGGGCAAGACTCGTTCGCGCTGAGTGAGCACCCCACACGTGGGTCCTTGGGGAGCATCTGCATCCACACCTATCCTTTCTTCTTGGGTGGGGGCCAAGCCAGGCCCTGAGTAGCAACCATTGCTGCTGACACTTTGCTTACCGTCTGAGGAATGACGGCTCGAGCAGGACCATGCAGGCCCCGCCCCACCCAGGCCTCTCTGACCCAAAATTCTCCTGGGAGTTCCCGGAGTTCAACCAGGGAGGCCAAGCCCTGCGTGCATGGACGCATCTCCAGGCCCCCTTGTGGACACAGCCATTTTGCCCTCAAAGTCTTCCCATTCTCAGGCCTGGGAGAGAACTCTCAGGCGGGGTTCTTCCCGGGGCTTTACTTTGTTTTCTCTTTGTTTTAAGAGGGTGGGGATTTATAGAATAGGCAAAATTATAGAGACGGAAAGCTAGAGGTGGGACTGACTGGAGACGGGCAAATAAGGTGATGGAGTGTTTGAAAATTGGTCTGTGTTGGCGGTTGGACTGCTGTATAAAATCACTAATCAGGGGCGCCTGGGTGGCTCAGTCGTTAAGCGTCTGCCTTCGGCTCAGGTCATGATCCCGGGGTCCTGGGATCGAGCCCCGCATCGGGCTCCCTGCTCCATGGGGGGCCTGCTTCTCCCTCTCCCACTCCCCCTGCTTGTGTTCCCTCTCTCGCTGTGTCTCTCTGCCAAATAAATAAATAAAATCTAAAAAAAAAAAATCACTAATCAGATAGTATACTTACTGTGGGTGAATTGTGTGGCAGGTACATTACTCTTTGATGAAGCTGTTACAGTACATACACACACACACACACACACACACACACACACACACACACACATATATAGTGAAGTCTCTTAAAACCACAATTGGTGAGAGAGTACTATCTTCCAGGTTCTCTCTAGAATGTTCTCAGTCAATGGTTGTGAACTTGAAACACTGGGGGAGGAGCTGAATTGGAAGCCATGGCCTCCAAGATGAGAGGGGGCCGGGGCTCTTACACCCTGCCCTGGCTGGCTGTCTAGGGGCTGCAGAGCCTCGGCTCATACCAGGCACCACCGTGAGCTTTGCTTTTGCCACAGATCACCTCTGCTTTCCTGTCTTTGTGCAGAGAATTTCCTCCCACCAGCAAGGAGCAAACATGCAGCCAAGAACAATTGGAAAATCCGGGTTGGCCTGGCCTCTGGGTTCCCTGCCCGTCCCCCCCTTCCCTGACCCTGGCCCTTTCCCTTGACCCAGACCAGAGAAGCAACCAAAAGACTGCCACAGAGAAAACCCCCTCACAGATCAAATGGCTCAAGCACCTACTGGGCATTTATACACTTTGCGGGCTTTCCTCTCCCCTGGCAGCCCTGAAAGGTGGCTTCAGCCTGCTTTACAGGGGAGATCAGGGATAGACACTTGTCCAAGGTCACATAGCTGGTAAGTGCTGAGCTTTCTGCTCTTTCCCCGAGAACCCACTGCCCGGAAAGAAGCCAGGCTCCTTGCTCAGGTGGAAGCTGGGTGAATTGGAGTTGTTGGCTTATCTGGGAATCACCTGCCTTCCTCTCCTTCTGCCTCTCTCATTCTTGCCAAAATACCAGGACGGCTCAAATGCCACCTTCTCCAGGAAGCCTGCCCTCATACCTCCACCCACCTGCCCAGGAAGTCCTGACACCCCCCCACCGCTGGGTCCCGGCAGCAGAGACCCAGAAGTGTGAGAAGTTCCTTTCTAAAACTGTGTGAATAGCCGCATCTGGAGCAAGGCAGGAGTGAGGCTTTGGGAGTCAGAAGAAAGCCTGACCTCTCCCCCCAGGGCAGTGGGGAGCTACAGCAGGGTTCTGAGCAGGTTGGAACAAGCAGATGTGGCTTAAAAGAGGGTGGTTCCAGTTGCCGGGTGGAGGATAGTTGGACCAGAGTGGGGCTGGGTGGGAGGCTGAGGGGCCACTGAAGGGACTGCCGCTGGAGCTCCTCCCCGTGGAGTGCTCCAGCCGGAGGGCAAGGGCCCACCCCTCCCTTCACCTTCTCCTTCCCTCCTCGCACTGGTCCTGTCTCCTGCCCCACTCCCAGGGCCCCAGAGAGCCTGCCTATGTGAGGAACTGCAGGAATATCCCACCCGCCGGGCCCTCTGCTGCTCCGAGGGCCTTTTCAGCCCGTTTCTTCCGCAGATGCCGCTGCAGGGCAGCCTGGCTGGGAAGGAGAGGGTAGAAGTGGAGGGGCTTGAGCCCCCAGGTTGGGCTGGGAGCAGGTCTGAGGCCAGGGGAGTCATGAAACAGCTACTCCCCACTGACTCAGACCCTGTTGCCCTTCTTATCAGGCCTGAGGAGCGATAAGGGGCTAGTTCCTGGACTGTGGGTTCTAGGCTTTTGTTTGGGGCCGCCAGGAAGTGACTTGTGCGTTGCTGTGCCTTAAGGAGTGGAGCTGACTCACAGGGGTGGGGGGCTGGGTGTGCCGGGGGGAGGCCCCCACCCCAGGCCCTGCACCACCAAGCACCAGCTGGCCAAGGAGGGAGGCCCTGGCGGGAGTGTGTCAGGCCTCCACACCCGCCTCCTGAGGGCCAGAGTGCCCTGTGAGCTTAGGACAGGAGGGGTGGCCCGAGGCGGCTCTTCGTTATTTTTCAAAGTATTTCCAGAATATTATGATTCCCTCAAAGCGTTGACTGTCTGTCAGACACTAGTGCCAGACACTAAGGGCTTTGCCTGTACCGACCCCTTTAATGGCGCCCAGACACGCCCCTGGGGCTCACATCCACATTGTGCATATGAGGAGACTGAGGCTCAGAGGGAGGAAGTGCACTGCTCAGATTTACTCGGCCAGGAAGCCGCAGATTCAAATTCCAAAGTTCATCCACAGCTCCCTTGAAAAACCAAAAGAGCAATGTAAGGGCAGGATGTGCCTGTTGGGAGTGTCATGAACCCCGAGGGAGTGGTCTCTAGGTTACATCAGGTCCTCGAAGGAGCCCAAAGAGACCACTGCCCCAGGGGATCCTACAGGGCGGACGTGGTTCTTTCCCACCGCCCTTCTCTCATCTGTGTGATGGGATGAGACACTTGGGTCAGGTGGTCCCCGCCGGCCAGACAGTAGGTGAGTAACCTGAGGTCACAAATGAGTGGCTGGATGACCCTGCAGTGGGGTCACTGGGCTCTCTCCCTTTCTCCGAAGGGGAGGAGGCCAGGCGTGGAGCTTGGGGCGGAGATAAAAGAACAGGAAATTCCCAACCCAGTGGGAGAGACAGGGCCTTATTAGTCAAGACTGAAAGCAATTCCAAAAAGGGAAAGGCTCTGAGTCACTCCCTGAAGCATCCATTTGTCGTCAGCACTCTGCTCCCCTCAGCATTGATCAGCAGGTCTGCGGGGTTCTCCACCTGTCTGCATCCACGAGATGCCCCTGTCTTGCCCCTGTCTGCCTGCCCTCGGGCCCTCCCCGAGAGAGTCTTTGGCAGAAACATCCCAGAGAATATTCTGCTGGCTCACCTCAAGCCACGTGCCTCCCTGAACGCCTCAGCGTGGCCTGGGGAAGGGGGTGTTCTGAATGGCCAGGCCTTGCCTTTCTTCCCCAGCTTGGCCTTGGATCTTGTGGGGCCAGGAAAGCGGCAGAACCATTCGGAACGGATGGGAGGTTGAAGGGGAAGAGGTGGAGCCCGGCAAAAGCCAGGGGATGCCAGGGGCTGGGGCCCTACCCAGCTAGCCTTCTCACACCCAGGCTGTGGGAGAGCATTCCCGTCAGGCTAGGATGCTAGAGGGTTATCACCAGCAAGGGGCCACTCGGTCCCTTAGCTCATAGTCAGGGAGTTTCAACCTCAGCACTCTTGACGTTTGGGGCCAGATAACCCTTCACTGTTGGGACTGTTCTGCGCATTGTAGGGTATTTAGCATCTCTGGCCTCTGCCCTCAAGAAGCCAGTAGCTTTTCCTCACTCTTCCAGTGTGACAATCAACAATGTCCCCAGACCTTGCCGATGTCTCCGGGGGCAAAACCACCCCTGGTTGGGATGATGGTGAACCTGGTTTAGATGATCCCAGAAGCAGATCTTGAGGTGAGGCTCTCAGGAAGTGGAAGCAGGGGTGGGGAAGTGGGACAGGGAGGAGAGGGTGTGTTAATGAGCAGATTATCACTGGGGACGGGCGGGGTCCCAGCAGTACCGCAGGGGGACCCTGGCCATGGCGTGGCTTAGGCAGACAGAGGGACCTGGGAGCTGGACTTTTTATCTCCATCTCCCTTCCGCGCCCTTGAGGGCACCGGGACGGAGGGGTGCTAATTCCAGGGCACGCCGGGTCCTGGGAGCTGACAGCAGGCACTGAAGTGGTAAGGGGCCAGGGGATGTGGGGCACACTCAGTAACCCCAGAGTTTCCTGCTCCTTCTTCCCTTGCTTTTCCCCTTCCGTCAGTTAGAAGCCTGACCCTGCTACGTCCAAGTTGGGTGACCTCAGGGAGATTTCTTAACTTCTCTGGGCTTGGATTTCTCCTGTATAAAATGGGACCTGACACATGCTTTAGGGGGTTATGAGGCTTAAAAGAAATAATGTGGTGGACACACACTGGTTTCAGTGTCCCTCCTCTCATTAGTGACTGAGGGAACCTGGGGGCAACTGTCCCCCTAGGCACTCGTACTGGAGCTCACAAGCACCTCCTGTTCAGGGAGGATGACCACACGGAGGAAGGCTGAGTCAGCAGCCTTTGGACAAGGAGTCAGAAGCCCTGGGAGCTGTTAGCTGATCGAAGCACCCGAGGCCGTCGTCCCAGCCTGAGCATTATCATCAGCACGCCCCGATTCTTCATCAGAGCTTGGGGGTGGGGCGCTGATGGTACAGCCTGAGGACCGTCAGCCAGGCCTTTTCATGGCAGGACTTGGGGGGTTGTCCTCCACCTTTTTGTGCTTTTTCCTTTCTGAAAAATGGAGACAATTAAGAGTTTTTTGCCAAAGCTGAGCAAGACCATGACGAAACCTGTTATTTATTGAGAACCTGCTGTATGAATGTTTGTTACCAAATCCCGACAATACAAGGCACGCAGCCCCTCCTGCTCTTACTCCTGTTCCACGGAGACCTCAGCTGAGGCTCAGCACAGGTGAACTGTCGGCTCCTCCCAGGCACCTGAGAGTTTGACTCTGGCATCTTCCACCTTGCCGAGCACTAGCTCAGCGCGCAGCCCCATCAACCAGCCCCCATTCCCGAGTGCTCACTGTTGCCGGGCACTGTGCTGAGCACGGGGCCTGCCGGCCTTGTCTCTAAATCCTCCCAGAAATACTGCAAAGTCAGTTCTACTGATATCCCATTCTGGAAAAGAGGAAACAGGCTCAGCAGGGCAAGCCAATGTCATGCTTGTAAAAGAACCGATGTAGGTTGGACGCCTGGGTGGCACAGTCGGTTAAGCGGCTGCCTTCCGCCCGGGTCATGATCCCAGGGTCCTGGGATCGAGTCCCACATCAGGCTCCTTGCTCGGCAGGGAGCCTGCTTCTCCCTCTCTCTCCCTCTGCTTGCTCAAATAAATAAAATCTTAAAAAAAAAAAAAAAAAGAACTGATGTAGGACTTGAACCCAGAGTACACCAGCCATCAGGCAGCATGAACTGACCAGTCTTGGATCCAGGCCAGCCAAGGAGGAGCCAGTGGCCTCGACATGGAGAAGCCACCCTCTCTGTCAGGATCTGAGACTTGGACACTGTCCCTGCCCAGAAAGTACACAGCAGCTGGGCTGGGTTTCTGCCACTCAGGAGGCTCAAGGCATTGTGTTCCCCTGACTCATAGCCTGCTTGGCTCAGCCGAGCGGCCAAGGCCAAGGTCTGGGCTGAAGTACCAGCTAAGACAGCCACACAGGGGCAAAGCAGACTGTGGGCAAGGGCACCACCTCCCTGTGAAATCTGCCTCCTTCTGTCGTGGGAAGGCGGCTGCACTATTGAACCCTGGCTGAAGCCCTGGAGAAGGTTTATAGGTTTAAGCTACCACCTCCATGAAGCCCTACTGGATTGTCCCACTGGCTGAGCCCCTCCATTCTACTCCTACTAGTACTTAGAATACCCAGCTTGCACGGAAATCGTCCGCGACCATTACATGGATGTGTAAGTTAGCATGGTGTGTGACAGTTCTGTCCTCCTAGAATGACCTGGTGTGCTTAGAAAGGCCTGGGGTCTTTTCACTGGGATTCCCCATGCCCCCCCACCCCCCTGCTGCACAGGGCTCATTCCACACACAGTAAGTGCTCCAGAAATGTTGACAGACCGATGCATTACCCCAGAAGGTGTTAAAAATAGAAAATGATAATCCCATTGTTTCTCTTCACTCATGGAGTTGGGGGGCAGGGTATGCCGGTGGTTGGCACCCAGGCTCTGGTATGAAATCGCCACTGGTCAAGTCTTGGCTCTGCCTCTCACTGGCTGGGTGACTGTGAGGAAGTTACTTGCCTCTTGTGTGCCTCAGTCTCCCCACCAGTAAGATGGGAACCATAATATTATCTAGGTGGTAATTATCTAGATGATAATTAGAGAGTGAATGTAAGGCCTGGAAAGAGCTCAGTGCTTGTGAGCTGTTTTCATCCTCAGTAGTCAGGTGCTCCTGACATGCTGTGTGTCATTGACTCCAAAATGTTTTGGATCATAAGAACACATTATTTCCTGTGCCGCTAAGAAAAAAAAAAAAAAAAACCTCTGCCAATTAAACTGATAGAAAGCTATTCTTACTTAGGATGTTTATCTTTTCCCTCATTGGAAAAGTTCCTTTATCTCATAACCTATCATCTCTGTGCACATAAAAAGAAAGGTGTAGTTGAAATAAATGGATCAAGATATTTTTCAGGCAACGACAACTTTATCACAACTGTCACCTTGCCGACAGCAATTGGGAGATTTATTGACCCAATTGCAGGTGGTAAAATGTGGAAAGTGTACTTCCTGTGATGGGCAAAATACGAAATACGGTAATACAAGAGAAAAAAAACATGGTGATGTTGAGAGAAAAGGCTGTATATTTTCCTCCTTTTGTTCGCTCACTCACGCATTTGACAAATATTTGCTGAGCACATACTCTGCCAGGAACCGCCCCCGAGGAGACCTAGGAGCTGTAAAGCAGGAAACCCAGGGAGCAGGGTGGGGGTCCAGAGTGTGGACCCCTGTTTCTGGACCCCTACACCAAGGTCTCTCCCAGTCATTGGTGCCTAAGGTGCTGGGGAGAAAGAAGTTGCTCTAGGTAGGTCCGCTGGTCCATTATTCACAGGGGCAGGAAAGTCTAGTGCCTGCCTGGGTCTCCCTGACCCTTAAACCCCGCCAGGGCCCAGCTCCCAGCCCCGGGGAGGCAGCAGAGCCTGTGGGTGCATAAGAACACAGGGCTCAGCCTCAGACACGTCAGGCCTCAAGTCCCAACTCTGCCCGTTTCCAGCAAGCGACGCGGCCTCCCTGCGTGCCTCAGCTTTCCTATCTGTAAAATGAGGACGATAATAGTACATCATAACTTTGGTTGATGTGAGGAGACAGTCACACATGTGAAGGGCCTGGCACATGGGAGATGCCCACGGCATGTTGGCTGCCATTCTGTTTCTGACTGAGCTACCCCCGCCCCTGGGTTCCCCGCTGGGTCCGGCCGACTCCCCTGCTCCATTATGCGCTCCCCCCCAACTCCAGACTCTTCCGCCTCCATCCTGCCAGTGGGCATCCACTCTCCTCCGGCGGCTTTAAGGTGACCTTCCCCGTATCATTCCCAGAGTGGCAGGGGGCTGCCGTCTGCCCTCTTCCATTAGGAGACAGCGCGTGGGGGTTTACAGGCTCCCCCGCCCCGAGCCCCTGGACACCTGCACACGCATGTGCTTCTTGCGTGCAACTGCCTTGTGCCGAGCATCCGCCAGACATGGCTCTCGTCACACCAGGCGCTGGGGCTCCTTGGAGGCTCTGTCCGAGCGAGGCCCGGGCCGCCTTCGGGGGGAAGGAGGGGATGCAGTGGGGGGAGCCCGTGGGCAGCAGCAAGGGGAGAGGCCAGCTGGGCGTAGCAGGCTCTACAGGTAAGCGGGCGGCCCTGGGTCACACGGGCCTGGGGTCAAAGGCTGGCTCCTCCATTGATCGGTCCTGGGGCCTTGGCCAGGTCTCCGTTCTCCACCTGTCAACACAGTTAAAATGATAGCTGTGTGGCCGTGACTTGAGGTCCCCACCACATCCCTGGTCGCTTCTCGTGCGCACCGGCCAGAAGGCCTTTCCCGGTCCCCTTGCAGTGCGTGACATGTGACTCGCACCGCCCCTGGAAAGTGAGCCCAAGTCCCAAGTGCCCCTTCCAGGCCTGGCCCCAGATAGACCCACACATGAGCCACATCCTCTTCTGTCTCCTGCTGGCTCGCCGAGAGCGTCCAGGGGTGCTGGGAGAGGTGCAGCCCCATGGTAGAGGGAGCCCTAGGCCTCTGGGCAGAGCCCTGCCCTGGACCATGATGTGCGCCAGACAGAAACTTCTCTTCTGATGAGCCATGGGGAGGGGCGGTGCTATCATCCTTAATGAGACAAATAGTGACAATAATACAAAACGGAGCACTTTGTCGGTGCCTGGCACCGTCCCCTGGGTAAGAAGTAACTCAGGCCTCATAGCAAGCCCTTGTCCGTGGCGGGGGAGAGGACCAGGGAGAGGCAGACGCTGCCCAGGCTGGTAGTGCGGCTCCAAGGACGGCCAGAGCCACGGAAAGCACCCCATAAACGTTTGCTGCTGCTGGGGGTGACCGCCACGGTTAACGTGGCCCCGAAGAGACCAGACGCTTTAAGATCGGCCGCATTTGGGTTTGAGCTCTCCCTCTCCCTTCGAGACCTGGGACCTGGGAGAAGGGTCCTCACGTGTCTGTGCCTTGTTCCCTCCCGTGTAAGTTGGGGTCCGTGATAGTACCCATCTCACGGGCTGTGGTGAGGGTTAAATGAGCGCACACGAAACGGGTAGGAGCCGACACAGAAAAGCTCAGTACAATGGATCATTACTCTATCATTACTGCTGTTACTACAGTACTATTAGGACTATGATTACTTTTATTAGTACTGCTGTTGTTGGCTGCTATTTGAATCGAGGAGATTCAGTTCACTTCCCTGACCTTGTGTTCCTCCTCTGTAGAACCAGGGCGCCGGGGGAGGTGAGAAGTTAGCAGTAGCATCCACACGATGCTGGGCACGTGGTGGCCACCTGGTTAAGTCCTAGTCCCGTGTGGGCGAAGTCACCCTCCTGCCTGGCTTCCAGCCCAATGCCCGACTGGTCAGGAAGGAGTTGTCAGAGTTTCGAATAGGGTCTACTTGCCGGGGTATAAATCTCTTGGGTGGGTAAGAAACTAGAACGGCTTAAGGGAGGAAGGAGGGGGTTGTGCTGGTCTCTACCCATGTGCTAAGCTAATCATGCACCCCACATCTAGAAAAATCTGGAAGAGCAATGCCCCACACTTCCAGCGGCTGCCCAGCTCCATTTTTCTGGAACTCTCCTGATTTCAAATATTCTCTCTCACCATCTGCATAAGTCTTCCCAATGGCCTAGAAATCCCAACCCCTTGGTATCCACATCTGTGTCCTCACTACCATTTTTACCCATATGTGGCACCCACCACACACCTGAAATCGTACTGTTGATACCTAGATTGGAAAATGTGGTGGCCATCAGGAAGAGCTCTCCTTGGGTTTGGTTTGGGTTTTAACTGAGTTACAATTGACATAACATTATATGAGTTTCAGGTATGCAACATAATAATTCAATAGTTGTATATCTCCTTGGTTTTTATTTTTTTTTAAAGATCTTATTTATTTATTTGACAGAGAGAGACACAGCGAGAGAGGGAACACAAGCAGGGGGAGTGGGAGAGGGAGAAGCAGGCTTCCCGCGGGGCAGGGAGCCCGATGTGGGGCTCGATCCCAGGACCCCGTAAGTCCAAAGTAGGTGTATCACTTTTGGATCCCAGGACCCAAAAGTCCAAAGTAGGTGTATCACAGCTCGGAGCCCAGCTGGGGACCTGTCTGTAGTCAGTCAGTCTCAATTAATTTAGTCTTAATTTATTTTATCTTGTTCAATTGCATGCAGGTATATTTTCAGATTGCCCTAAATCATTCATAAACTGATTCATTTAGCCAATATTTACTGAACCATCCAGTATAGGCCAGGCACTGCTCTAAGCCTAAGGATACATTGGCGAACAAAGACTCTGGCCTCTGTGGAATTCATAGTCTAATGGAAGCAGACAGAAGAAAAGCAATACACATAATAACCTTTATAGTAGAGTAGAAAGTGAAAAATAGCACAGGGTATCACTGTGATTACAAGGAGCTGCAGATATAATTTTTAAATCCTCCAAGGAAAAGAGAATATTGTTCTCTTAGGTGTGATTAATACAATTGAGGTTACATGTGAGGATGTTCCCCCGCTTTGTAAGAGATGAGTGCTGATGTAGGGGTGAAATGACATAATGTCTGGGATTTGCTTTAAAATACTTTTAAAAAAAGGGGCGCCGGGCTGGCTTAGCTGGAAGAGCTTGCAACTCTTGATCTTGGGGTCGTGAGTCTGAGCCCCACGTTGGGTGTAGAGATTATTTAAAAAATAATAATAAAATAAATAAGTAAAAAGTAAATACAAGCTTAAAAAAATAAAATACTTTCAGAAAGAAAACAAGAGAAAAGAAGGGTAGATGAAGCAAGTAGGGCAAAAACCTTGATGGTTGAGGGGCGCCTGGGTGGCTCAGTTGGTTGGTTAAGTGACTGACTTTTTTTTAAATTTTTTTTTAAAGATTTTATTTATTTATTCGAGAGAGAGAGAATGAGAGACAGAGAGCACGAGAGGGAAGAGGGTCAGAGGGAGAAGCAGGTTCCTTGCCGAGCAGGGAGCCCGATGCAGGACTCGATCCCGGGACTCCAGGATCATGACCTGAGCTGAAGGCAGTCGCTTAACCGACTGAGCCACCCAGGCGCCCCTGACTTTTTTTTTTTTAAAGATTTTATTTTTTATTTATTTGGCAGAGAGAGATACAGCAGAAGAGTGAACACAAGCAGGGGGAGTGGGAGAGGGAGAAGCAGGCTTCCTGTGGAGCAGGGAGCCCAATGTGGGGCTCAATCCCAGGACCCTGGGATATGACCTGAGCCGAAGGCAGACACTCAACGACTGAGCCACCCAGGCACCCCTAAGTGACTGACTCTTGATTGAGCTCAGGTCTTAATCTCAGGGCCCTGAGTTCAAGTCCCGCATCGGGCTCCATAGTGATCACGGAGCAGGGGCACCTGGGTGGCTCAGTCGGTTAGGCATCTGCCTTCAGCTCAGGTCATGATCCCGGCGTTCTGGGATCAAGCCCTGCATGAGGCTCCCTGCTTGGAGGGGAGTCTGCTTCTCCCTCTCCCTCTGTGTGCTCTCTATCTCTCTCAAATAAATAAATCTAAAAAAAAATTTTTTTTAAATAAAAAACTAAAACAAAACCCTTGAGAGTTGGAGCTCAGGGAGGCATATATGGAAATTCATGGGAACATTTTTTCTATTATTGCATGTATTTGAAATTTTTCATAATGAATTTATTTTCTTTTTTGTGTTTTAAAAAAATTGTAGTAAAGGATACATAATACTTATCATTTTAATCCTTCCTGAGTGTAGTAGAATTGAGTCCATTCACATTGTTGGGTGACCATTACCACCATCCATCTCCAGAACTCTTTTTAATGAACTCTTTTTAGGGCGCCTGGGTGGCTCAGTTGGTTAAGCGACTGCCTTCGGCTCAGGTCATGATCCTGGAGTCCCGGGATCGAGTCCCACATCGGGCTTCCTGCTCAGCGGGGAGTCTGCTTCTCCCTCTGACCCTCTTCCCTCTCGTGCTTTCTATCTCTCGTTCTCTCTCTCTCTCAAATAAATAAATAAAATCTTAAAAAAAAAATTTAAAAAAATGAACTCTTTTTATTTTTTTTTTTAAAGATTTTATTTATTTATTTGACAGACACAGCGAGACACAGCGAGAGAGGGAACACAAGCAGGGGGAGTGGGAGAGGGAGAAGCAGGCTCCCCGCTGAGCAGGGAGCACGATGCAGGGCTCAATCCCAGGACCCTGGGATCATGACCTGAGCCGAAGGCAGATGCTTAACGACTGAGCCACCCAGGCGCCCTTAATGAACTCTTTTTAAATGAAACAACCAATCAAAGAAGGTTGTTTATAGAAGCCGGTATCCAGCTGAGATGATTTGGGGCAGGGATAGGAGAGAGCAAAATAACGATGCCAAATCTGTAAAAAAAAAACCCAAATTAGGGAGGGAAGGGGCCCCACATGTGGATGGGATGCCCCCACCATCATGCTCCAGCCTGGGGTCTCTGCGTAGTCTCAGGCCATTAAGGTGGCCAGGCCTAGAGGGGAGGATTCTCTGACGTCACCTTGTCCAGCCCTCAGATTCCAAGCCAGGCAACACCTAAGCCGGGCACAAGGCTGACTCACCCTCTGCTATTCACTGGAAAGTTAAGCAGCTCCTTCCTCATCCTGCCTTCTAGGAAAACCCGCCTTTCCGGAAAACTGGGGGGGAACTAGAGCTTGCCTCTTCTAGCCTGAGGGTTGGGGGGCTGGATGGAGGGTTGGTAGGAGGTACTGGGGGGTGGGGGCAGCTCACTCTGACCTCATCACAGTCTTGGAGCCAGGGAGAAGGTAGACCATCTCTCTTCCAGCCTCCCAAACTCCGCTGCTGCAGTGATTTATGAACTGGCTTCCAGACAGAAGGAGAGCCCAGTCGGCCCCAAGGACCAGCTGTTGGAAGGGACTTGTTTGCTTCCATGTGGGAAGGAGGGCCACCCAAACCTAGGGTCAAGTCCCCACCCTACCATGTCCAACATGTCACCCTGAGCAATGTGGGACCCTGAGCAACTTACGTAAAAGCCGTCTGAGCTCAGTTCCCATCTCCGAGTTGAGATGGAGGTAACAATGAGAGCCTGACTCAGGGCTGCTTTTGAGGGTTAAATGAAACACTTTTTTTTTTTTAAGATTGTATTTATTTATCTGACAGAGAGAGACACAGCCAGAGAGAGGGAACACAAGCAGGGGGAGTGGGAGAGGGAGAAGCAGGCTTCCTGCCGAGCAGGGAGCCCGATGCGGGACTCCATCCTAGGACCCCGGAATCATGACCTGAGCTGAAGGCAGACGCTTCACCGACTGAGCCCCCCAGGCGCCCCTAAATGAAACACTTTCATCTTTTGCATAGTTCCTGGGGCGTGGGTTTTGCTCAGTAAGTATTAGCTACCTGGAAAGCTAAAAGTATTTAAAGATAAAGGGCTTTTTCCTTAGGCAGTGGGAGCTCCCAGCACCAGGGCAGGAGAGGCTGGTGGCGGTCGGGCCCAGGCTCTGGGGACAAGGGCAGTGTGGTGGCGGCCGAGGACTGGCGCAGCTAGTGGGTGTGGGTACAAGAGCTGTAGCCAGGCTGCCCACATGCAAATTCCAACTGCACCTTAACGTGAGCAGATCACTTAATAACCTGCTGAGGATCTCCGGTTCCCCTCTATATAACGGGAAAAATAACCCGAGCCTCACAGGGTTCTCATAAGGATTACATGAGTCCCACATGGAGCACCTAGAACACTGCCTGGAGCATCGTAAGCCCTTGCGGGCTATTACCTACCGCCGTGGTATTTGTGTCTGTCCAGCGTCAACCTCATCCATCCCGTCAGTCACAACAATAACATCAGTAGCCACAGTTTGTGCTCCCAACAAACCCAGGACACCATCCTCCCCTTAGAGGAGGGGAAACTGAGGCTCAGAAACTCTGGGTGAGGTGCTCAGGATCACCCTGGTGGAGCCAGGATTGGAACTAGGGTCTCTCTGACTCCAGCGCCCACACCCTTAGCCCTTCACTATGTTGCACTAATGGGGCATCACGGAACTTTCAGGGGGCCTGGGGGCAGGTGGACACCCCGTACATACACCCTCATAAAACAGACCTTGAGACAGTGGCCTGGCGGACACCCACTGTGCTGTCCTGCAAGCTGCAAAAGCCTGCAGAGGAAGAGGTCTGACCTTGGCCCCTGAGGACTAGGGAGGATTTGGACTGGTGCTTTGGGAGGGCCGTGCTTTCAGGTGGGGGCAAAGGTGAGTGTGTGGCGGGGGGGGGGGGGGGCGCTGGGCTTGGCTAGGGGCCGTGCTGGGACAGTCAAGGGCAGGGAAGAGGCTGGCCAGCCTCCACGTGGAATTCAGGCCCAAGGCAAGAGGGCCGAGGCCCAGGCCACCATCCAAGCCCTCCCCTTTTCCTGTTAGCCAGATGTCCTTCCTCAGGGATCCACAGCTGGAAACTACCATCCCTGCCTCTCCAAATCCGAGGATTTGGAGACGTGAAGAACTAACTGATTCCCCCGGCTCAGGCTCAGCCTGGAACAGGGATGAAGAGAGTGGGTGGGGGCCCTTTCAGCTCACTTCCCTGGTTCACTCTTCTCTCAGGGTGAACACCTCCAACACGGCAGCTGGTGAGCAGTGCAGACCCAGTGGAGCTCTTGGCCTTCCTCCCTGGCAGGACGAGGCAGTCCTGACTCAGACCCACTCTCCCTCCAGAAACAAATCCACCCCGCTGCCAGAAATGGAAGTTCTACTGAAGGTTTCTTAGGAAATTAAAAGGCAAGGTTCCTAGTATAGGAAGACTTCCTGAGAATCCTACCTCCCCTCCCAGCTCTTGCCCTCAGAATTCGTGCCCCCTGGAGGCCACAGCCTCCTCTCTGCCCCTCTGCCTCTCCTTCCCTCCTTGTCCTCAAAACCCCAAGTGGCTTGCGGCTCTCGCACACACATACACGCTGAGTGAGTGCCCTCAGCAGGACTGGCGACATAATTTGCAGCGCCTGGTATAAAGTGAAAATGCGGGGCTCCTGGTCCAGAGATTATGAAGAATTTCAAGATGGTGACAGCAGAGCATTAAATCAATTTCTGGGCCCTTCTGAGCACAGAACCCTGTCACCTGCATGGGTCGCATGCCTGTGAAGCTGACCCTGGCCCTTCGTGCATGCCTAACATGGACTAGATGTCAGGTTGTCATGAAATCTGAGATCCCATCTCTACCAAAAGCGTATCTTGAGGACGACTGCTCTGGATTACACCCACCCCCACCCTTAACCCCTCACTATCCATCCTGCGCTTAGGTCCACGGTAGAAGTTTGAGGTCTTGTATTGGAACCTACCATACCGTTTGCAAAGTGCTTTCATGTGTTCTTTGAGAGGGAGAAGTTATCCCATTTTACAGCTCGGCAAACTGAGATCCAGAAACTCCCCATCGAAGCTGGCACCTTGATGGCCATTAGAATCTGTGACACCAAAACTCTGGCCTCTAGACCCCCTCCATCTGGAGCCATTTCCACCAGAGAAAGAGCCCGGATACCATCTGAATGCACCAATGGTTCAAACCTCAACATCAAGGGTATTTATTTTATTTATATTGTTGTGACAGCAATTTCTCCTGTTGAAACAGACTCACCAAACCCCAGACAAACACCAGGCCCGAATCGGATCCCCATCAGTAAATGTCTCCATTCTTCCCTGACTCAGCACACCCAGTGCTCCTGAGACCATAGACAGAGAAGAAAAAAAAAAAAAAGAGGACCCAAACTTTTCTTCCCAAAGGTTTATGGTAGGGCCACCTGATTCGTTTTATTCCTCATGAGAACTTGGGAAACCTTTATTTTTTTTTTTAAAGATTTTATTTATTTATTCATGAGAGACAGGGGGAGAGAGAGAGGCAGAGGGAGAAGCAGGCTCCCAAGGAGCAGGGAGCCAGACACGGGACTCGATCCCAGGACCCTGGGATCACAGCCTGAGCTGAAGGCAGACGCTCAACCATCTGAGCCACCCAGGCACCCGAAACCTTTATTTTTTTAAGTGAACTTCAGATTTTGGAATCATTTTAGATTTACAGAAAAGTTGTAAAGATAATATAGAGAGTTCTTTCACCCATTATTCCCCTCAGTATTAACATCTTATAATGTTAATACAAGATTAGCATTATTCCTCAGGGACGCCTGGGTGGCTCAGTTGGTTAAGCGTCTGCCTTCAGCTCAGGTCATGATCCCAAGGTCCTGGGATCGAGTCCCACATCGGGCTCCCTGCTCGGCGGGAAGCCTGCTTCTCCCTCTCCCTCTCCCCCTGCTTGTGTTCCCTCTCTTGCTGTCTTTCTCTGTCAAATAAATAAAAGGGTGGCTCAGTTGGTTGGGCGACTGCCTTCGGCTCAGGTCATGATTCTGGAGTCCCTGGCTCTAGTCCGGCATTGGGCTCCCTGCTCGGCAGGGAGTCTGCTTCTCCCTCTGACCCTCTCCCCTCTCATGTGCTCGCTCTCTCAAATAAATAAATAAAATCTTAAAAAAAAAAACGACCACCACAGAGGTGAGGTGCCTTCTTATCACATCCTATCAAGAGGCTGTGACATGCACATGACACCATCCTTGAGCTTCACCTTGAACTTGTGGTCAAGGTGGTATCTGTTGGGCTTCTCCACTGTGAAGTTACTATGTTTCACCTTCCAAACTCTACTCTTTGCAAGTGAGTCCATAAGCCTATGCGGGTGGGAGATGGCAGGAACTAGGCTCCGCCTCCAGGAGGACACCTTGATTTTTATTAAAATGTGAATTTAATTATCTTGAAAAAATTCATACTCCTGGTTTAAAATGCAAAAGATGCCAAAGGCGGGCACCTGGGTGGCTCAGTTGGTTAAGTGACTGCCTTCGGCTCAGGTCATGATCCTGGAGTCCCGGGATCGAGTCCCACATCCGGCTCCCTGCTCAGCGGGGAGTCTGCTTCTCCGTCTGACCCTCTTCCCTCTCGTGCTCTCTATCTCTCATTCTCTCTCTCTCAAATAAATAAATAAAATCTTTAAAAAAAAAAAATAGATGCCAAAGGCTACAGGTGCAAAGTCTCTTCCTAGTCTCTCTCCCCAAAAGTAACAATGTCACCATTTTCTTGTGAATCATTCCAGAGGTATTTTATGCAAAGACGGGTAAATATATATACTTCGCTCCACCTATTTACACAAAGATCGCACACCAGCCACACTGTTCTGCACCCAACCACAGCATTGCTTGGACTAGTGAGACCCTAGAAACCACCCAGTTGTCTGACTGTGATGGATGGCTAAGAAAATCGCATTACTGTATAGCAAGGGCCTGACCATGGCCACCAGCAGTTATACAAATAAATAGTATCTGGTATCATGGGAAAGTAATATGTCAAGTGAAAATTAAGTGCAGAGTACATATGATTTCTATTGGGTGGATGCTGTCTTTCAGGGGGATAAAGTTCAGAAGAGGTCACAGGAAGCTAGAAACCCCTGAGATAAAATAGAAGACTTGTGAGTATAATGTTTTGCTCTCTATATAAGAAAAAATAAAAAGATGGGGCTGTGAGCTTTAGGGGAACACAGTCTCGAGGATCCCGAAGCCAAGCACAGGTGGATGGCGAGAGCCCGTGACTCTCTTTCTGGTCAGGGAGGGAAGGGCTGTTGGACTTTATAGAATCTGTCTCCCTGGGCAAAGGGTGTTTTCAGTTAATTGCATGGTGGAAGTAAAAGTAGAACAAACACTCCGCCCAGGGCAGAGACAGGATGTAGATTCTTCAGGACTGAATTGTCAGGCTCAAGGCCACACACTTATGGATGCCCCACACCTCACCAGGATTCAGGATGAAGTGTTGTTGCCTTTCGGTCTGGCACCTGCTTATTCATTCATCTGTCCATTTATCCATTCATCCATTTATTTATCCATCTACCCATCTACCCATCCACCCACCCACCCACCCCGTCCACTCATTTGTTTCCTTTATTTACTCAGCATTTACTGTGTGGCTGACCCCGGGGCAGGTAGGGGGATGCAGCTGTGGCTGAAATGGACATATGCCCCTCCTTGTTCCGACCTGGAACTGAACCAGTGCGGGGAAGGACATCAAACCCTGGGGTATTTCAAGGACACAGAAGAGGAGACCAAGCCAGCCTGGGGCACAGGGCTGTTTCATGGAGGTGGGGACAACCAAGCTCAGTGGGAGTTAGCCAGGCTTGGGGGGCTGAGGGGAGAAAAGGTACACTCCAGGTGAAGAGGACAAAAAAAGGCCCACAGACCAGCCCCAGCCCCAGTTACCAAGCCCTTGTTTCCGTCTGGGCCCTGTGCCAGGCGCTGGGTGGTCAAGAGCTCATTTCAGGGGCGCCTGGGTGGCTCAGTCGTTGAGCGTCTGCCTTCGGCTCAGGTCATGATCCCGGGGTCCTGGGATCGAGCCCTGCATCGGGCTCCCTGCTCAACGGGAAGCCGGCTTCTCCCTCTCCCACGCCCCCTGCTTGTGTTCTCTCTCTCGCTGTGTCTCTGTCAAATGGATAAATAAAATCTTGAAAAAAAAAAAAGTATCTAGCAAACTACAGAAATTAAAAAAAAAAAGAGCTCATTTCATCCCATAGTAACCCCTATGAGGGAGATATTATGAACTCCATTTTTTCCAGACCTTTATTGAGATATTGACATACAACATACATAAGTTTAAGGTGTACGATGTGATGATTTGATACACGTATGTACTGGGGAATGGTTACCACACTGAGGTGATTTAATACCTCCATCCCCTCACATAAGTACCATTTTTTTCTTTTTTGTGGTGATAATGTTGAGGATCTACTCTTTTAACAACTTTCGAGTAGATTATACAGCATTATTAATGATTGTCACCATGCTATACACTAAATCCCCAAAACTTACTCTTCTTATAGCTGGAAGTGTGTATCCTGTGACCAATATCTCCCCATTTCCTCCACTCCCCAACCCTCGCCAACCACAAGCCTACTTTCTGCTTCTATGAGTTCAGCTGTGTTCGATTGTACATATAAGTGGGAACATACGGTATTTGTCTTTCTCTGACTTATTTCACATAGCATAATGCCTTCAAGGTCCATCCATGGCGTCACAAATGGCAGGGTTTCTTTCTTTATTATGGCTGAATAATATTCCAATACAGATTTTCTTTTTTTTTTTTAAGATTTTATTTATTCATTTGAGACAGAGAGAGGGTACATGAGCAGGGGGAGAGGCAGAGGGAGAGGGAGAAGCAGGCTTCCCGCTGAGTCAGGAGCCTGATGTGGGACTCGATCCCAGGACCCCGGGACCACGACCTGAGCAGAAGGCAGACGCTCAACCATTTGAGCCACCCAGGTGCTCCCCCAATACAGATTTTCTTTATCTGATCATCAGTCGACGGACATAGGTTGTTTCTATGTCTCAGTTAATTGTGAATGATGCTGCCATGACCATGGGGTGCAGGTATCTCTTCAAGATAGTGAATTGTGTTTACTTTGGATAAATAACCGGATGTGGGAATGCTGGATCATAGGGTAGTTCTATTTTTAGTCTTTTTTTTTTTTTTAAAGATTTCATTTATTTATTTGAGAGAGAGAGAATGAGAGATAGAGAGCATGAGAGGGAAGAGGGTCAGAGGGAGAAGCAGACTCCCTGCCGAGCAGGGAGCCCGATGCGGGACTCGATCCCGGGACTCCAGGATCATGACCTGAGCCGAAGGCAGTCGCCCAACCAACTGAGCCACCCAGGCGCCCTATTTTTAGTCTTTTGAGGAACCTCCATACTGTTTTCCACAATGGCTGCACCAATTCACATTCCTACCAACAGTGCACGAGGGCTCCCTTTTCTCCACATCCTCACCAACACCTGTTGTTTCTTGTCTTTGTGATATCAGCCATTCTGCCATTTGTGAGGTGAGAGCTCATTGCAGTTTGAGTTGAATTTCCCTGATGATTAATGATGCTGAGCATGTTTTCATGTGCCTGTTGGTCATTTATATGTCTTCTTTGGAAAAAGGCATTATCTCCTTTTCAGAAATGAGGATGCTGAGTTGAGAGAGGCTGGGTGACTAGCCCAGGGTCACCCAGGAAGTAGACAAGAGAGACAGGACTTGGGCCAGGAGTGTCTGGCTTCAGAACTTATATATATGTATGTATATATATTTTTTAAATATTTATTTATTCCAGAGAGAGAGAGAGAGAGAGAGGAGAGAGAGCATGAGTGTACAAGTGGGGGGAGGGGCAAAAGGAGGAGAGAGAGAATCTCAAGTAGACTCCCCAATGAGCACAGAGCCTGATGCAGGGCCAGATCCCATGATTCATGAGATCATGACCTGAGCCAAAACCAAGAGGCAGATGCTCAACCAACTGAGCCATCCAGGCGCCCTCAGAGCCTGTACTTTTATTTATTTATTTAATTAATTTATTTTTTAAAGATTTTATTTATTTATTTGACAGAGAGAGAGACAGCAAGAGAGGGAACACAAGCAGGGGGAGTGGGAGAGGGAGAAGCAGGCTTCCCGCGGAGCAAGGAGCCCGATGCGGGGCTCGATCCCAGGACCCTGGGACCATGACCTGAGCCAAAGGCAGATGCTTAACGACTGAGCCACCCAGGCGCCCCGAGCCTGTACTTTTATCTCCATGGTGTTCTGCCTGACATTCAAAGTGGTTTTCTTCAGCCCCCGCTGATCTCCTCACTCATTACTCTCAGAAAAGAATTCTTAGTAGTCCCTGACCATTTTTTTCTCCCCTCCACACCTTCATCCATGCTGTTTCCTCTGCCTCAAATGCCCACACTCATTTCTGCACCATTTAAAAAAGTCTCACCTTTACCCGGGTGCCTGGGTGGCTCAGGTGGTTAAGTGACTGCCTTCGGCTCAGGTCATGATCCCAGAGTCCTGGGATCGAGTCCCGCATTAGGCTCCCTGCTCAGCAGGGAGTCTGCTTCTCCCTCTGACCCTCCCCCCCATGTACTCTCTCTCTCTCTCTCATTCTCTCTCTCTCAAATAAATAAATAAATCTTTAAAAAAAATAAAAATAAAAAGTCTCACCTTTAGTTGAGGCCAATTTCAGATGTAGATCTGAATCGCAGTCCCAGTGCAAACAGTTCTCCACAGCTGCCTGGCCTCAGGAGGTCACTGCTCCTCCCAGAGCTTCATTCTTCTAGTCTCGGAAATGGGCCTGGGAGCAGCACTGACCATGTAGGGTGTTGTGAAGATCCAATGAGGCTACGGTACACCTCCCATGAGGCCTGTACCAGGTCATAGCTCAACATGTCACTGACTCTTATTCCACTCTCAGCTGTAACTTCCTTGTCTTAGCTGCTTTTCTCTGTCTCTCCCTGATGCCTAGCCCATGGCCTGACCTACAGAAGGCACTCAAGAACTGCGGACAGGACAGGATGGCATGGATTGGACTCGACATGTTGGATCCCCCCATTCCTGGGAAATCATGAATATGTCCCCGAAACCCGCCACCCCCAGCTTCCTGGTCTGTAAAACAGGAATGCTTTTGAAATCAACATTTTAAAAATATTTTTCTGTGTTGTGCTGGGAAAAATGGCAAACAAGGTAGAGTTCTTGGCTCAGGGAGCTTCTAGGGAAAGGTCTGAAAAGTTAGCGGAAAGTTATCATCTATTAAAGCAAGGTGTTTTGCTCTGGTGGGACATACAGGGTGCTGGGCAGGCACAGCTTGGGGTTTCAGAATTAAATATTAGGTAGAGAAGTCAATGGTTTCCTATATGCAGGGCACTGCTGAGTGTTTGACAAGAACTAACTTGTCTAGTTATCATAATTTTACCAGATGGGTACTATTACAATCAACCATTTACTGAGAGGGGTGCCTGGCCGGCTCAGTTGTTAGAACATGCAACTCTTGACCTTGGAGTTAGGTATTCGAACCCCATGTTGGGGTTTATGTTTATGAGTTTATGGAAAGAAAAGAAAAAAAGAAAAGAAAGAAAGAAAGAAAGAAAGAAAGAAAGAAAGAAAGAAAGAAAGAAAGAAAGAAAGAAAGAAAGAGAGAGAAAGAAAGAAAAAAAAAGAAAAAAAGAAAACAGGGGCGCCTGGGTGGCTCAGTCGTTAAGCATCTGCCTTGGGCTCAGGTCATGGTCTCAGGGTCCTGGGATTGAGCCCCGTGTTGGGCTCCCCATTCAATGGGGAGCCTGCTTCTCCCTCTCTGTCTGTTCTGCTCGTGCTCTCTCTCGCTCTCTCTCATATAAATAAATCTTAAAAAAAAAAAAAAGAGGGGCGCCTGGGTGGCTCAGTTGTTAAGCATCTGCCTTTGGCTCAGGTCATGATCCCAGGGTCCTGGGATCGAGCCCCGCATTGGGTTCCCTGCTCCGAGGGAAGCCTGCTTCTCCCTCTCCCACTCCCCCTGCTTGTGTTCCCTCTCTCGCTGTGTCTCCCTCTGTCAAAAAAATAAATAAAATCTTTTAAAATAAAAATTAAAAAAAAAGTGTTTAAAAAAAAGAGAGAGAGAGAGAAATCAACAGCTCCCGGAGAGAAATGTCGTGAAGGCTGAGAGGTCAGGTAACTTGCCCAAGGTCACACAGCTGGTGAATGGCAGAGCTGGAATCAAGAATCCAGGCCTTCTGACCCTTGACCACAGACTCTCTTAAATCAGGGAGACTAACAGGTAACAGTAAATTTTCCTCTTCTACCTTTCAGAGGACAGATGGGGTCATATCTACAGATTATGGGGTCTGGAGAGTGGGGGTGTGGGGGTCCCAGGGTTGCAGAAGCACCTCAAAAAAGAAAAAGGCCTCTTTTTGGAATCTCAAATGAGGTCAAGGTCTGTCCTGAGTCCCGGGCTCTGAGCAGTTGGGCACATCGTACCCGCTGGGTTCCTGCAGGCTTAGAGCAGAGAGAGGACCGGGAAGACACGGGACCTGATGCCCACAGCGACGCTGTTTCTGGGGGCCCAGCTTCCGCCATGAGGTACCTGCTGGTTCCCTGAAATGGGAGGCGACCTTCCTCCCTCACCGCTGGGGGGAGGCCCGTTTGGGGCATTAAGTGGCAGCTGCTACAGGGTAGCTGGCCCGGCCCTGTCTCTTGAGATTTCTCCCCACTTTCTTTTGTATGTCCACGCCTGTAACCGAGCATTATTCATGTCTGAAATACCTCAGCAAGTTACAACAGCCCTGCCCTCCACCCAAGACGACACAGCCTCTTTTAGAAGGTCATCTTCCTCCCTACCCTCACTGTTTGCCCCCCTCACCCGCTGGGCCGACATACCCCCCTGCTGCCCTGGAAAGGCAGAGACATGACCAGTATTCCAGCCTGGAGGTGTGCACGGGGAATTCACCCACAGACTCCGTCTTCCTATCAGCCTCTGGGGCCCCGGGCTGCTCAGCTCATCTGTCAGCCTCGAGCCTTCAAGACCTCCCCCAGAACTGTGGGGATCTGTTAATGTTGACGCTTCAGCCTGCCCTGGACAACATCTGCGCCTGGGAGAAAGTGAGGGATGGTGAGTAAGAGCCTCTCCTAACGGCCCTGCAGGGCCCAAAAGGCTCAGGCCTCACACCTGGGCTGCCCATTTCCAAGGCGGAAGGAGCCACACCCTTCTGGGGAATGCCTCTTCGTGGGCAGTCCCAAGGATCCGGGCTCTTTGGTGGAGGTGACACTGGGGCCCGCCCACGCCCCTTCAGCCTGGGCCAGTCCTGTTGCCCAATGTCTCCCTGGTCACCTGGTTGCTGGGTGAGTGCTTATCATGAATGAAGTCATGACTAAGTTTAGTCATGACAATCCACGTTCTGCCTGCACGCGTGGTAGGCCAGAAGGCCACAGAGGAGCGCCACCCCCCACTGCCCCAGCCCTTCCGTGGACCTGGTAGTAACACTGAGGGCACGTCCCCCCAGCCCCTCCCCCTTCAGCGCTCGAAGGGGCAGCCCCCTCACTAACATACCCATCAGGGACTTCCTTCCTTGCTTGTCTCCCCTCCCCCGTCCTCTGCCAGTGCCTCCCAGGATCATTTCCCAAAAGACTGTCTTGCATTTGTTCTGAGTCTGCTTCTGAGGAAACTCAACGAAGACAGCAGTTAACTGCCAACGTTTATCCAGCACTTTCTCTAGGCCAAGCCCCCTGCTCAGTACTTCCCATGTCTTGACTCACTTAATCCCATGACAGCCAGGGCTGTGAGGAAGGGACCGTTACCCTCTGCATTTTACAGACACAGAAACTGACTCAGAGCTGAGGCTTGATGCCAAATGACTCCTCCCATGACCCGTCCTCTAGCAGCCTGAAGTGCTCTCAGTTCCTCAAACTGCTCACCTCCTGCCCTCTGCCTTCTGTGGCACAGGGAGGTTCAGTCCCGTGGTCACACAGCAAGTTAGAGGTTGAACCATCCTGTGGTTCAAGAGCAGGTCCCCAGGCCTCGAGCCCTCACGCTTCATCCCTGCAGTAGGCCGAACAGTAGACCCTCTCCACGTCCCCATCCAGAACCCATGGCTGATCCTTTCTGTAGCAAAAGGGGCTTTGCAGATGTGATTAAGCAAGGATCTTGAGATGGAGAGGTTATCCTGGATTATCTAAATGGGCCCGATGTAATCACAACAGTCCTCATAAGAGGGTGTCCTCCTGTCTCTTTCAGATAGACGATGAAATGATAACGACGCAGAGGGACAGAAAGAGTTTCGAAGACGCAGCACTGCTGCCTTTGGAGATGGGAGGCAGGGCCATGAGCCAAGGGGTGCAGGCGGCCTCTGGCACCTGGAAAAGGCAAGGAAACAGGTTCTACCCTGGAGCCTCCAGAAGGAGCCAGGTCTGCCGACACCTGAACCTTAGCCCAGCAAAACTGATCTCGGATTTCTGGCCTCCAGAACTGACAGAGGACACATTTGTGTTGTGTCAAGCCTCTGTTTTTGGAGTGCTTCGTTAGAGCAGCCAAGGGACCCAGGGAACCAACCGCTGAGCAGCGCATCCCCCACCGCCTGCCCAGCTGCAGCGCGTTCCCGGCACCAGCAGCGACCAAGGCACCTCGTGGGGCTGTCACCTGGCAGGGGACATCATCAGGCTGCAGGCGAGTGTGACCTATCATAGGGGACACCCCGGGGCTGAGGGATGGCGAGGGGCCCTGCTCAGTGTGAGGGGTCAGGACGTGGCCCCCAGCACGAGCTGCTTCAGCAGAGGCGGGAGGGGGAGGGGGAGTTCACTGGGAGGGACGGGAAAGGCCGGCGCCGGACAGAGGAAGCCTCGCGTGCCAAGGCCAGGGGACGGGAGAAGGCTCAGCCGTTTGAGGAGCTGAAGTGATTCAGTCTGGACAGAGGACGGGTGCAGGGAGAAATGGTGGGCGCCGTGTGGTGCAATGGCAGGGAGGATGGGCTCTGTGAGCCTTGCTAGCTCCCAGCTGTGCGATTAGGGCAAGTCACTTGACTTCTCTGTGCTCCTTTCCTCGCCTGCCTGATGGGGATGACACATACGGACCTCACGGGGTTCTGTGAGGTTTAAATACCTGTCCAGCACCTGGAACAGTGTCCCACACAGAGGAAGGGCTCAGTACATCTGCTGTTTTCGCCTCTTCATAGCAAGGGCTCATGTGGGGTGAGCATGCAGTCCAGGGCCGGCCATTGTGAGCCCATATCCCTCTGACGGTGGGATTGGGACGGAGCTACCAGAGCCAGCTAACATCAGCCCTGGACTTTTGCTAGAAGTTCTGGGAAAGCAGGTCAGCCTGGAGTGGCTGGGGGGGGGGGGCGTGTTTATCACCATGTGGGGTGGGCCTGCTTGAGAAGAACAGAGGGAAAGGCAGGGAGTGAGGCAGATCGTGGTGGCATCACCTAGGCCCCTGAGGCCAGACATGCCTGACCCACCCCCTGACACTGTCTGATTACAGGGTCCAATCAGTTCTCCTTTTTGCTGTAGGAGTTTTAGCTGAGTTTCTGTCGCTGGCCACCAGGAGAGTCCTGACTGATAGATGCGTGCTCAGTGAACACACATTCACTGACTGAGTGAGCACTGAGGGCTCTGGTACGCTCTATAAGTTTGGGGGTGATTTTGTGATAAGGGCCCCCCTTCCCTGTGGGCCCATAGGGATGGGGAAAAGCACTCTCTCTGTTCTCCCCACCTGCAGGCCCTGGCAACCACGTCTAAGGTTCCTTCCAAAGGAAGATGAGGCTCTGCTCAAGCAGGGGTGCACCCCACCCAGAAGCTGAATCCCTGTTTTCCTCTCCCTGACTCAAACCTCCCTCAACAGGGAAGCTCTCCTGCCTCCCTGAGAGAGGAACGGGAAAGGGACCCAAGTGCAAGAGTCCTAGGAACAGGCCAGGGGGTCAGTGCCTTTATTAGTCTCATTTTACAGATGAAGTCACCAAGGCCGGGGAGGTTCAGTTACCTGTCCTCAAAGCTCAGGCCCACTGAACAGAACTCTTTTCTTGCCTCCAAACGTTACTTCTCCCTTAGCCAATTTCCATCTGGTGTCCTCATTTTTTCTGACTTTCTTGCCCTCTCAAGTCTATATTCTCTAATTCATTGAAATTACTCATTCCTCACTCATAAAGAAGAATGTCTGGCCACCCCTGGGTTTGTGTATTTGCTCCATGTGGTAGGAATTGTGTGTCCTTGGGCCAATGTCTTTACCTCTCTGGGCCTTCGTTCCTTCAACCATGGCAGTGGAGATGGCAAAACATGCTCTTAGGCTGTTTATAAGAACTAAGTAAGTCAATACATGTAAAATGCTTAAGACAGTAAGCCCTTCAGAAGTACTCAATAAATAGCAGCTTTTGTCATTCATTTCCTTCAGAAATTAAATTGTGTTGTATGTCTTGGAATGAAATAGAGAGAAAGAGCCCCCAAATAAGTAAATAAATGACACAACTTTGAAAATTGCGATTTCACCTAACTTTTCTTTCTTTTTTTTTTTTTATGGGGGTGTGGTGAGGCGAGGAGCAGAGGGAGAGGAAGAGAGAATCTTAAGCAGGCTCCACACCCAGCGTGGAGCCTGATGTGGGGCTTGATCTCATGACGCTGAGATCATGACCTGAGCCGAAATCAAGAGTCAGACACTTAACTGACTGAGCCACCCAGGCGCCCCCTAATTTTGAAGTCTGTATCCGTGTTGGCAGAAGGGCAGCAAGAGGAGGGTGGGGTGGGGGTGGGGGTCCCATGCCTCCTGCTTGTCCCCCTGGCAGGTGAGTAGTATCAGGTCAACCTTCCTATTGGGAGCACCTAGAAAAGGCCCAGAAAGAGGCACCTGCAATTGGGAGTTGCTTTCCCCTCAAGCCCTCAGGGAGCGTGCTGACTGTCGCAGGTAAGAGGCTGAAAAGCCGGCAGAGTGTTGGTGTCACGAGGCCTGAGGCCACAAAAATCGGAGTCCACCCCCCTCCCCCCTCCCCCGTCATGGTCGTGGTACCTTGATAAACCCCTCAGGCTCGAGGTGCAACTCTAATAACTGGGAGGAGCACATTCAGGAAATTGTATAACAAGAATTTCAGCAGAAAACTGGAAAATATAAAAAAGAATCGAACGCAAGTCCCAGAACTGAAAGATAAGATGCTGAAATTGAGATCTGCAGTGGTTAAGGTCAAAGGCAAGCTCTGAGGCACAGGCAGGTTCTGGTCCTCAGTCAGCCTTTGCTACTTACAGTGCCAGTCCTTGTTCCTTTTTGCATTGAGGTGAAAGCCACACAACATACAACGAACCTTTTTAAAGCACACAATTCAGTGGTGTTTAGGGTGTTAACGATGCTGTGCAAAAACCGGCTCTCTCTGGTTTCAAAAATTTTTCATCGCCTCACAATACACCCCCTGCCTGTTAAGTGGTGACCCCCCATCCTCCCCAGTCCTTCCCTGGCAACCTCAAAGCTGCTTTCTGTCTCTAAGGATTTGCCTATTATGGCTATATCATATAAAATAAACCATAGAGGATATAACTTTTGTGTCTAGCTTCTTTCACTGAGCATGTTCTCGAGGTTCATCCGAGTTGTAGCACATGTCGGTATTTCGTGCCTATTTATGGCTGAATTATATTCCATTGTACGGATGTACCACATTTTGTTTATCCATTCATTTATTTTTTTTTTTAAGATTTTATTTATTTGAGAGAGAGAGAGAGTGAAAGAGCACACAAGCAGGGAGGAGAGGTAGAAGCAGGCTTCCCACCGAGCAGGGAGCCCGATGCAGGACTCAATCCCAGGACCCTGAGATCATGACCCGAGCCGAAGGCAGATGCTTAATCAACTGAGCCACCCAGGCGCCCTATCCATTCATTTATTAATGGACATATGAATTGTGTCTGCCTTTCAACTCCAATGAATAATGTTTCTATAAAATTTGCATGCAAGTTACTGTGCGCACATTTTCATCTCTCTTGGGTATATCCCTAGGTGTGGAATAAGACCTTGCTTCTTAACTTCTTTTTGCAGTTTCCTTGTCTATAAAATGAGGCTCGTGGTGGTACCGAACTCATAGAGTTACCTGAGACAATGAATGCAAAGTGCTTAGCTTGATGAGTGGTTGCTATGGATCAGAGCTGTTACCCAATAGGTTGTAAGTATTTGTTGACCTGTCTGTCTGCACTGCTAGATCACAGGTTCCTGGAGGGCAGGGGCTTTGGGATGCATGTCTGCACCCCTCAGAGCCTGGCATCCTGCCTGACATGGAGCAGATGCTCAGTAACTGTTTCTGGATCGTTTGGAGCCTATTCCTTCCCATGCATGGCCTTACCCTTCCCTTAGGGTCTGCCAGTGCCCTGGGGAGCACAGATGTTATGGCCCTTTCCAACCACTGAGGAAAATGAGGCTCCTGGAAGCTGAATACCTTGATTAATGTTACAAGACTGAAGAGAAGCAGAACCTGAACTCCAACTTAAAACCTCAAGCAAGGGTTCATTCATTCACTCAACATCAAATATTTACTGAGCACCTGCTCCGTGCCAGGCATGTTCTAGACAGTGGCGTCTTCATGAATTATTTGGAAAGAATATAAATAAATAAGTTATATAGTGTATGTAGGTGATACACTATATGCTTGAAGGTGATATGTACCAAGGAGAATAAGACAGAAAAGGAGGGCAGGGAATTGTCAAGGGAGAGATGAGGGAGCTTCAATGTGCATGGGGTGCCAGGGAAGGCCTCACAGAGAGCGGGGCCTGAGTACAGATTTGAGGATGTGAGGGAGTGAACCATGGGGAATGTCCACAACTACGACTCGGGAGGATCAAATGAGAAAGAAGTTTCGGATGAAGATCTTTCTGGACAATGATAATGCTAATAATGAGGACAGCTACCAGTTCTTTCTTTCTTTTTTTTTTTTTAAATGAGCTCCACACCCAATGTGGGGCTCGAACTCACGACCCTGAGATCAAGAGTCGTATGCCCTACTGACTGAGCCAGCCAGGCGCCCCAACAGCTACCATGCTTGATCAGCTGCTGTGTGCACAGCCCAGGTTACCTACATTATTTCGTAAGTGTGTCAGAACAGCCGTGGGAGGTGGGCATTACTATTGTTCCCACACAACTCATCAATGGCTGAACAGGGACTTGAACCTGTATCTGAGTCCAGAATCTGCGCCACGCTTGGACCTCCCATAGTTTCCTGGGAGGCCGTATGGTGCCGCCGTTCAGAGTTACGCTCTGGAGTCAGTCAGGATGCTCCTGTCCCACAGAGGTATGTGAGGATTACATGTGGCAATAGACAGAAGGGACTTGCTCAGTACCTGGGGCAGTTTCTGTTGTGATTATCGTAGTCATTACTAGAGAAGTTTTGCATTTTGGAGAGCCATCGAGGCCAGTGGCTTCCCTCGGGTCCTAACCAACTTGGGATCATGCAACTGTTCAACTGTCTAGGCCAACAAAAGTGCAAACCTCTCACACCTGGAGAACAGGGGTCCCTCTGAGACTTCATTTAGCTCAGCCAATCACGTTCTAATTGTTCTCGTGTACTTCTCAATGGGTTTCTGTAGCCACCCGTGTTCCCAGTTTAGGCTCTAGGGGTACCGAGGAAAAATGCTCTGTGAGAGGGCTAACCCCTTCCCTCCCCTCAGTTAAAGACCTATCCAGGGCCTCTGGAGGGAGGACTGACCTCCAGCTATTTTGGAAGGGCCTATCTCCTATCAGGAGCTGTGAGTGTATTTACAGTCCAAAGTCTGCTCCAAAATAAACATGTCATCACATTCCTCACAGCCTGTAACCTCCACAGGGAGAAGCTCTGGCCATCATGGCGCGAGGCTGGTGAGGAAATCTTATCTGACTCCATTTCAGCAGGATCCCACCTAGTTCTCGCTTGGTGGGGGACACGGGAGAGAAAGGAACAGATCATCTTAAGCAAGTCGAATACAAGAGCACATCCATTGCAGTTATTCTCTGCAGTGATGGGCAGGGGACTAGATGACAAACATGTAGTGAAAGCACACATTTTTATGTGGGTGTGCCTTCGAATTTATCCTTGTTGCTTTTTTCTGCCCATAAAAGTAAAAGACTTTCCTTTTCTGTTCTTTTCTTTCTCTCTCTCTCCTTTTTTTTTTTTTTTTTTTTAAGATTTTATTTGGGGCGCCTGGGTGGCTCAGTCCTTAAGCGTCTGCCTTTGGCTCAGGTCATCGTCCCAGGGCCCTGGGATCGAGCCCCGCGACGGGCTCCCCGCCCCCCCGCCCCGCGACGGGCTCCCCGCCCCCCCGCCCCGCGTCGGGCTCCCTGCCCCGCGTCGGGCTCCCCGCCCCCGCGGGAAGCCTGCTTCTCCCTCTCCAACTCCCCCTGCTTGTGTTCCCTCTCTCGCTGTGTGTCTCTCTGTCAAATAAATAAAATCTTTAAAAGATTTTTAGATAAAATCTAAAAAAGATTTCACTTATTTATTTGAGAGACAGAGAGTGCGCACGGGGCAGGGGGGAGGGGCAGCGGGAGAGGGAGAAGCCGACTCGCCGCTGAGCAGGGAGCCCTATGGAAGCTGAAAGCAGATGCTTAACCGACTGAGCCACCCAGGAGCCCCTCTCTCTCTTCTTTCTTTCTTTCTTTTTAAGATTTTGTTTATTTATTTATTTGTCACAGAGAGAGAGAGAGAGAGCATGAGCGGGGGGGAGGGGCAGAGGGAGAAGCAGGCTCCCGCCTGCTTTTTTGTATTAATGAAACTATGACTACAATCAAAATGGGGAAGATTACCGATCACTCCTAAAAGTTTCCTCATCCTCTTTTGTAATCTCTCTCCCTCCCATCTCTCCTCACCTACCCCCCCACAGCCCAAGCACACACTGATCTGCTCTCTGTCGTTATAATTCGTTTGCATTTTCTAGAATTTTATAGAAGTGGAATCACACAGTATGGATACTTTTTTTGTCCAGCTCCGTTCACTTAGCATAATTATTTTGAGATTCAGCTATGGTGTCAGGTATATCCGGACGTCCTTCCTTTTTATTGCTGAGCGCTAACGAGTCCATTGTGCAGACGCACGACACTTGGTTCATCCATTCACCTGTTAATGGACCTTTGGGTTGTGTCTAGTTTTTGTTAAATGAAGCTGGTACGAACATCCAAGTACAAGTCTTTTTACAGACACATGCTTTTATTCCCTTGATTAATTACCTAGGCGTGGAATGGCTGGATCACATGGTAGGTATAGGTTTAACTTTTTTAAAGAAACTGCTTTCCAAAGTGGCTGTGCCATTTTACATTCCCACCAATAATGTCTGTTTCAAAACATTAGAGATGCATTTAAGGTAGATAGAAAATCCTTCAGGCAGAAAGTAAAAGTTCTTATAATACCACCTCCTAGTGCTTGCCTGGTTAACTGTTTCCTATAAATCCTTCCAGCGTTCTTTGTTTTCTTTATCCACATACAGAGTCCCGCTGAGACTCAGAGGTGCCCTGGGCAGCCAAATAATCTGGCATCCCCTCAACTTGATATTTTAAAAACAGTTGTCCAAAATTTACCTAGGCAGGATGTGCAGAAACTGATTTTTCTGTTAATAAAATATATCGTTCCTCTTTCTTTTCAAAATAAAGGATTTATTACATGCACAGAATGAAACCTGACCTTTTAACTTATTTGGAATCATCCTGGAATTGTAGTTGTCCAACCAGTCTGCTCTTTGGTGCCTGCATTAAAGGGCACGTGATGCAGGTGACAGAATCACAAACCGCGGGGTCTCAGGGCAGCACCCGCTCTGACCAAGAATAAGCTGACATGACCAAGGACCTGGGAGAACTGTCACCTAGCTGGGCTCTGGCTTAGTAGCACAGCCAAGAGTTGCCCCTAGTGCTGTGTAGAGAGTGTTCTAATTTCCCTCAGAGGATGCTCTTTCTCTCTGATCACTGGTTACAACATGGCTGCCAGGCGGAAACCCAAGTTAACTGGCACCGTGTTTTGATCTAGTCCAGTGCGACTTGGGCTCCCCTTCTAGACTGGTATCCTGCGACGCTGCCTGGGCTGATCAGCCCTGTTCATATATTAACACACAGTAGTGTTATTTTTATTTTAAAAATGTATACACAGGGCACCTGGGTGGCTCAGTTGGTTAAGTGACTGCCTTCGGCTCGGGTCATGACCCTGGAGTCCCAGGATCAAGTCCCGCGTCGTCAGGCTCCCTGCTCAGCGGGGAGTCTGCTTCTCCCTCTGACCCTACCCCCTCTCATGTGCTCTCTCGCGCGCTCATTCTCTCTCTCAAATAAATAAATAAAATCTTTAAAAAAATGTATACACAAATTGGATTGTACAAATTCATGTTGGTCTGTAACTTGCTTTTCTTTTTCTTTTAAAGATTTTATTTATTTAATTGACAGAGAAAAAGAGAGACAGCACAAGCTGGGGGAGCAGCAGAGGGACAGGGAGAAGCAGGCTCCCCACTGAGCAGAAAGCCTGATGTAGGGCTCTATCCCAGGACCCTGGGATCATGACCTGAGCTGAAGGCAGACGCATAACTGACTGAGCCACCCAAGTGCCCCTGTAACTTGCTTTTCTTTTTTCCCACTAAACAATACATTTTGAGATATTTTCATATCAGCCTAGGTAGATCCATCACACTCTTTTGTAAAAAGTACTGAGGTAATCTGATGAACTGTAACTGTAACGCAGTACTTGCATGCTGTGATGAGCATATGAATCCCCCTGGGGATCTTGTTAACCTGCAGGTCCTGATTCAGGGGGTCCGGGGTGGCGCCTGAGATTCTGCGCATGCCCAGGTGCTGACCAAGCTGCCGGAGGGACCACGCTTGGAGAAGCAAGGCTGTAGTGCATTCGAGGGACCCAGCAGTGAGCAACATTTGGGCTGTTATAAACAGTGCTGCAATAAACATCCTTGAGTATCCAAAAGGCGCACTAGTACTTGGGTTTTCGAGCCAGAAGACTTAATGTTCAACCCAGGTCTGAGACTAACCGTGTGACCGTGAGCAGGTCCCTCCTCCCTGGCAATTCAGTGAGTGGTCACAAACGTCTTTCGACTCTTTTAAACCCTGGAATAAAGATTAACAGTCCCTGTCCTTGAGTGCTCTGAGAGTAATAAGTCTAATCCTGGCATGCAGGGTATTGGGAGAGAGGCGAGTCCACGAGATAAGGATGGAAAAGGCTTTGTCAGCCGTCCTGCCGGCCACAAAGGCAGTTCTGTTCCAGTTGGAAGGCAGTCTAGGTTTGCCAGGTGAGCAGTGGCTAGACAGGGTTTTCTTTAGCAGAAAAGTGCTCTGTGGCATTTGTCTGCACTTTAAAAAAAAAAAAAAAAACCAGACCCACACATAAATCTTCCAAAGAAGCCAGCCAAACTGGGTGGAGGAAGAGAGCCAGTCATTTGCAAACTTTTTTTTTTGGTGATTCTAGCAAGACTGGAGAGGGTGGGGTCAGGGGCCGGGCATGCTCTGGGTGAGGTCCACCTTGGGCTGGGAAGGCCTAGAGGGAGAGAATCGAGGCCCACAGCAGGCCCTGTCTCCCCGCCTCTGCTGAATGAACAACACACAGATGTCCAGTGAATGGTGGCCACCGCCTTCATTCCTTTACCAGCATGAGGCAAACTGCTTCTGGCTGTCAGGACTGTGGCCTCTGAGGGACTGAGTTCTCAGAGACTCAGAACTGACCTCTGGAGTTGGATAAACCAGGGTTTGAATCCAGACTCTGACACTGAATCCCAAAGGGACCTGAGCAAGTGACCTGATTTTTTTTTGCAGCCTCAGTTTCGCTGTTTGTAACATGGGGATGATAATAATAGCACCAAGCTCACAGAGTTCTTGCAAAGATCAAAAGAGATAACTCACTGACACGAGATGCTTAGGCACTCAGGGAAGCAGCCGCTTAGGGAATGTCGATAAAATCAGTCATGAAGTCCATTGTGTGAGTCCAGGAAAGATTGGCTTTCACAAATGTCGCTCTGTCCATTCTGGGCTCCACCTTAGTGGGTGGGGGAGTGGGAGAGCGGGGTGCCTTCTCCGAGCAGCCTGCCTACCTGCCCCCCAAGCACCCACCCACATGGCCTGGGGACCTCTCCAGCCGGGGCTGGGGCAGAGGGTAGGGGGGCAGAGCCTTCCCACCTCTCCAGTTGCTGCTGAAAGAACCAGCTCCTCTTTGGAGGCAGAACAAATATTCTCGCTTAGAGTTTGTTCCTCTTTCTTTCCAGCAGGGTGTGGATATTGGTGTAAAATTACAACCGAGAAGGCCCCCACTCTGGGGCAAAGATGCAACTGGGGAGGACGGGGTTCATTTTGCAAGTCCTGGTTCTCCATCTCTGTTCCCTTTGGAAACTCAGTCGTTGCTCTTTGATGTCCACTCATATCATAATCACGACACTAATCATGACATTGTCATACGATGATCATGGTAATAATAGCAGTGGTTCTCTGCCAGATACTTACATGCTAAGTGCTTTACACATGGCTTCTCTTTTGTGAGAACCTCCCCTCCCCCATGGCGTATGGTTAGTGTGGGTTACAGGCAAGGACACAGGGCAGGGGCAGCCCCGGCTCCCTGCTCTCAGCCCTGACTATTGCCTTTCTTGGCCCTTCCTGAGGATCCAGCCTGTCACTCTGTGACCTTAGGCATAGGATTATTCCTCTCAGCTCGTTTCCTTACCTGTAAAATGGAAATAGCAACATCACTTGAGGGGCACCTGGGGGGCTCAGTCAGTTAAGCATCTCCTTCCACTCAGGTCGTGATCCCAGGGTCCTGGGATCAAGCCCTGTGTCAGGCTCTGTGCTCAGCAGGGAGTCTGCTTCTCCCTCTGCCCCTCACTCACGCTTGTGCTCTCTCTCTCTCTCTCTCTCGCTCTCTTTCTCAAATAAATAAATAAAATCTTTAAACAAATTATTAATAACATCACCTGGGGTTTTTCTGATGATTAAATGAGAAAATGGCAGCACACAAGAAATGGAAGCTTCTATTATTATTTTACTACTTTGACTGTTATGAATATCCTGACATGCTACCATAGCAGTGGACTCCAGGATGCCAAGAAAGCACAGAATACAGGTTCACGTGGGACCTCTTCCACAGGGTTGGGGTTCCTGAAGTGTGGACGTGGGTTTCACACATAGGGTGGGGTCCTAAGGTTAGGACCCTGGTGAGAGCGTTGTGGGTCTCCAGTTTATTAACTGGTTTATTTCAGTATCAAGTATCTCTCTATATCTGACTTGTCCAATATGATAACTCCCAGTAGCCAAAGGCAGCTATTGAGCGCTGGCAATGTGCCAAGTCCAAATTAAGACATGGCGTAAGTGGGGCACCTAGGTGGCGTGGTCA
>NW_027397077.1:14015576-14054805 GCF_003265705.2 Callorhinus ursinus
ATATATGTATAAATATACATACATATATATGTAAATATGTATATACTTAAACATATTGATTGTATGCTGAAATTGTAACTTTCTGGATATATTGGGTAAGATGACCAACTTGTTCTGGTTTGCCACAGACATTTCCTGGTTTCAGCACTGAAATGAAAGGCCTGCAGCCCAGAGAACCCCTTAGTCCTGGGCAAACCAGGACAGTTGGTCATCTTTTTTTTTTTTTTTTAAAGATTTCATTTATTTATTTGACAGAGAGAGACACAGTGGGAAAGGGAACACAAGCAGGGGGAGTGGGAGAGGGAGAAGCAGGCTCTTGGCTGAGCAGGGAGCCCGAGGTGGGACTCGATTCCGGGACTCCAGGATCATGACCTGAGCCGAAGGCAGTTGCTTAACCAACTGAGCCACCCAGGCGCCCTAATTAGTAACTGTTAAGAGTTACTAGAAAATTAAAAATCATAATGTGGCTCTCATTATATTTTTATTGGACTGTACAGACTCTATTAGGTCTTAAACCCCCGGCTACACCCTGCCAAGAGACGGAGGTGACAGGTGCCCTCCTTCAGCAACTGGCACAGAACATGGCAATGAAACCTTAGCATAACATCAGTGGTGTGACTGCATAGGCTGTGAAAGTGAGGGGACTGAAGGCTGGGCATGGGGTTCCCAAGTTGGAGAGGAGAAGACGAAGACATTCTAGGTGGAGGGAACAGTCTGAGCAAAGGCATGGAGGTGATCAGGAGAACTTCCTCACAGTTGCTTGGAAAGAAGAACCCCTTCCAATGCCACTGATTTGGCAACTTGTATGACTTTGAGAAGTAGGCTCATGGCGCTTCAACCTTCCACCCAGTGTTCATGCTCAACGTTCAGCTAATCTCTTCCTCGTGGATGTCTGTGCACCTGCTGTTGTCCGGCCATATCCACGCTGACCCATAGGGGTTACTGCCCTGCTTGTGTTTGCTCGGTCAGTTGATTCTTACTGAGATCTCTCAGGGCTGCAGCAGACGGCTGTCAACATCTGTGAGTAAGAGACATGGAGGGGAGCCATGGCTCCTTCCAGAGACAGACTAGAGTCTGCTAGGGAAAATGCAGCTTGTTCCAGATTTCTCAGGGACTGGTTGGGAAGTCTGTTCATTTTGCCTGGTTTCCAGTTACATTTATAGAATGCTTCTTGTGGGGCCAGGCATGATGCTAGTTTTGCTTGTGTTATCTAAAAACCCTAGGAAGAGGTGTGCTATCTCCATTATTACCTAGACGAGAAGCCCGAAGCTCGCAGAGATTATTTGTTCAAGATCACACAGCCAGAACAGACAAAATTCACCCCCAAAGCCTGGGCTTCTCATGTCCTTGAGCTCTTCTGCTCCGGGCAGTTCTTCTAAGAGATTAGAGAAGCCCAGGACAGACCTTAGAAAACAGAGAGTGGGTATTTATTAAGTGAAGGCCTTGCCAGGCAAAACTGTGGAATGTGTTGGTTAAGATGCTACTTGCAGAAATGCCAGCCTGAGTTGTTCGACCCTCATCCTTTATCAAATACTGAGAAGAGGAGATGAGATGAGAAGATGAGAAGAAGTCATCTGAAGACCTCATCTGCTTCCTCTCCTTGTTTCTGAAGCCCCTGACCGCCCATCTCCACTGAGTCCCCGTTACTCCCCATGAATCGCTCCCTGGAAAACTCTCAGGTTTCTTCTGACTGGGTGGAGATAATCACTGGACTTGTCCTAAAATGGGGTGTCTCAGCTCCGGGTGAAATGCGCTGGATATTAACATGATTTCATTATTGGTGTCAAGACCTGGTGAAAACAACAACATAAGAAAGGGGGCAGTTAGCTCCAGTCTTACCCCGCAGGGAGGAGGAGCCTCAGGGAGTGAGACACAGGCTGATGAGTTGTGATGGAGGAGTTTGGGTGCAGAAAGCCTGAGGAACCAGGAGCCTCGGGCATGGGGGAGGCAAAGGCTACCAACACTGCCTCTAGTGAATCTGCAGCTCAGATGGTGTGGACAAAGGCAAAACCCAGGCTGAGAACAGGGTTCTCAGGGGGCCCTTACACGTAGCGCAGATGTTGGAGTTAGAACCGGGTTCAAGTCCAGCTTTGTCTAGTCCTTACCAGCTGACCTCTAGCAAATCTCTTCACTTAATCACTAAGGAGTGGAATGGTTCTTCAAGTAGTTATTGCCTGCCTATTAGGGGCCAGGGCCAGGTAATACACTCTCTTCCTACCCCCACCCCCAACCCTACCCCAGGCTGTTTTGAGCGTTTCCAATAAGTGAGGCAATCTGTCTGAAAAAACACTTCAGTGTTGTATGCCAATGACCTCTTTGTATAAATGTTACAGCCACAAATCTGCTGGTTTCTCCTGAGCAACCATCAGGCTGGAAGCCCTTGACTCCACCCTGTCCAACTCCTCTCCCCCAGGAAGACCCCCTGTCTCTAAGCCTAGGTTGTGTCGCTTCTTGGGCCTAGGACACTCTGTGCTCATACACACCTGGATTCCAGTCCTGTCTATACTGTGTGCCTTGGGCAAGTCACTTCATCTCTCAGTTAACTCTTGTCAAACTGGGCCAATAGCAAAGGAACTGCTTAGCAAAGCGCTTGGCACAGGGACAGAGCAGGTACTTAGGAAATGCTAGCTGCTACTTTTATAATTACTCAGCTCTTGCCAGAAGAGGACTGGCCTGGGTTTCTGCCATTTCCCAGCTCCTAGCAGAGGGCTTAGATGATACACAGCAGGTACTCAATATATGGTGTTGGTAGGCAGCATAACAGTCCCCAAAGATGTTCAAATCCTAATTTCCAGAACTTGTCAATATTATCTTACATGGCAAAGGGGAATTAAAGTTGCAGATGGGATTAAGATTGCTAATCAATGTTTTAAAAATACCCTGGATTAACCAACTGGGCCAGATGGAATCACAAGGTTTCCTAAAAGAATTAGAGGAAGGAGTACCTGGGTGGCTCAGTTAGTTAAGCATCTGACTTTTGATCTCAGCTCAGGTCTTGATCTCAGGATGGTGAGTTCAAGCCCCAAGTTGGGCTCCATGCTGGGTGTGGAGCCTACAAAAAAAAAAAAAAAAAAAGAGAAGAAGATGTAGGAAGATGTGACTATAGAGAACAAGAGAGATGACAGAGTGAGAAAGACTCAGCCTGATGTTACTGGCTTTGAAGATGGAAGAAGAGGCCACAGCCGAGGAATGTGGGAAGTTTCTAGAAGTTGGAAAAGGCAAGGAAATGGATTCTTCCCTAGACCTGCAGAAAGGAACGCATCCTGCCAACACCTTGAGTTTAGCTCAGTGAAACCCATGAGGGACATCTAAGCTACAGAATGGCAAGATAATAAATTTGTGATTTTTTTTAAAAGATTTTATTTATGGGCGCCTGGGTGGCTCAGTTGGTTAAGCGACTGCCTTCAGCTCAGGTCATGATCCTGGAGTCCCGGGATCAAGTCCCACATCGGGCTCCCTGCTCAACAGGGAGTCTGCTTCTCCCTCTGACCCTCTTCCCTCTCGTGCTATCTCTCATTCTCTCTCTCTCAAATAAATAAATAAAATCTTTAAAAAAAATGTTAAAAAAAAGATTTTACTTATTTTTATTGGACACAGAGACAGAGATAGTGAGAGAGAGCATAAGCAGCAGGCAGGCAGAGGGAGAGGGAGAAGCAGGCTTCCTGCTGAGCAAGGAGCGCAATGTGGGGCTGGATCCCAGGAACCTGGGATCACCACCTGAGCCAAAGGCAGCCGCTTAACCGACTGAGCCACCCAGGAGCCCCAAATTTGTCATTTTTTTAAAGACAAAGTTTTGGTAATTTGTTACAGCAGCATTGGGAAACTGATATACACTGTGCAAATTATTGTTTTGGTTTTTTAAAAGATTTTATTTTTAGGGACGCCTGGGTGGCTCAGTCGATTAAGCGTCTGCCTTCAGCTCAGGTCACGATCCCAGGTCCTGGGATCAAGCCCCGCATCGGGCTCCCTTCTCTGTGGGGAGCCTGCTTCTCCCTCTGCCCCTTCCCCTGCTTGTGTGTGTGCATGCTCTCTCTCTCTCTAACAAATAAATAAAATATTAAAAAAAAAAGATTTTATTTTTAAGTAATCTCTACACCCAATATGGGGCTGGAACTCACAACCCCGAGATCAAGGGTCGCATGCCCTACTGACTGAGCCAGCCAGGTGCCCCATTGTTCATTTCTTTCTTTCTTTCTTTTTTTTTTTTTTTAAGGTTTTGTTTAATTAACAGAGAGAGACACAGCGAGAGAGGGAACACAAGCAGGGGGAGTGGGAGAGGGAGAAGCAGGCTTCCCGCGGAGCAGGGAGCCCGATGCGGGGCCCTATCCCAGGACCCTGGGCTCATGACCCAAGCCGAAGGCAGAAGCCTAACGACTGAGCCACCCAGGCGCCCCCCATTGTTCATTTCTATTACTACTACTAAGCTGTTTGTGATAGCTGAACTGTATTTTTCTCTCCCATTACTCTAGCAATTCCTCAAGGTCTAGGAATAAGTTTGTCTTACTTATATTACTTCTTAGGTGCTAAGAGGGCCTCGCACACAGTAGGCACTCAAATGCGTCGAATGATAATAGTGTAATTCACATGAGTTTAATTAATATGAAGAGTAAAATGTCCATTCCTTCACCGTGTCCTCCACTGCCTAACACCGCGCCTGGCACGAAGCGGGAGCTATTGAACCTATAGGTGGAATTTCCCCCCTTTCCCTCCCCCATGACCCATGCCGCCACCGCCCCTGTCCATCCTGTCTACCTCTGCACGTCCCCGATCCCGGGACCAGAACCGGGACCTGGACCATGATCTGCTCCTTAAGCCAAAGTCTCCCCACTGGCTTCCTTTCGCTTAGGTGGCGAGCACAGAGCGTGGGGTCCCGGGACGCCTTGGAGGCCGCGGGTGCAGTGCACGTTTAGGACCGCAGGGGGCGAGCGTGGCCCGGGAACTCCCGCCGAAGGGCTGGGACGGGGCGGGGCCTCGAGGGCGGGTCGGCTCAGTGCGCAGGCGCCGGTCCAGACGCCTCGCGCGGCCAGGGGCAGGCGGCCGCAGAGCAGTCCGGGTCGCGGCTCCAGCAGCAGCGAGTTCGAGCCCCGCTCCCGCTCCGCTTTGGTTCTCTCTCCCCGGGCCCTTGGGCCTCCCTACGCCAGTCCCCGGCAGTCGCTGCGCATTACGCTCTCCCTGCCTCCAGAATGCCGGTAACCGAGAAGGACCTGGCGGAGGACGCGCCGTGGAAGAAGATCCAGCAGAACACCTTCACGCGTTGGTGCAACGAGCACCTCAAGTGCGTGAACAAACGCATTGGGAACCTGCAGACCGACCTGAGCGATGGGTTGCGGCTCATCGCGCTGCTCGAGGTGCTCAGCCAGAAGCGCATGTACCGCAAGTACCACCAGCGGCCCACCTTCCGCCAGATGCAGCTGGAGAACGTGTCCGTGGCGCTCGAGTTTCTGGACCGTGAGAGCATCAAGCTCGTGTCCATCGGTGAGTGCCCTGGCTCGGCCAGGCGCCGCGGTGTACCCTCCGGTCCCCGCGCGTGCGCCGGGGGTGGGGGACAGAGAGGGAAGGCTAGGGCCCCCTCCCGCGCGCCCCTCCCGCGCCCAGGAGCTGAGGGCTGGGTGTGGGCGCTGAGGCGGGGGGCGTTGTCGTCCTCCAGGGGGGTGGGGACGCCGGAGACCTAGGCCCCCTTCCCGGTCTTTTCCCTGGGCTAGGACTTCGTATGATAGCTTCCCGCCCTGAGCCTCGCCATGCGTCCTTGGGGGGCTGTGGGTCCTGGGCTTGGGTTGGGGCTGCACGGGGAGAGGTGGGGCTGATGCATTTCGCCGCACCCGGGGTGCCTCTGCGGGGTGCTGGAAACGTCTGATCCGCGGTCCGTGGAAGTGGGGTCCATGGTCAGATGCTCCCCGAAGCGTTCGCCCCGCTGCGCCCAGGCCGATGCGCCCAGCGGCCGACGAACGCGCGTTGGCTCTTACGCCCGGCGGAAGACCTGGGGAGGGAATGCTCTGGGAGCCTGGGGCCTCGCCGCCCAGGTGGGGACGGGCACCTGGTACCCTCCCCTGCCGTCTCTGGCTTCGGTGTGGGACCCCAAGTGGGAAGGGGAGTCGTGGGGGTGTGTCCTTCTCTCTCCCCCCGCTCCCAGCTCAGCTCTGGCCGGGTGCCTCGGGGTGAGCCAGCTCTGAGTAGAAGCGATCTATTTAGGGGCAGTGGTGCTATAGTAACTACTGTTTGTGTGCCAGCAGCCTTCCAAGTTCTCAGTCCTTACACATCCCGCCAGTTGGGGTGTCCTTAGACCTATTTTACAGGCAAAGGGGGTCCAGAGGGTTCATTGACGTGCCCAAGGTCATGGAAGTAGGAAGGGTCTAGCTGAGAATTGAAGGAAGTGGGTACAATGAAAGGAGACTTTGCCTTCCTCTCCTTGCTTTCCCCACACCAGGGTCTTCCTGCGAGGAGGGAGGGAGTTGGTGTCGGGTTCCTCTCCCCAGAGCTGGGAGAGAGAATGAGGGTCAGGTCCCCACTGTGACCTGGGCTAACTGAAAGTTTCCAGGAGGGTCACAAAGCTGCTGAGGGTGTGGGCTGTGACAGTAGGGGCAAGGGGTGTATAGTGTGTGTGTGTGCGTGCGTGTGTGTGCGTGCGTGTGTGTGTGCGCGCGCACGCGCACTTGTATGTGTAGAGTATGTGTGCATACACAGCGTATGTGTATAGAGCATGTAATTGTACATGGCATGGGTGTGCAGAGAAAGTGTGTGCACCTACATTGTGTGTGTGCGTGTGTGTGTGTGTGTGTTCTGCCAGGGGAGCGTCTTGCCGGAGGAGCTGACCCACACCTGGGTCTGGGGTCTCTTCCTGAGAAAACCAGGCCTTATGGTGACTTCTGTGATAGGAAGAAAGGGTGGTGGGTGTGGCTGCTGGGACTTTCTCCAGAGTAAAAGGGGTTTCCTGTAGGCTGAGTCTCCTGTGTCCTCTCCCTCCCCTTCCCCCACACCTGTGCTGGCAGGTAGGGCTGCTTCCTGCTTCCTGGGCCCAGTCAGCTGTCACCGCCTCTGCAGCGCCCCATCAGGGTTGGCTTCTCTGCAGAGCTGTGTAACATGCTTGCCTCTTCTTTTGGGGGCCGTCTCCTACAACTGGGGAAGGACCACCCTAGAACCGTCCTGGAATTCTTCCCTTTTCCAAAACCAACTTTCCTGCTGAGGAATCTCAAGGCCTGGCTGAGCTCAACTTGGATCACTTCGTCTTTGTTTTAAAAATGTGTATTTATTTAATTAAGTGAACAAAGGAACTTAAAGTAAACGGGAGTATCCAAACATGACATGAAATCTCCTTAAAAAAACAAAACAAACAAACAAAAAATGAAACCACAGCACCAGACAATCCCGGACTGCCTGATTTACCAACTGTTTACAGAAGCTGCAGCTGCTTGCAGCATGGTTTCCCATCAGTGCCCTGAACTTGGGGGCCTCATTCTAGACTTTGTCTGGTCCCATCTTTCTACTCAACCCTCATGGTTTTCATTCCTGAACTCACCCAGGCCATAGCATCTTCCATTGTCCTGACATTCCAGGGCTTAGCCTCCCCTTCTCTGGTTGTGGGCTGGTGGGCTATTGGCAACTTATTGCTGTGGACCTCTTTCCACCACAGGCTGCATTGTTTTATTTTATTTTCTCCTTTTAAATGATGTCTTGGATGATATTCCCCAAAGTGGCATGCCTGGGTCAAAGAGTGTGGCCACATTGATGACTCCTGTCATTGGCTGTCTTGTTGCTCCCTGGAAAGATCTCACTGCAAACAGGTTTTCCAGCCTCTAGAGCCTGGAGGGAGCCTTGCCTGAGGGCCAGAGCTCCCGTAGGGGTGATGCCTGAGGCCTCTAACTCCTGCCCCTGGGGCTGTTCTGGGTAATGGCCCTTGAGAAAAAAAGTCACATGCAGCTCGGACTTCAGTTCATGTATTCAAGCCGTGTTGCATTGTGCTGGCAAAGACACTGGCTGTAGTTTGGTGTTCAGCGTGTTCTGTTCATCATCCCATTTATCACCACGTTGAATCCTCAAGATTTGGTTTCCTTGTCTACACAACGATCTGCTTCAGCAAGTCACTGGGAGGGTAAAGGGCTTGCCCTAGTTCTGCCCAAGTGCTTAGAACACGGTTGCTGTTATTTCTGTGGTGGTTGTTAGTATTATGATATCCACTGAAAGATGAGGAAACAGGAGTGAAGTAACTTGCAGTGGTCACCCAGCTAGTAAGTGGTGACTGAAGGCCAGAACTGTCCTGTTGTGAAATTGACCCTAACTGACCTGCTTTTCAGTGGCAGAAATGGGTAAAACACAACCCCTCTCCCCTAACCAGAGAGCCCCTGTTAACAGCCAGTTTTGCAAGTCTGGGATGTTGGGGTGGCAACTGGACACCCACACTTTGAGCCTCTGGTCTTGGGCAATCTCCAGACTTTAGGTGAGTGACAGGATGAGGGTCCCCTGAGATGAGCGTCATGTCAGGAGGTGAGCAGAATCAGTTTGCATCTTGCATCAAGGTCAGCTTGTTAAGGGAATGGCTGCTGTGTGCTCACTGGGGGAGGGGGGGAGGTGGTATTTCCTGCTACTTAATGGATGGTGTTTTACTCCAGAATCTGGGAAGGTATCTTTGAATGAATACAGCATTTTGTGGACTTTGGATAACTTCCAACAATGCACATTACTGAAATCAGAAGAGTTGTGTACTGGCGCCCAGCTCTGAGACAGGAGATGGTCAGAAGCTGCCAGAGGACTGGCTTTTCTGCCTAGAAGTCGCTGAAAGACAGTTCTGGCTGTGGATTCACATTTGTGAGTTGTAAGGTGGGCCCATTCTAGGCTGCATCCAGGTGTTGAAGAGTTTCTTCAGTTTCTTGTTCTGTCTTTGGGCAGTTTATAGCGAGGCCCCAGCATTTTTAATCCTAGTTGCCTGCCAGGAGTTGGCAGTTTTATTTACTTGTTTTTCCAAAAACCTTTCTGACACTGGGCAGCTTGGCCAACTTGGAGAAAAAGGGGTCTCCCAGCCCAAGAATGACAATCAAGTCTGCCTAGACGTTTGGGTGGTGTGTTTTGGTTTGATCCTTTAGAAAAAGGAATTCTTTCCTTTTCAGAGGATGCGGTCTGACCCTAATGTTTACTTAAGGTGCCTGTGCCAGGCCAGTGCCCCAGAGCAGGCGGGTGTGTGTTCCCAAGACCTTGGGTCCCTGGGCAGGGTTTCCAGGGTGGTGGGTCACCACGGGACTCAGCCCCTTTTCCTTCCTGTTGTCCCGTCCACACCAAAATCACATACAAATACCTTAATCCTAAATCCAGTTCTTTCCTGAACTACCTAGCAAATGCCAGTGTGTCTTTTAGGCCAAGGTAGTAGACAGTGTTTTAAAAGTAGCAAAGTGGCATGCCGCCTCAGAATTAACAAGGCCTGGGCCATTTGGACCAAAGTAACACAATGAGATGCGGCTCTTGTAGTAGTTCAGCAAAGATTCTTGGTTCAAATCCCACTTGCCACTAAGTAGCCATTAAGAAGCTTCTGCGCCTTGCTTTCCTTCTCACTAAAATGGGGGTGATAACTACCTCCTTTCAAAGGTGGTTATAAAAATTAAAGAAGTTAATATTTTTTAAAAATGTTTGGAAAAGTTTGTGGCACATAGTAAGTGCTGTGTGAGTGTTTACTAAATAAATACGATGCCGTCCAGTAGTATTCTCAGAAGTCATCGCTGGAGGGTTTACACACTGAAAGGACATTTAAAATCGGTGCCACACTGGGGCGACCAGCTCCGTTGGCTCGTGTTGCTGCTGCTTTGCTGTAATAGGGCTGTGGACTGGCCTCCTTGGAAGGGGAGGGCCCCTGGTTATGTTACGGCCGCCTCCGGGGCCCATTCATACCGGCTTTGTTTCTGAGACCTGGACTGGAGCACGGGGCGGCTGGTCGTTCCAGCCTTCCACCCCGTTCAGGAATCTCTGGGCCAAATCACTTCCAGATGGCAGTTGGGCTCTGCGGCACTGCTCCAGCAGCGGCTCGGCCAGGATGCCAGGCAGCAGCTGCCTTCGTTCTTGGAGAGTCTGTGCTGAAGGAGGGCTTTGATTTGGAACCAGATTATGTCTCCTGGGCCCTCGCCCGCCCCTCCTTGCCTGGATCCACCCTCTGTGCGGTGAGGCGGATGCGCAGGGTAGTTGAGAATGGCTGCCCTGTTCGTTGTGCAGCAGATGCTCAGGCTCAGCCTTTGGGTCCTGCTTGCCGTGGCTTCGTGGCCACGGTACCACGCCATCCTGCTTTCTCTATAAACGGCCTCTGGGTCAGCACATACTAGGTTAAACTGGGTCCAGGCGGATGGTTTAGGGTATGGGCCTGAAGCTAGATGGCCAGCATGCTAAGCCCCACTCTCACCCTAACGGCTGTGCAACCCTGGTCCACTGCCTTCACCATTGTGAGCCTCAGTTTCCCCCATCTGTACAGTGGAGAATAATAGTTCCTATCTTAGTTGCTGAGAGCATTGTATGTTTATAGCACAGTGCTGGCATTATCATTATTAATATTAATGTGCTTCTGAAGCCAAGTCTAGGACTTGGTCTCGTTTTCTATCTACTCCCTGGCCAGTCCTACTGCTGTCATCTGGCGTGTTAGATAGTCCCTTCCGCCAACCTTGGAACCTCTGATGAAGATGCCTCCTAAGATCCTTTCTTTCTTCCTTTCCTCATTCAGTAAATATAGGAAAGACCAGCTGGTGCTAGGGCCCCAGGAATAATGAGAGTCAGGTCCCTCGCTTGCCTCATACACTGCTCAGTGCAGAGGAGAGAGTAACCAGGGAGGGACCTTCTCAAACCATCAAGCACACGCACATCTCCTGGGGACTTTGTTAAAAATGTAGGTCTCACTCAGCAGGTCAGGTGTGAAGGCTGAGCTGCTTTCCTTCCAACCGGCTCCCAGTTGCTGCTGTCAGTGATGCTCTCCACACTGTGGCTAGTGAGGCTCAAGATGGCAAGCTTTCTGGGGGGGGTGAGGGTCGGGGGAGGAGTGCCTTCCCTCAGGCTGGGGTGGGTAGTCGGGAGGACTCCCTGGAGGGAGGGGCCATTAAGCTGGGCCCTAAAGCCTGACTAGAATTAGGCAGGTGAACAGACAATGAGCCAAGTGAGGCACAGCAGAAGAGTTTGTCAGGTGGAGGTCAGAGGGGTGGGTGGCACAGAGGTAGGCACAAAGGGCCTTCTGAGCTGGAGGCTGCCATCCGGGCATCTTCCTCGAGGGTGCTTGGCGTGGGGTCGGTGGACCCAGTGGAAATGGATCATCTAATCTGGGGCTCTCTTGACTGGTTCTGCAGTCATTCCTATCAGTGAAACAATTTTAATGTGCCCCTTTCTCATAGATGCAAATTCACAAGCTATATACATATATTATTGTCAGCCTGTATATAAAATATTAGTAAAGCTTAGTTTCTTTTTAGAGGACAAATCCAAATATAAGATCTGGTTTTTCCTGTGTTCTAATGGATTATCTTGTGCACCCTTGTGGAGGCCCTATTTGGAGTCCCCTGAGGGCCTGTTTCTACATTTCATCCCCCACCCCCTTTTTTGATGCTATTCTGCATTTAGTTTTGATCTTTAGTTATCCTGAGTTAAGGAGGTGGATCTATTAATTCTATCCCCTTCCCCCAACAAGTTGAACCAAATGAATAAACCCAATGGAATGAGCCATTTCAGGCTAACTGCGTGCTATTTCCTGCTCTTACAATGATGAAAATTGCCTTTCATGACATTCTACTAGAAGCCACCTTACATTACTGTTGTAAATCTAGTTATCCATTAAACATGCTCAGTAATCACCAGATAGGCTCGGGTTACTGTATAATAAACAACAGCACTTTCCTCTGCTGGGGCTTGGAAAGTGGCCTTGCAGCGTTTAAGTGCCTTGCTCACTTTTCTCGGGAAATTGAGTCCATGTTCTAGGGAGAGAGTTTTTTGGGAAAGATGATTAGAAAACCAAGTGGTTCTCTTTATACTAAAATGATAAAGTGGTACGTGAGAGTAGTTATACATGGTATGAAGGATGGAACTATTGGGTATTTTAATTCTGCCTACTTAGTATCATGATTTCTCTTTTTCAAAATCATATTGAAGATTTATTTACCTATTTGAGAGAGAAAGAACACAAAGTGCTGCCTTTCTTCTAAGAGCCTTACAGCACTTGCCTTAAATACATTCATTTGATACGTTGTAGACAGTTGCTGTAACTTTTCTGCAAACTGTTCAGTTGTAAAAAAAATTCTTGATGGGGTTTTACTTATACCCATTGTCTGGATACAAAACATACCAAATAACTTTTAACTTCCCCCATCCCCCTTTGACCAGTCGCTGTGCAGTAGAATGTCTTTGGTTAAGATTTTCTTGTACTAGAAGCAAAGAAGCAGTTTGGTTTTTCACTTAGCCAAGTCTGGTTTTAGGTTTGAATTATTTTGACAGAGCATCTGACTTCCTCTTTTCCCTCATCACAACCTGGCCTAGAGAGATGGGTTGGTAAGGAGAACACTTGCCCTCCCCCTGCATATTCCTTGGCTTTTTCAAGGATCCACGCTGATGAGACATTTATGTACTGAATGTTGAGATGTGCACATGCATCCTCCAACAGAATGTCTAGTGCAGTCCTGTGCCTGCTGTCTGCTAAGCACCGTCCTGAGTGCCTTACCTTTATTGCTTCTCATCCTCATCATGAACCCCGCAAAGTGAGTGGCTTTGTATTTATTTCCATTTTGCAGATGAGAAAACTGAGGCCCAAATCAGCCTCCCTGCACACGCCAGGCATGATGGTTGCCTGCATCAAACTATCAAGTATTTTTTTTTTTTATCTCAAAGTTTGGTTTCACACTTAAAAGTAAAATAGATATACTGTAGTGAGAGACTTTCTGCAGCTTTAGTTCTGTTCATTTCTATTTTGCTTGCAACTTGACTCACTTGACCTTGATGAATGTGCAATTGAAATGTTCTTCTCTAAAACAACTTTTTTGGGCCCATTTGCCTTGCCCCTTCCAGCACCGTTGAGCTTTAATTGGGGCCTCCTCTTCAGTTCTGGGGGCACCTCTAGTTCTTTCCCTGCCTTTATTTGGTTCCCAGGGGCAGGGTTCGGACAGTGGGGACCAGCTGAAGGCTGCTTTGGGCGGCCAGGCAGGGCTTTCTTGGTGGGGCCTAGAAGCCAGAGGTGAGGAGGAGGTGCCCCTGGTTGCAATCCTGTGGGGCTCATGGTGCCCACCCCTTGGGGGGCATGGGGGTGTCTGTGCAGATGCAGCTGTGTTGGGCGATGCTTGGTCACGGTCCCTTTTGGCGCAGTTGTGCGCTCTCAGAAATGACCTCATGCCACATCCTTCCCTTCTGCTACCCTTTAAACATTAATCGGCGGGAGGGCATGTGGGGTTGTGATTGCTACTGAGCAGAACCTCTCTTTCCTGGCTGGCATTTGGCCTTTATCAGTCTGGCTGCCCTGGTACAAGCCAGCAGCTCCCGGCTCCTCCTCGGGGAGCCTTGTGGATAGGCCCCTGGCTGGGTAGCATAGGTCTGCCAAACTGCTCCGGAGCTGAACTTGTGTCCCCAAGGGCATCTCCTGCAGCAATCCTGGGAGAGGAAGCCTCTGCGGGCTGGCCTACTCAGTGCTCAGCCTCCCCAGAAATCGCTGCACTGCTTTGTTGCAAGGTCTGGGCGTTAACACAACACTCCTGTTCTCCCTCTCTGAAGGCCCTTTATGCTGGCATGAATTCCTTTTCTCATGGAGATCTGAAAGCTCTTTTGACTAAACGGGTCACCTTTCTGGGTATTTTCTTTCGTAAGGCTGGTCAGCTTTTGCCATGCCAGACAACTTCGCTGGAATTTCCGTTTAGATACAACGAGAACACAGTGTGGAATTTTGGCTTTTGAGCTATAGGGAAATGGGTGGGGATTCGTGGCCGAGATATGTAAATTTGCTGCGGCCCATAAATTCAGATTTTAAGATTAAAAAAGGCAAGCAGCGTTCGTCTTTCCTTCTGCAAACAAGAATGGTATTACTTTCGGCCTCATGCTGCTTGTGACTCGAGGCAGAAGCAGTCCTCCCGTGGAGGCTGGGGTCCGAGAATGAAAAGATTCTTGGTGGCTAAAATCAGATTCCTCCATCGCCCCTGCTGCCCCCAAGAAAATAATCAAATTCTTATCATGCTGGTACTGCACTGCTTGTGTGAATCACCCTGATTTCCCTGAACCTCCCTGAAGTGATTTATCAGATATTCTAGGGAAACAAGAATTATTTGGCATTCTCCAGTCTGGTGGGAGCATGGCTGGGCCTGGGGCCTCTTCTCAAGAACAAAGGAATTTGTTCCCTCGGTGGGGTAAAGCAGGCCAGAGGTGGGGGGGAACTAGGTGTCACCCTCCAGGGGACCAAAGGTGCTGGGGTCTTTAGGCTTGGGCCTAAAAGACCCTTTGTGACTTGGTCGTTCTGTTAATTGAGCAGAGTTCTGGGTTCTGTTTATAAGATTCCTTGTCAGAAGACGTAGAGGCTGGAAGACCAAGGGAGTGCTCCTGGGGGGACAGGAGGCCTCTCTGTGGAGCTTGCAGCCGTCCCGGGGCAGAACCCAGACAGTGTGCCGAGAGCAGGAGCCTTGGGGCTCTTGGCCGGCATGCACCCGCGCAGTGGCTTGTCACGTTCCTTTTTTTTTTTTTTTTAAAGATTTTATTTATTTACTTGAGACAGAATGAGAGAGAGAGAGCACATGAGAGGGGGGAGGGTCAGAGGGAGAAGCCGACTCTCTGCCAAGCGGGGAGTCCGATGCGGGACTCGATCCAGGGACTCCAGGATCATGACCTGAGCCGAAGGCAGTCGCTTAACCGACTGAGCCACCCAGGCGCCCGGCTTGTCATGTTCCTTATCTGCACTACAGGAGGCAAGCTGGCACCTGGGGAATGCCTCTCCTGTGCAGGCGTCCTGGTCCAGGTGTCACATTACGCTTCCTGCCAGGCATGCATCCCTCCCCATAATTGCCTCTCCCATCCCTTTTTCTGGGCACTCTTGTCTGACACCCGTGGGAAGTCACATCTGAGGTCGGGCAAGCTCGAGGCCCTCCTGGACACCTGAGGCTCCTCTCCTGCCCTGTGCCATTTCATTTCATAGCTTCCTGAGCTCCATAGGTCTCCTGATTTGCCTGTTTCACTCTCCCACTGGATCACCTCTGCTCTAGGGGCAGGTGTTGAATCTCTCGTTCGCCTCTGTGGCTCTGGGCATGGCACCTAGTAGGAATATAATAAGTTACTGAATAAATACACAGCCCCTGGCATAGATGGGTTGGATAATAAGTCTGATACATTCATTTGTCTGCAATATATTTGCTTTCAGAAATGCAAAATAGGGGCCTTTGCAGCCAGGAGTGGGACAGGAATTTTGTGTAGTGGACCTCTGGGTCTGGGGTCCCAGGAGAACACCTCGTTTGGGGGACAGTGATGCTGAATGTAAAGAATTCAGCCCTTCATTGTCATTCTCTGAACATCTATGATTTGCTTCAGCTGTTAAGAGTTAGTAAGGCCTTTTCCAAGTGGCCATGTGAGGCTTAGAAAATGAATATAAACGGAAACCACTGAGAGTCACTATAATCATAATACTAGTTTCATTAATAATAGCGAATATATATTGAGCACCTACCAGTACCAGAAAATTGTGATAGATGCTTTTCACTAATAGCTAAATGAAACCTAATTGCAACCCTGGGATGTAGTTAATGTTGTAATCCCCATTATACAGATGAGGAAACTGAGGCACATCCTAGATCAGCCACTGAGTATGTGGCCGACTGAGTCAAACCCTTAACCTCAAAGGAAAGCCATCAGCATGGTCTTCAAAATTCACTTCTAAGTATTTTTCTATATTTTTAAAAAAATTTATTTATTTATTTATTTGACAGAGAGAGACACAGCAAGAGAGGGAGAAGCAGGCTTCCCGCTGAGCAGGGAGCCCAATGCGGGGCTTGATCCCAGGACCCTGGGATCATGACCTGAGCCGAAGGCAGACGCTTAACGACTGAGGCACCCAGGTGCCCCAGTATTTTTCTATATTAAAAAGTTGTGTTTGTAGCTGTTGTAAGAAAATTGCAAGAACATAGAGAAATACAGAAGAAAAAAAACCCCACATCACCTGTGGAGAATCTTAACAAATCTTTTTCTGCTTTCAGGGAGTTTTGCATAACAGCTGCCTTTTGATCAGAATGGGAAAAGGGGATTCCATTTTCTCAGGAGGAAAGAGACTGGACTGGAAATGTTTTGTGAAATCATTTTGATCATACTGATGGTTGTAACAAGATTCATCGTTGAGTTACTGCAGAGCCGGGGCCAGCCTTAAAATTGGAGGTCTTGGTTGAGGCTCGTGGTTTGCAAGTCTCCCTTGGTCTAGAAATATGTTATGGTCAACCACAAAGTGGGGGTGTTCAGCTACTTTCTGTCTCTTAAAAGTTTTTAGGACCAACTTTTATTGGGACTGCCAGGGTCTCCTAATAATAGTTACTATGTTTGGTAACTATGGTGCCCCTTGTCTCATGGTGAAGCCCAGCGTGGAAATTCATCTACTTTTTAGTTGCTCAGCTCCATTAGCAATTTCAGTGTCTCCAATATGAGCCTAACAGAGTGTAGTTGGCAGCTTGGTTCACCCTTGCTCATCTGGGAATTTTTAGAGGTCTGAATATTATAATGCAGCCCTAAGGTGTTCATGGTATTGGTGTTTCTGAAACATTTTCTCAACAGCCTTCAGGACACCAGGTCCATGGAAAAATCTGTTTTACCCTTGTTCGAAGCCAAGGAGAGGAAGTGAAACCACTTCCAGATACAGACTGAACTATGTACCCGAGTGTGCCTGAGACGGTGGGTCAGTTAGACCCTGCCATTGACTGGCTGGGAGACTCAAGGCAGGTTGCTTGACCTTTCTGAGGTTCAGTATCCCAGGCTATCATAGTGCCCCAACTGTTGCTGTTGTTGAAGATTAAATGACACAATCCTTACAAAGCACGTGGCACATAATACATGCCCCATGAATGGTGGTCTTTGGCCTCCTCCCCCTTGTCCTTCCTTGACCTGTGGTGGAAGTGACCTGATTATCTTGGAAGGGGAGAGGTGGGGGGGGGGATGCTCCCAGAAATCGGTCAAAGGTACCTCACACCCGGTGGGCTGCTTTTAGAAGAGGTGACCTGAGTTTTTGAGTAACTGCTGGGCAGGAACCACGGGTTAGAGGCACTTCCTGATCTTCTGGCCAAGTTTCCTTTAAGGATAGAAACTATTCCTGACATCCTCCCCCCACTTTCCCTTTTGTCCTGTTTGGCAAATGGATCTGTTGTTTTAACTAGTTTTTTTGCCTTTCCTTTTTTTCTTTAATCCTTGTCTCTTAGATTCACTCCCATTTCTTTCCTGGTTTTGCCCTTACGGAAGCGGCTGTGACACCATCCGGGTGAGGCACTTGCTGGTGGGTCTGAGCCTCGGCTCTGACCCTTGAGAGCTGGCAGACCCCAGCAAGCTGCGGTGTCGCCTCTAGGAGCCTGTCTTCCATATGCAGAATGTGATAATAAAATGCTCTTGTCTTGGGGATGCCTGGGTGGCTCAGTGGGTTAAGCGGCTGCCTTCGGCTCAGGTCATGATCCCAGGGTGCTGGGATGGAGCCCCGCATCGGGCTCCCTGCTCAGTGGGGAGCATGCTTCCCCTCTCCTGCTCCCCCTGCTTGTGCTCGCTCCCTCTCTAGCAAATAAATAAATAAAATCTTTAAATAAATAAAATAAAATAAAATGCTCTGCCTTGTGAGGCATAAAGAGAATGTGCATCTGAAGCCCTTCGCCCCGCTCCTGGTCATGGGCAGTGGCCGGTAATTGATAGCCACTGCTCTTGAGATGCTGGCATCAGCATTATCCCTATAAAGCCCCACACCTCCCACCCACGCTTTTCAGAGCTCAGTCGAGGAGGACGAAGAGGAAGCAGCCATGCTGGAGATGGGACGGCGCTCCCTGCCTCACGTACTTTCAATCTGGAGGAAAGGGGCGTGTACAGACTGCCCTCCTCCAGCCAGGCCTGGCCCTGCCTCGGCCCTGGGCACTGTCTTCTCTCCCTTTTAGTCCTGGCCCTTTGATACCTGTGATCATGGCGGGGCTTCCTGCCAAGATTCTGGCTGTCCTGGGTGTGGTCTGAAACCCAGCACTGCCCAAACTCCATGCCTGGCGCTAGTGACAATATTTTTACAGTAGTACTTGGGAACTGGAATCCTGGGGTCACACCCTGTACAAACAGCATCAGGGTTGTTAGGGGACTGGAAGAGATTGACAAGAGCCGATTCTGTGGCTCCTGACTCTAGAAGGATGTGGGAGGTTGTGTGGTGGTGGTGGGGGCAGGGGGGGCATCATTTTACAGGGGTCCTCTAGCCTGAGCCCTGCCAGGCGGGAGGGATCTGTGCGTGTGTTGTGTAACTACCTGCTTCCTTCTGTTGCTCCTTGGGTACAAGGCTCCCTGCACTTTCCCTGGTTGGGCCAGATCCCTAATGCTGCGTCCCTTTGAGGGGAGTGTCATTTTTAGGTTGTCTTTCTTGGGGGCAGGGAACACCCAGCACCTTTCCCAGAGGTAGCATTTGTGGGGTTGATATTTGAGTGATGACTAATGCAGATCTTTGCGTTTTAATGATGGGAAGAAATTAGTCAGCCTGGGCACTGTTTCCATGTGACAGGGCAAAAATTTAAACACTTGCACAATGGCTTTTGTTTTGTGAGCTATTGAAGTTGACCATCAGGCGTTATCAATAAGATCAGCAGGTGTTCACTGCTTTTTGGTCCTGGGAAAGGCCCAGAGCAAGCTGGATTTGGCAAGATCGGGCGCCCCAGGCAGACCTGGGCCTGTTTCCATCATCACTGGGGCCATGGAGAGGGCTCTGCCTGTCTCTCTCTCTCTCTCTCTCTGCCGGTTTCCCTTTCGGTAAAAGGGGAGAACTGGATCAGGTCTGTGTTTCCCAAACTTCAGTCATTCGTAAAGGAGTCACTTGTATTATTTTTGCTCTATCCCTTGGCTGCCTCTGTTTCATTTCTGCTTAACATTTCTCCCCCCTATGGTTGACTCACTTTTAAAACAAATGCATTTGAAAAGGAGACTTGTGTCACTGTCATAACAAAAAAGCAGTGTCACTAGGTAAATCGGAGTGACCATAAATAAACCCAAAGCAGTGTTATTAAATTCTGGCTAGCATCGTTGCCTGTTCTCAGCGGGAGGCCTACTCTTTGGTTAAAAAGGAAAATTAGCCAACGAGCTATCGGTGTTCTGAGTAACCTAGCACCACACTGAGCCTTTCTCCCTCACCTAACCAGAGGACTGAGAAAGAATTGGAAAGAGGGTAATGTTGTCTCAGTGATGCAAAGGGACTGATAGAGGGTCGCCGATCGCTCCAAGTAGATGCTTTGTTCAATAAATACTTGTCGAGCGTTCATCGTGTGCCAGGATCTGTGCCAGGAGCTGGGCTGGTGGCTAGGAGGACAGAGGGGACTGGGGCTTGGTCACCTGTCTTGGGGCTCACTGAGGGCCTAAGGGGGGGTCATAAGGAGACGTTAACGAAGTTAATGAAGAGCAGGGCAGGCAGAAGTTGTAGTAAGAAAATCACAAAACTAAGTTCTGTCATGCCTGTAGGGGTCTTTTACAAATAAAAGCTTAGAAAATGATTTCTAAGAAGAAAATGATTCTTTTAATTTGAATTTTTTTTGAATGAACAATAAACCCACTTCAGAATGATTCTAGAGAAACAATATATTAAAGTTCTATCGTTGTTCTTATGGTAAGAGAATGATCCATCTTTTTTTTAAGCTGTTATTTATTTGAGAGAGAGAGAGCAAGAGAGCACAAGCAATGAGGGGGGAGGGGCAGAGGGAGAGGCAGACTTCCTGCTGAGCAGGGAGCCCCACTATGGGGCTCGATCCCAGGACCCTACGATCACCACCTGAGCTGAATGAAGGCAGATGCTTAACCGACTGAGCCACCCGGGTGCCCCAAGGGAATGATCCATCTTAACCCTTTATGTGGTGGTAACCAACCTTAGTTCCCTAAAGCCTGATTGGAGTTTTAAGCTCTTTTGGAGTCCATGTCCACTGTAAATAGCTAAAAACAAGATGTCCTGATATGCTGTTTACAACATAACTTTTTCCCCCTCAGATTAGCATGTCCTGTAGTTTCTGCAGGCAAGATATACCCCAAGATTGGACCTTTGAAATGCCTCCGGCTAGTGTCCAAGAATGAATGGAATTTTTTGAGGTAGTGGAGTTGAGGCTGAGTCTGATTATTCTGTCCATCTGCCAGCCAAGGGCAACACCTGCTTCTCTTGGGTTTCTGGGAGGAGGGAAGTTGTGGTTAAAAATGAGGACTGGGGGGCACCTGGGTGGCTCAGTCAGTTAAAACATCTGCCTTTGGCTTGGGTCATGATCCCAGGATCTTGGCATTGAGCCCCATAAGCCCCACATCCAGCTCCCTGCTCAGTGGGGAGTCGGCTTCACCCTCTGCCCCTCCCCCCTCTCCACGCACTCTCGTGTGCTCTCTCTCAAATAAATAAATAAAATCTTAAAAAAATAAAAAAAAAATGAGGACTGGGGTCTCAGGCAGCTCTGGGGTTGACTCTGGGACTTACTGTGTGACCTAGGATTGAGTTACAGGATTTCTCTGGAGCTTCAGTGCTCAATGTTCTCACCTGTAAACTAGGGATAATCATAGTTTCTGCCTGAAAGAGTGGGTGTGAAGATTTAATGAGCTAAATTTTGTAAAGTACTTGCCACATGGGAAGTATTTAGGAAGTGCTAACACATAATCCCACACTCTGATTGAAAGGCTCAGGTGTTTACTACTCTAGGCTGGTAGTGAGTGAGGTGAAGGGGGATTTCAGGTTTGGGGTTTGGTTAGATCATGCTGATTGGCATCAGGACATTCAGAAGGGATCTGAGGTTTGGGACAAAGGACGCCATGACCCCTCTACCATGACACTGTGTATGGGTTAAAGCAGGATGAGATGGACAGCAAGGAGAGCCTTCGAGGGGCAGGTGGGGTAATTAGAATCCTTTCAGCTGCAGGAATGGGACCCCAGACTGGCTCGCATACAAGGAAATTGATTGGCTCCTGTCAGCAAGCCCAGACAGAGTGGGTGATGGGTTTGTGGGGCCCAGCAGCTCTGTCATCAAGGATCCAGGTTCTACAGGTCTCTGCTTTCTTGGTTTCAGTAGTCCTGAGCCTGATTTATTCCCCTGTGGTTTCCCATAGCAGAGAGCTCCTTCGAGGTTAAGAGAGAGTTCCTGGGGGTTCCTTATGAGCCAAGAACAGCTCTTCCAGAAGCCGGCAACAGACCTCTTCTTATGTCTCATTGGCCCAAATTGGACCACGTGGTGATTTCTGAGCCGGTACCTGGCAAGGGGGATGAATTACCCTCAGACCAGTGAGGGCTTCCCCGGAGCTGGGGGTGGGGTCACTTCCCTGGGGGCCTAGGGGTCTTGTTGGGAGAGGTGAATCTGGGCTCCTCTCAGGACTCTTCTAGGAAGGGCAAAGGGGGCTGGATGCCGGGTGGACCTGTTCTTTGTCCATCTCTCTACCTCCTCAGCCCCTCTCTTCTGTACCTAGGGGCCATGTGCACACCCTCTTCTTGCCCCTGGATCCTCCTGCCTCCTTCTGCTATGAGACCTCCTTCTCCAGGTTGAGTCATTCACTGTAGGAATCCTTCTGATGTCAACTGTATGTCTTTTATATAGACCTTACTGTTTTTTCCTCATTGGGAGTGATCCATGTTTTTACATAGAAATGGGAAAATTGCATAAAAATAGTAAAAGAGGAAACATTGCTTCTAATCTCACTGTCCAGAGAAAACAAAGGAATTGTTAGCCTCCCCTTTCAGTTTTCTCTACACATATGTATGCAACACGTTATAAATAGCTCAGGAGCCAGAATGTATGCAGTTTGGCAGTCCATCATTTAATGATAATTTCTCTGCCATCAGGTATCGCTTAAAAACTTGATTTCTTGTAACACTCCATCATAAAGGGCATATTCTTTTAAAATAAATTGTGCTACCGTGGAAAGAGCCAAGATGTCCATCGACAGATGAATGGATAAAGAAGAAGTGGTATATATACACAATGGAATATTATGCAGCCATCAAAAGGAATGAGATCTTGCCATTTGCAACGACGTGGATGGAACTGGAGGGTGTTATGCTTAGTGAAATAAGTCAATCAGAGAAAGACATGTATCACATGACCTCACTGATATGAGGAATTCTTAATCTCAGGAAACAAACTGAGTGTTACTGGAGTGGTGGGGGCATGGGAGGGATGGGGTGGCTGGGTGATAGACATTGGGGAGGGTATGTGCTATGGTGAGCGCTGTGAATTGTGCAAGACTGTTGAATCACAAATCTGTACTTCTGAAACAAATAACGCAACATATTTTAAGAAAAAAGAAAAAGAAGAAGATAACAGGAGAGGAAGAATGAAGGGGAGTAAGTCAGAGGGGGAGAGGAACCATGAGAGATGATGGACTCTGAAAAACAAACTGAGGGTTCTAGAGGGGAGGAGGGTGGGGGGATGGGTTAGCCTGGTGATGGGTATTAAAGAGGGCACATTCTGCGTGGAGCACTGGGTGTTATGCACAAACAATGAATCATGGAACACTACATCAAAACCTAATGATGTAATATATGGGGATTAACATAACAATAAAAAATTAAAAAAATAAATTGTGCTGATAAAAATGGAATATACAGAGCATAATGAATAAACTGGAACTCTGCTTAGTTTGAGTTCTCCTGAGAGTGGGCTGGACCTAAGGACCTGCACCCACGTGGAGATGCCTTTTGCAGGGGTGGTGATCCCAGGAAGCAGGAAACGGGAACAGTGAGTGAGACAGGGAAGGAGGAGAAAGCAGTAGTAGGGTGAGTTATCAAGGGCCCTGCTGTGTGCAGCAGGGGCTCAGTTCTGCTGGGGCCTCCTGAGAAACATACAGAATGCTTCTAGAACTGTCCACCTGGAGAAGCACAGGAAGCTGGAGATGCACTAGCTCCTGCTCTCCAGTGATGGAAGCATTCATTCTTCAAACTTCCAGGCTGGATGCCCATGCATGCTGGCTCTGCCGGGGCAAAAAGGGAAAAGAAAAGGTGTGTGCTTGGGTGGGTAGGTGGTCCCCAGAGAGTGATTTGAGCTGGCACAGAACTGCTGGCCGTAACTGTGGCTGGAATCAGAGGTGGGCCAAGAAAGAGGATGGACGTAGGCAACAGTGGCATTACCAAGGATACCACCCTGGGTCAGTCTTGCAAACAGTGTTGAGCAGAAAAAGCAAATTGCCCAAAGATACCTATGCTGGGATACTGTTTATATATAAAGTTTTACATATGTAATAGAAATACACATATGGTCATTGGAATGACCATCCCCAAACTTTGGATAGTGGTTGCCTATGGGGTGGGGTGCAGCCATGAAGGGGGGTGCAGGGTCTCTCAACATTTTGTAACATCTTATTTCTTCAGTTGCATGGTGCTTATACTATGCTTTCTGTCCCCCCCTTTTTTTCTGTGTATTTGTTGGAAATATGCCCCTTATAAGAAGCGTCTCATTTTAATGCTGGTACAATGCATTGATGAACTTGACCAAGGGAAGGGGGAAAAGGTATCCTACTTGTTCTATTTTGTTTGTTTGTTTGTTTGTTTGTTTGAAAGACAAGCCTGGGCCCAGCTTGTAAGAAGGAAAACAGATCGTCCTCAAGATGTCAGGGTGTTATTTTTTTTTTTGAAAGATTTTATTCATTCATACCGAGAGAGCACAAGCAGGGGGAGCAGCAGAGGGAGCGGGGGAAGCAGGCTCCTCAGAGCCTGATGGCGGGGCTCAGTCCCAGGACCCTGGGATCATGACCCGAGACCGAGGCAGACACTTAAACGACTGAGCCACCCAGGCGCCCCCATCAGGATGGTATTAAGACAGAAGACATTCACACTTAGCAGGATTTCTCCCTCCCACTCCCCAAGTATGTGTCGGAAACTCCTGAGCCAATAACCTTAGAATGTGAGGCCCCTCCCGTTGCTTGTGAACATGGCAGGCTTGGGGTTCTCAAAGGCAGAGAGTGAGCTTTGGACATCGGCCTCTGGGAGCTTCCAGTCAGTGGCTTTTTGTCTAAGGCAGGGAGATACCTCGGGGGACTACTGAAATATTTGCTTTGTCCTTAAAAGTGGGTGAAAGTCCCAGATAAGTGATGATTCTCAGTGGAACGAGTGTTAAGGGAGTGGCATTCTAAGAACACCTTTGCATTATGGCCGGAATCAAGTCCGTCCATTTTGTGGTATGGTGGTTCCTGTCTCGGTTTCCCAGGTGCCTGGACACAGGACCTCAGAAGCACTTAATTTTTAAAAAATTACTCTATTGGGATAAAATTGACATACAACAAAGGACACATTTGAAAGTGTACAGTTGGAAGGCAACAAAAACAAAAATAAGTAGGACTTCATTGAACTAAAAAGCTTCTGCACAGCAAAGGAAACCATCAACAAAATGAAAAAAATCATGTACCGAATGGGAAAAGATATTTGCAAATCGTGTATCTGATTAAAAGGTCAATATCCAAAATATGTAAATAACTCCTGCAACTCAATAGCAGAAGTCCAAACAATCTGATTAAAAAATGGGCAGAGGATCGTAAGACATTTTTTCTGCAGATGGCCAACAGGTACATGAAAACATGCTCAAACATCACTCATCAGCAGGGAAATGCAAATCAAAACCACAAAGAGATATCACCCTCTATCCGTTACAGTGGCTAGTATCAAAAAGATAAGAAATAACAAATGTTGGTAAGGATGTGGAGAAGAGGCAGCCCTCATGCACTGTTGGTAGGATTATAAATCGGTACAACCACTATGGAAAACAGTAGGGAGGTTCCTAAAAAAGTTAAAAATAGAACTACCATACAGTCCAGCAATTTCACTCCTGGGTATTTATCCAAAGCAAAAGAAAGCACTAACTCAAAAAGATACATGCACCTCCATGTTCATTGCAGCATTATTTGCAATAGCCAAGTACGGAAACAACCTAAGTGTATTGATGGATGAATGGATAAAGATAATGTGGTGTGTGTATACGTGTGTATGTGTGTATTTGTGTATAAGTCAGCCATCAAGGAAATCTTGTTATTTGTGAGAGCACAGATGGACCTTGGGAGCATTGTGCTACATGGAATAAGTCAGAGAAAGACAAATACTGGCTGATCTCACCTTTATGTGGAATCTTACAAAAAAAAAAAAAAAGGCCCAAACTCATAGATACAGATAATACATTGGTGCAGAAGTAGGGGCTGGGAGGTGGGTGAAATGGGTGAAGAAGATCAAAAGGTTTTATACCTGAAACAAAACTCCAGGTATTTAATTAGTAATCCTGGGGATGTAACATACAGCATGGTGACTGTCGTTAATGACACTGTATTGCATTATTTGAAAGTTGCTAAGAGAGTAGATCTTAAAAGTTACAACAAGAAAAAAATTTGTCACCATGTATGGTAAGAGATGTTAGCTAGACTTAACTCTGATGATCATCTCACTATATATATATATATAAGTATTTTAGAAAAGAGGAGGGACTCATCTGCTCAACTGAGGGCAGAATCTCAAGTTCTAAACATCAGTCATGTGCCATGTTTCCCCAGTTTTGCTCTGAAGGAGGAGTCTTACTGAGTCTCTCTCGAAATGACTTTTTAGGCTAAGTTTTGAGATACACACGCATGCATAACACCTACAAACACACATTGGGAAACTGTTATCATAACCAAGATAGCGAACATACCTGTTCAGCCCCAGAAGTTTCCTTGAGCCTCTCTGCGTTCCTCCCTCCCATCCTTCCTGCCCCCTCCCATCCCCAAGTAATCGTTGATCTGCTTTCTGCTGCTGTAGTTCTGTTTGCATGTGTAAAACTTCATGTAAATGGAATTGTACGGTTGTACTCTTTCTTGTCTGTCTCCTTTCATGCTTTGCCTGTCATTCTTCTTGTTGTTGCCTGAATCAGCAGTTTGCTCCCTCTGATTACTGAGCAATATTTCATTGTATGGACATACCATAATTTGTACATTCTTCTGTCGATGACATTTGGGTTGTTTCCAAATAAAGCTATTATGAACATTGTACAAGTCTGTGTGTAGACATATATTTTTCTCTTTTTCCTGAGTGAATGGTTGGATCATATAGTAGGTGTATATTTAACTTTTTTTTTTAAGATTTATTTATTTGAGAGAGAGAGCGTGGGGGGGAGGGGTAGAGGGAGAGAGGGAGGGAAGCAGACTCCCCACTGAGCACAGAGCCCAACACAGGGCTCGATCTCACCACCCTAAGATCATACCTGAGCTGCAATCAAGAGTCAGATGCTTAACCAGCTGAGCCACCCAGGTGCCCCTGTATTTAACTTCTTAAGAAACTGCCAAACTGTTCCATTTTCACCAGCAGTGTATTTGAATTCCAGTTCTTGCACATCCTAGCCATAAGAAGTGTTGTTTCCTTAAAGACAGAATTCTTTAAGCTGGTTGGTAAAAGCAGCTGTGGCTTTGGTCAGTTTGTATTTCTCTGTCCTGTACCACAGGTGTTTGTTCTTGCTGTCACCAGGTTCTGTAACTGGTTTACTTCTAGGAACAAGCCCTGCCATGCTAACACCATGGCTGACTGGGTGCTGGGTGCTTATTGGAAACGGAGTCTCTCACAGCCATCGTTCAAGGATGGGTGGGTGAGCTCCCAGCTGCCATGTGCCGGGGACTGTGCCACACTGGTGCCTTACATCAAGTATCTCCCTTCACTCTAACAGCCCTATGACGTACGTATTACTTCTGTCTTGCAGGTGGGGAGCCTGAAGCACTGAGAGGTTTAGCGATTGGCTGCATAGCCAGGAAGCAGAAGAGACAGGCTTTGAACGTGAATGTATCAGTTAGGCTGTGTATGGTTCCACATCATAGGAGACCCAACTAATCCTGGCTCCTCCAGAAAGGGAGTTCATTGGCTCCTGCAGCTGCCAAGTCCAGGCGTAGGGCAGGCTGCAGGTGCATTTTGACCTGGAGGTTTCGAGGTAGTCAGAGCCCTGGATCTGTTTCTCTAAGATTCTGTTTTCTGTTGTCTCTGCTCACGGACAGGCTAGCGTGGTCCAGGTCACATGGCCATGCCCACGCCCGCACCTGCCGGAGGACGAAGGCAGGCCCTGAGGTTTGCTGGGCTTGGAGCAGCCTGGGTCACCTGCCCTCTCCTCAAGCAGTCACTGGTCAGGGTGTTTGACTGTTGGGATTGGCTTCATCTGGATCACCTGTGCCACCTCCCCACTCCCCTCCGCAACCTGGAACATTGAAGAGGCTGGAAGAATGGATCCCAGGAAGGCTTCTCACACCCCACCACTGCTGTAGTAGGTTGCTGTTGGTTCTTTAGAAACCCCCTTCGTTTTTTGAAAGTCTGGTGTCACTGGCTGTAGTATTATATAACCTGTGACCTAGGTTATCACCTCCTTCCGCACCTTGAAGTGGGATTACCTCTTCCCCTCACAGGCAGATCAAACAGGAAAAAAAAAAAAAAAAACCACACACAACAAAATCAGCATGTAAGTTGTAGCATGCTTGAGGGTTCTTAAAAGCTGTCTATATAATTAAAAGGTGTTAAACTTGGATATAAAATAAAATCTGACTTCAAATTTAAGTGGCATAATTTCCATGGTAAAATGCCAGGTAACTTTCCTCGTGATCCTCAGTCTTGCAGACTTGGATCCCCATCCAAACAGGATGCAGAGTGGCAGCGTAGTGAAAGTAAGAGGCACCCCCATCCCCATTTCTTGGAGGAAGAGTTGAAAGGAAGAATGAATGTGTGCAGAATAGGGGGTTTGATTGCCTTCCCGAGTTATGTTGAAGGAGAGAAAAATGTAGCTCAGCCACAGTGACTCGCCCCAATTAAAAACTAAAAAAAGATCGTGGTTATGGGGCTTGGACTTCTGACAAACCAGCAGCCTCAGTCATTTTGAGTGTTATTCTGGATTGGAAGATTCTGCTGGGAGGAAGGTGGAAGCTTCAAGAATTCCTCACTGGACGGCCGGAGTGGCTCCTCCTCACCGCCCCAACTGGAGGAGACCACCCTATTTACTGGACAGATGAGTTGACTACGTGTGAAACCTGGCCCAGCACAACATACTCGCCTGGGGTGGCAACATGGGAAAGATTTTTATTGGGCTTAACTTTCTATGAGGATGCACTTTCAGATGAGACCATCCTTTCTCACTGGTGATCTCACCAGGGCCCTTATTCCACAAAGCTTAATTGTTTTGGACCCATAAAGGTAAGCCTCTTAATGAATTGACTCAAGACTTAGAGCAGATTTGCTTTTCTTTGTAATGAATCCATGGCCTTAAATGCTCTGGCTCAGGTGAAAGGGGATCCTGGAGCACAGAATGGGAAGAACGTGGAGTCTGCAACCCGGGTTTTATTCTGTGCTCTTCATTAGCTCTTCATTAACTCTGTCTTTGGGCCTCACTGTTCTGGTTTGTAAACTGTGAGCATTGATCGAGAATCAGGGTCCAAATAGCTGGCACTCATGCTACGCTTGTCCCTCTCCATGGCAGACATCACTAAGGGGTCATGATGTTTTTTCCCACTGAGCCCAGACTGGACATTGGAATCCTTTTCAGTATGGTGCTCTAGGCAGCCCTTTGGTCCTTGAGATGAAATCCGTTTATTGTCTTGATGAAACTACATGAACTTGAACTCCCCTTTGTGTAACGGTCTGAATCCTGCCCTTCAAAGAGTTTTCACATCAGCTGTACTGCGCCCGCCCCTTGCTCCTGACAGGGCTCCTCTCCTTCATACCCCCATACCTTGGCCCTTGCTCTTCCCTCTGCTTAACCACTCATTTTTTTCCTTGTAGTTCAGGAACCAATTCACGTGCATCTCCTGTGTAGAAGACCTCTTCAAGGAGCACGTGGGTGGCTCAGTCAGTTGAGCGGCTGGCTCTTGATTTCAGCTCAGGTCATGATCTCAGGGTTGTGGGATCGAACCCCTCGTCAGGCTCCTCGCCCAGCGGGGAGTCCGCTTGAGGATTCTCTCTCACCCCTCCCTGTTGCCTTCCCTCCCCCAAATAAATAAATAAATAAATCTTTTTTTTTTTAAAGATTTATTTATTTATTTGACAGAGAGACAGCGAGACTGAACCACCCAGGCACCCCTAAATAAATAAATCTTCAAAAAACAAAAAACAAAAAAACAAGACGTCCTTTTCAAATCCCCCATGTGGAATTAGTCATTTCTTCTCTTGTGTTTCCCATGGCAGTGTACACACTAATTATAATCCTTATAAAATGGCCATGATCCTATTTATGACCATAGCCCTCTACCAGACCAGCCTCTAAGCTCTTTGGCTTTCTTGCATTACCATCATGATTTCTTTCTTTCTTTCTTTTTTTTTTTTTTAAACCATCATGATTTCTGCCAGACTTATTTTCTGAATACTTTTTTCTTTTGGGGCGCCTGGGTGGCTCAGTAGTTAAGCATCTGCCTTTGGCTCAGGTCATGATCCCAGGGTCCTGGGATTGAGCCCCGAGTTGGGCTCCCTGCTCCGCAGGAAGCCTGCTTCTCCCTCTCCCACTCCCCCTGCTTGTGTTCCCTCTCTCACTGTGTCTTTCTCTGTCAAATAAATAAATAAATAAAATCTTTAAGAAAAATTTAAAAAAATATTTTTTTCTTTACATCTGTGCATCTTTATATTCCTTTATTTCAAAAGGAAACTATAGAACACGATCGTCAGTACGATCGTCAATAGAAAACCGCTATCACTGGCCGTAAAGGGGAGGTAAATATAAAAGTAAAATCAATGAAAATAACAGTGTTACTAAATTCTGGCAGAGCTTGTTGAAGTCTCTGACTCGGGGGTCTGCTTAGAATCAGAAAGTGATTCAGTCTGAACCATGCAGCTCTGGCGGTTACCACCTAACTCATCTGCTTTGTCTGTCCAGCCCCTTCTGGGGAAAGGCCATGCTGACTTTCAGCAGGGGCCCAGCGCCTGGAAGAGATAGCCCTCTGTAGGGTTTCATACTGGGGTCCCAGCCTCCCACGGAGCACCTTTGTGTACTGTCAAAAGTAAGAATTGTGTACCGATCATCAGAACCATTGAGTGGAACATCAGACATGTGGCTTTGGTTTGTTCACTGCCTCTGGTAGGACAGACTCCTTGCTTTGCTGGATTAGTATTTGATAGGTGAAAAGATCTTGTAGAAAACTAATCGCACCTTGAGCAAATTCTTAGGGAAAATGATGTCTTGGGTGTCCGTTCTTTGGGAACATCTAGGGAAGACCTGGTGGTGCAGGCATCCCATTTCGCAGGTAGGAACACTGATGCCCAGAGGTTAACAACTCGCCTGGAAGTGAGTCTGACTGGGGTGAAATGAGGTTACTTTCCCACGCCTCATTTTTTAATCTCCTAGACTTTTGCTCTGCTGTAGTTCAGGTGGCTGAGTGACAATAACCACAGCAACTAGAACTAACCTTCTTGGGCTCTGAAAAGAGGAATTTCTCGGGGCCTTTTTCCTCGCAAAGGATTCAGAAGTGCTCTGGTTTGCTCTTGGAAGGATGCCAATCACTTGATTGCCTATACTCCTTTCTGCCCAGAGTGGTGCCATGTTTTATTGGCGGGCGGGGAGCGTCAGGATTCACCTGCAGTGGTTGAAGTCTGGCACACGCTCCCTGCAGGAAGGTGAGACCCCACACTGTGAAGAGCTGTGCAGAAGCAAGGCAGATCCTCGGGGTGCAGCTCCAGCAACTCCCCCGGCCCCGGCTGCAGCATTGAACCTCTCCAGCTCTCCCGCAGAATTCGTGTTTGTTGAATAATAGTATACCCTGACCCAGGGAGCAAAAGCAAATAGGACTGTCCCTGAAACCACAGGGGTAGTGTGAGTAAACAGTTCCAGGCTACCCTGTGGAGCTGGCCTCTGGCCAGCAACCCAATGGCCGTTTGCAGTCCACTCTTAGGGAGCCATTGGCCTTCTCGTTTAGGGGAGTAGGCAGTTTCCTGGCCTGTGCTTGCAAGCGCTGATGGGGTAGGGGTTAGACCTGAGGACATAGTTTCTTTAAAACATATCCCCCCCCCCGCATCTGGTTCTTATGGGGAGGTTGAATGTATCTGATATTTTTGTCTCCTTTTTTCTCTACATCTTTATTGGTTTTTTAGATCACAAAATAAGTGTATGCTTGTTAAAAAAAAAAGTTTGATCATTACAGAAACTTAATTAAGATATTGAGTGCTAACCGTAATGATCAAGTGCCTTGTATGTCCTAGGTCGTTTGTTTATTTATTTTTTGTGGTATCTCAGTTCATCTTCACACTGGATCTGAGGCATGGTGTTAATACCCATTTTACAGATGAGGAAACTGAGGCTCCATTTAAAGTCACCTCGCTGGTAAGCAAGTGGCTGTGCCTGGACTAGCAGGTCCAGGCGACTCTGAAAACCAGAGCTCTGTGTGGTGTCTTTCTGGACAGAAAGATTAACTTGATTCAGTATCATTTTACTTATAAGTAGAATGAGCTTGGATTATTTATTTTCAGGAGAAAAGCCATCCAGATTGTTACTGTTAAAATAAAAAGACACATGGACAGGGGCCTCCAAAATTGAATGGTCAGGTGTGTGCCTCCCATGTCGGGCCGCTGAGTGCCCCTGGTGTGCCTGGTTAGTCTTTGAGCCAGAGAATAAGTTGTCAGGCTAGGCTGCCAGCCCGCCTCAGTGGGGTAGTGGCTCTCCTGGGCAGGCTCCTTGGTGTTCCTGAGCAATCCTCCCTGCCCCCCAACCCCCACCACCCGTGGGGCAAGCTCATGAACTCTAAAGCAGCCTTTTCATTCCTAACTTAGTTTCCAAATAATGGGTAATGTATCCACCCCCCCCTTTTTTAAGGATTTTATTTTTTTAAGTAATCTCCACACCCAACGTGGGGCTCGAACTCACAACCCTGAGATCCAAAAGTTACGTGCTCTACCGACTGAGCCCACTAGGCGCCCCTAGATACGTGTTTTTTTTTTTTTTTTTAAGATTTTATTTTATTTATTTGAGAGAGAGCACAAGAAGGGGTAGGGTCAGAGGGAGAAGCAGACTCTGCTGAGCAGGGAGCCCGATGTGCAGCCCGATCTCAGGACCCTGGGACCATGACCTGAGCCGAAGGCAGACGCTTAACGACTGAGCCACGTAGATGCCCCCGTATCCACCCCTTTTGCTCTGGTATCTTAGGCAGTTGTTGGCTGGGAATCAGACCTGCCTTGAATCTATATCTTGAGCCAAATGGCCTTGGCTTTGACTGCAGCCGCGGGATCCTCAGACCCTCGTTTAGCAGGCTGAGGCTATAGAGCAGCTTTGTGATTGTGCAGGGTCACAGGCTGTGTTTTTCCAAACCTACCTCAAGGATCCTTGCCTGGCTTGCCTCTGCCACCTTCCCTCAGGAGGCCTTTACAGCCTGTCTTGACTGTGGCCTGTGGGGGTCCCAGCCACACAACTACACTGTAAGGGGCTCCCCCAGCTGGATTGCCCCGAGTGCCCTCATGGTTTTCTTTTTAGAGAGCTCTGAGACTCCTTAGAGGTTGGAGATTTTTGCATTCTTGACATTCTTTCTGTGGCCAGTTTGGTAAACTGTTCCATCTCTTCAGTTTCCCATTTGAGCCCATTCTCCCCCTTGCTCTTCAGGGGACCCACTGTCTCAGGTGCAGGCCTGTGTTGCGTTCTCAGCAAAGCCACTGGTGGTTTGTGCGGGTTTTCTGTAACCTGGGTTGAACAAGTCTTCTAGACTCTTAAATAGTCCCTGATTCATACTAGCCTGGTTTCTCCACTTGGACAGGGCTCCTTGGGTAAACCTCAGCCTTGCATGCCCGCTGTTGGTGGGAGGAGCTCATGAGTTGTTGTTGTTGTTGTTTGTTCACCTTTTAGGAGCGTTAGTGTAGGTTTGTTTTTTTTTTTTTAATTTTTAAAAAAGATTTATTTTTATTATTTTTTAAAATTAACATATAATGTATTATTTGTTTCAGAGGTACAGGTCTGTGATTCATCAGTCTTACACAATTCACAGCGCTCACCATAGCACACACCCTCCCCAGTGTCCATCACCCAGCCCCCCCATCCCTCCCACCCCCCACCACCCCAGCAACCCTCAGTTTGTTTCCTGAGATGAAGAGTCTCTTATGGTTTGTCTCCTTCTCTGGTTTCGTCTTGTTTCATTTTTCCCTCCCTTCCCCTATGATCCTCTGTCTTGTTTCTCAAATTCCTCATATCAGTGAGATCATATGATACTTCTTTCTCTGATTGACTTACTTTGCTTAGCATAATACCCTCCAGTTCCATCCACGTCGTTGCAAATGGCAAGATTTCTTTTTTTTTTTGATGGTAGGTTTATCTTCCCTTCTATCGCATGGCACGAAGAAGGTCTCAGATTCTCACCCTGCTGGTGATGTGATGCTGGGAATGTTTATGGTGGTTAGCATGGTGTGCTGGGAGGGAATTAATCCCAGGAGGCCCACCATTGGACGACCTTGTGCTGTTGACCAAGGTCAGTAGGTTTCTCATCAGTTCTTCTGATGGACTGGAAAAGAATTGGGAGATTTCATGATGTTTCTCTGCAGTGTTGGGTAGTTTGAGAAAATATGCCTTAAACTCTAGCCATGGAGATTGGATAAGTTGTTTTGGTGATTTGTTAGGCACCATTCTTTCAAGTGCAAGTGAGAGAAACTCAACTTGAGCTAGCTTAAGTGCAAAAGATTAGTTTTTGTTAGGGAGGGTCTATTATGACTGATTGAGTGGCAGGTGGTGGAAACCCATTTGAAACTACTTAAAGACAGCAGAAGGAGCCACTTGGCCCAGTAACTGAGAAGTTCTGCAGCAGAGCAACCCTCAAGCATGGCTGGGTATCGAGGCTCAAACAGGTCATTGGAGTTCGGTCCTTCTCCTCATCTCTAGCTCTATCTGCAGAGGCTCCCCGTGGTGGCAGAATGGCCGCTACATCTCTGGGCCTTCAGGCCTCCCAGAACTAAGCCCAGCCACGTACAAGAGAGAATGAGGTTGGTGAGCACAACCCTGTTTCCTGGAGCTCCCACACGAGACCCAAGATTTGCTGATTAGGCCCCTTGAATCATCCGCCTCGCTCTGAACCAACCGCTGTGCTTAGTGGGGCTTGTCACATGCACCTTCCACCATACATGGCATCAAAAACAACCAGGGCAGTCCGGCGGGGGGCCTCAGGAGGACTTGGAACCAGGAGTCAGAAAGCCATGGAGACTGACTATGTTTCCCTGTGTCGGTTTTGTCCCCCTCTTTGTAGATGGGCCCTGCTAGCACCCTGCACAGCATGTCTGCCCCACGGTTCCTGGCTGCTCACATTTCATTCAGTCTAGCCTCGAGAGACCTCAAGGGAGAATGAGATTCAGCTCACATTGGGGGTTCCACCCCAATCCATTTAGCTGTGGAGGCTGAGACTGGACCCTTTAGGACACATTTGGGCGGGTGGAGCCTCCTCTTGGAGAAGGTATGTGGGGCCTGATGGTCCAGAAGTGACAGATAGGTGCTTCTCCTTATCTGGTTGAGGAACCTTCTCTAAGTCGAAGATGTTGATAATAAAGAGCATGAAGGGCCTCTGTCCCAAGCTAGGAAGATGTTGGATGAAGTTCCAGCGCAGCTCTAGGGACGCCTGCTTCCAGGGACGCCTGCTTCTGGCGGAAGGCGATGCCCAGGATCTGCACCTTGGGACCTCTCTGAGTCTGCTCTCTGCTCTAGCATGGGCCCTTCCTTCCTGCAGAGGAGACGGCACCGTCTGACAGGCATGAATGGGAATTTCCTCCTTCCAGGCCCAAGTCAGCATGACTCGGGATGGCTTTGACTGGAAAATCTGAATCAAAGAGCGCTCTTAGGCCAAGGATTTCCCCAAACACTAATCAGCACTGATTACTTCCAGCGTGTTGCCTTTTGGCTCTACAGAGAGTTTTGTCCATTGTGGCTGCAGTGTCTGGCTTGGGCTGCCCAGATGATGAGAAGTGAGTTTGTAGGGATGAGCCCTGGTGGTGAGCCGAGTCCCTTTGCCATCCTGCCCTTTACTAGGTGTGAGGAACCCTAATTACCAGATTCATAGGTCATTAGCTGGCTTTTCCTTCAGCATTAGCACTTGGGGGTGGGGTTTTGCTTAAATGAAATCCTGAAAATATGTCGAGGAAACACATTTTTTTTTTTAAGATTTTATTTATTTATATGTGTGTTTGTGATAGAGAGAGAGAGCGCGCACAAGCAGGGGGAGCGGCAGGGAGAGGGAGAAGCAGACTCCCCCCTGAGCAAGGAACCTGTTGGCGGGACTCCATCCCAGGACCCCGGGATCACAACCTGAGCCGAAGGCAGCTCCTTAACCGACTGAGCCACCCAGGCATCCCGAGGAAACACTTCTATAAAAATCCTTGCTCAGTGTTGGAAATGACTTCTCTCCCCCACATTTATGTCTTCTGAACAGAGTTGAAATGCTAAGTATGTGTACGGTTGCCATGTTATTGAACCCCAAGATCATCTCAAGGAAATAACACAATTCACATCTTGGATGACCTGAGTGAAGGTTTATTATTGAGTTCCTGGAAGTTCAATAATTGTGCTGTTTAAAATAGCAGAGGACTTGTAGTTGGCTCTCTGAATGTCTTGCAGAACCTTGAAATGCTTTCAGGTCCAGCCCTGAATTTGCAGTCTGGAAGTGAAACGCTCAGAGAGGGACGGGATGTGCTCAAGGTCACAGAGGGAGTTGTGGCTGGACCAGAACCCAGGCCTCCTGGGTCCCAGGTCACAGATTGGCCTTGTCTTAGTCCTGTAACTGCCTTCTGTTAGGAAGAGTAAGACAGAGCTTGTAGCCTGGAGGAATATATAGGATTAAAAAAACAAACAAAACAAAAAAACAGCTCTACTGAGATATAATTCACACACCGTAAAATTCACCCCTTCGAACTGTACAATTTTTAGTGTATTCAGAGTGTACGGCCATCACCACTATGTAATTTTAGATCATTTTATTCTCCCCACCCTGCCAAGAAACCCTGTACCCATTAGCAGTTACTCACCACTCTCTCCTCCCCCCAGGCCCTGGCAGCCACTGGTTTACTTCTCTATGGATTTGCTGATGCTGGACATTCATATAATGGAACCATACAACATGTGGTCTTTTGTGACTGGCTTCTCTCACTTAGTAAAATGTTTTCAAGGTTCAAACATGTTGTATCCATACTTCATTACTTTTTATGGCCAAATGTGGGAATCAAGCCTATAGAGGGCTTGAATTTGAAAGTAAAGCCGTAAAATTTTCAGGTTTATTTTTCCTTTTCCTGGTAAGCTTTCTCTTGGGGAGTCAGTCTCTACATTTGGAGATGAAATGAGAGACTTTCTCGGCCTCCCTGTACCTAAGTAGTTACTACTTTCCTTAAATGTTTTGACACCTGGGGGAAAAGTTGGTTTGTGGAAGAATGTATGTTCTTTTTTGTATTGCCAAGAATATTAATACATGCTAATTAATACAGATGCTCAAGAGCCAGAGTTGTAATGAACTTTTATCTTATTTATTTTCCAAGGGTTTGACTTATTAAAAAAATTATTTTTGCAATAATGTAATTTTCCTTCCCTTCCCCAAATTCATTGGAAGCTTTCAATCCTCCAGTAGGAAAGAACAGTATAACAAACTCCCATATAACCTTCCCCTAGAGTCTCCAGTTGTTTCCCCTGGAGTCTCCAGTTGTTAACGCCTGGCCACACTTGTTTACTTTGTCACTCTGCAAGGATTCACATCACACGCCTATGTCTTACTGAATCATTTGAAAGTCTCTAGCACACGTCATGACTATTCACCGCCCCCCCCCATACTTTAGCAGGTGTCTCTAAGAAAAAGGACATTTTCCTAACCGCAGTATCACTGCATACCCAAGAGGTTAGCACCGATACAATAATATCTTGTATAAAATTTCCCCTAATGCTTCCAAGTGTCCTTTACGGTTGTTTTTGTTGTTGTTTTTTAATCCAGGAAACTATGAAAGATTACTCAATTGAATTTTGTTTCAAAGGTACTTCATCCTAATCTTTCATCTGGAATATCCCCGTCTTTAACAGTTTTTGGTTTGGGTCTTTTCTGACATTGGCGTTTTTGAAGATGCTAGGCCAGTTGCTTTGTCAAATGTTATGTGCGCCAGAATTACAGGGTGCGAAGTGGTGGGGGTATGCAGGGCGGCAGGGAGGGTCTTGGTAAAATGCACATTCTGATTCTGGAAGCCACCGTTGGGCCTGAGTCTACATTTCTAGCAGGCCTCCAGGTGATGTCAGTGCTTCTTACCTGCAGACCACACCTGGAGTAGCAAGGCTGTTAGAATATGTGTATTCTAGATTTGTTTGTTTCCTCATGATTAATTCAAGTTAAACATTTTTGGCAAGTGCACTTGCAAGGAAAGTCATGAATGTGTCCTGCTGCATCACATCGGGAGGTACATCACGTCTGTTTGTCCTGTTATTAGTGATAATAAGTGTCATCTCTTTATTCAAACAGTGTTTGCCAGCATTCCACTGAAATGCTGCCTTTCCCCTATTGCAATTTTTTAAAAAGATTTTATTTTTAAGTAATCTCTCCACCCAGTGTGGCGCTCAAACTTACAACCCTGAGGTCAAGAGCTCCGTGCTCCAAGTGAGCCAGCCGGGAGGCCCCTCTCCTGTTGTAATTTAAAGTAACCATTGAGATTGCATAAATATCTTGGACTCCAACAATTTTCACCCATTAATCAACTTTTTTTGGGAAAAGCATCTTGGGTAATAATCTCTTGCTGGCAATGCATGCCTCTTATGTAATTAGCAATTAATTGTGTGTGTGTGAGTAAATTTTATTTTTTGAATGTAGCTAGTGGCTGGTTGACTCCCATTTGTATCGTAAACACTGGCTTTTACATTTCCCAAATTTGGAAGCTTTACAGTCCCGTTTTGTATGATTCCCATGAGAAGTATTTACATCCCACAGCCAGGGGTGGTATGGGGTCTTAAAAAAATCAATTAAATTTTTGAGTACCTCCTGAAGTTGCTTGCTAGGACCACAATTGGGATTGTTTTTTGTTTTTTTAAAAGATTTTTCTTTTTTTTTTTTTTTAAAGATTTTATTTATTTGTTTGAGAGAGAGAATGAGAGAGAGAGAGCACGAGAGGGAAGAGGGTCAGAGGGAGAAGCAGACTCCCTGCTGAGCAGGGAACCCGATGCAGGACTCGATCCCGGGACTCCAGGATCATGACCTGAGCCAAAGGCAGTCGCTTAACCAACTGAGCCACCCAGGCGCCCTAAAGATTTTTCATTTATATATTTGACAGAAAGAGAGAGCGAGAATGCACAAGCAGGGGGAACTGCAGAGGGAGAGGGAGAAACAGGCTCCCTGCTGAGCAAGGAGCCTGACACGGGACTCGATCCCAGAACCCTGGGATCATGACCTGAGCCGAAGACAGACGCTTAACCAGCTGAGCCACCCAGGCGCCCCCACAATTGGGATTCTTAAATATCTCACAGATTTCAGAAAATCCCTCTTCTAAACTGGGCAGGCAATTCTTAACCTGTTAGAAGCTATTCTTTTTGATTGACATACAGAGTTGGGTGGCCAAGAAAGGAGTATTTGAGTGGGAGCCACTGGCAAACGTGTCCTCGGTGGGCTTGGTGTTCCCCAGGGTATGTTCCCCCTAACCTAACCCTCAGCCCCTAAGAAACTGCAGAGGAGAGATTTCAAATGAGGGTTCTTTACCAATGAGTGTTGCGGTGCTTGGCAGTCTTACAGATCGGTCCAGAACACTCACTGTGCTGATCTAGAGGTAGAAAGACCAGGACTGGAGAGTCTCCAAAGCCCATGGAGAGTCAGAAGGACCTGGTTCTAAGTCCCGGCCCCACCTTTCACCAGCACTGTGGCCTTGGGCAAGTGTCTGAGCCCTGGTTTTCCCTGTCTGTGAAATGGGGATAATAATGGGTCTTGGCCTCATAGGTTTGTTGGAAGGATGAAAGGAGATAATCCCATGAAATGTTTAACACATTAACAGTGTGTGGCCTGGTACACCCTGAATGCATGATGTATGTTGAAGGAATTTCGAGCCCTTAAAAGGGTTAAATCTATTTTATTTTATTTTGATTTTTGATTTTTTTAAAAAGATTTTATTTATTTACCTGAGAGAGAGAGAATGAGAGATAGAGAGCACGAGAGGGAAGAGGGTCAGAGGGAGAAGCAGACTCCC
>NW_027397077.1:14055205-14204428 GCF_003265705.2 Callorhinus ursinus
AAGGCAGTCGCTTAACCAACTGAGCCACCCAGGCGCCCTAAAGATTTTTCATTTATATATTTGACAGAAAGAGAGAGCGAGAATGCACAAGCAGGGGGAACTGCAGAGGGAGAGGGAGAAACAGGCTCCCTGCTGAGCAAGGAGCCTGACACGGGACTCGATCCCAGAACCCTGGGATCATGACCTGAGCCGAAGACAGACGCTTAACCAGCTGAGCCACCCAGGCGCCCCCACAATTGGGATTCTTAAATATCTCACAGATTTCAGAAAATCCCTCTTCTAAACTGGGCAGGCAATTCTTAACCTGTTAGAAGCTATTCTTTTTGATTGACATACAGAGTTGGGTGGCCAAGAAAGGAGTATTTGAGTGGGAGCCACTGGCAAACGTGTCCTCGGTGGGCTTGGTGTTCCCCAGGGTATGTTCCCCCTAACCTAACCCTCAGCCCCTAAGAAACTGCAGAGGAGAGATTTCAAATGAGGGTTCTTTACCAATGAGTGTTGCGGTGCTTGGCAGTCTTACAGATCGGTCCAGAACACTCACTGTGCTGATCTAGAGGTAGAAAGACCAGGACTGGAGAGTCTCCAAAGCCCATGGAGAGTCAGAAAGACCTGGTTCTAAGTCCCAGCCCCACCTTTCACCAGCACTGTGGCCTTGGGCAAGTGTCTGAGCCCTGGTTTTCCCTGTCTGTGAAATGGGGATAATAATGGGTCTTGGCCTCATAGGTTTGTTGGAAGGATGAAAGGAGATAATCCCATGAAATGTTTAACACATTAACAGTGTGTGGCCTGGTACACCCTGAATGCATGATGTATGTTGAAGGAATTTCGAGCCCTTAAAAGGGTTAAATCTATTTTATTTTATTTTGATTTTTGATTTTTTTAAAAAGATTTTATTTATTTACCTGAGAGAGAGAGAATGAGAGATAGAGAGCACGAGAGGGAAGAGGGTCAGAGGGAGAAGCAGACTCCCCTCCGAGCAGGGAGCCCGACGCGGGACTCGATCCCGGCACTCCAGGATCATGACCTTGAGCTGAAGGCAGTCGCTCAACCAACTGAGCCACCCAGGTGCCCGGGTTAAATCTATTTTAATTTAAAACCTATAATGATACATTTACCGCATTTATTCAACAAATAAGTACGAGCCCATATTATCAGAGATTCTGTGTGTAAAGTTTTGGTTTTCCTGCATTCCTTTAAGAAATGAGATCACTAAATTTTACATGTTTACTCTGTTCGGTGCTTGATATACCTAATTGGACTGGGTGGTAGTGAATGGATTACCACTGGCCACTTTCAGCATCATTATTATTCTAGAAATAAAGTCCTAACCAGGGAGATTCATTCCACAAAAATCACCCGAGTTTCTCCTCTATGCCTGGCACTGTTGCTCAATGCCAGGGTATGGAACCTTGCTGCATGGAACCCAGGGGTGGTAGCTGATCACGCATCTTCCTGTGTAGGACGAGGACTTTTTTTTCTGACAGTGCATTGCCCGGAGGCCCGTGCATTTTCTTGTATAAACCACATTCAAAATGCATCATCTCCTTTCTAGCTTTGACATCTTTAAGGTAGAGGAAGGACACTTGTTGAAGCAGTGTGAGTACAGAATCCTTCTGGATTTGTGTTCCCTCTTCCCTGCCCCCTCATTTCTTGCGGTTAATTTTTTCTACATGTAATTCAGCGGTCCCCCAAAGTGAACGGGTTGAGAGTCAGTCACCTGTGGTCCTCCAAGGTTGCCAGAGAAAGCAGTTCAATTTGAATTTCAGAGAAACAATGAATAACTTTAGGAGAAGGATGTTCCAAATGGGACAGGCAGTTCTCTCTTGTTATAAGTCATCAAATGGGATATACTTACACTCCGCAATTATTTACTGTTGCTCTAAATTCATATTTAACTCGATATCCTGTATTTTATGTGCAAAAATCTGGCAGCTGGAGATTCCCCGGCCTGGTGGGGGTTTTCGTGTTTGCTGTGGGGTGCTATTTGTGGTTTCAGGGGGTGCCCTAGGGGTGAACTGGAGTGGCATCTCATCGGGCTGTGGCTTTGGACGCCAGAGTAGGAGCCAGATTAGTAATTAGCTAACTGTGACCTCACCCGTGAGGAATGTGCTCTTGCTAGGTATTAGCTAGAGGTTTAGGCTCTCAGGAGCCATTGTCAGAATCCTGTCAGTGACATCATCAGCTGGAAAAGCCAGCTTCCAGGCCTCAGGAAAAAGCTCGAAAGACAGGACTCCAGTTTTGGTAATAAATGGAAATGGATTTTCACAGGTGGGGTGTGGAGGAATTTGTTACAACAGGAAGCCTGATGGAGTCTCCTGCGGCGTGCAGCCCCCAGCCAAGTTTCTGGGTTCTGATGAACAACCAGAAGCTTCTAATGCGGCATGTGATTATACTGTTGGCCCAATGCCCTGGAAAAATTGGCTTGTTCTCGGTGCACACTCCAGGAGCTGTAAAAGGTGGTGTCAGGACTGCAGCTCTGAGTGGGGCTCTTACATTGGGGAGGAAGGGAGGCTGATGTGCTAAGTGTTCATTGTACTGCTCAGAGTAGTTCTAGAAAGTGCATACTTGGTACCATCTGGTCCCTCCTCTTGGGGATGGGGGTAGGGCACGCTCTGGGCAAAGGGGTCAAGTTGTCTGGATATAGACACACAAAAAACCCTCTTTTACCTCGTGAGTTGGAAGAAATAGAGCAAACTTTTAAATTTTCTTATTTTTAAAGGCTAATTTATCGTGCATGACTAGGCTGTCAGACTGGAAGGGGACCTGACTTAAATCAGGTGCTGAGCGTGGTAAATAAAGCCATTTAATTTTATTTGAGATTTCCTGTAAAACCTTCTGGGAAAAGATGGGCTCCAGGGGTGAGGGTTCTGATCCAGGGCTGGGTTTTGCAGTTCAGTTTTCTCTGGCCTGCTGGAGGTCCTATGTAAGCAGTTACCCAGGGCACTTCTGCCCAGCTGAAGTGCTAACGGCAGGCACACTTGACCAGATAGGAAGACTTCCGTTGAGCAAGCGGGAGGCTCAGAGCTCCAATTCTGAAGGTCTGGCCTCCATCCCATCTGGCTTTCTTGTCTAGTTAGAATTTGGAAGCATTGCTCCTGAGTCTCCAGGTTGGCTCGCATAATGGCAAGGCTGGGACAGATCCTCCTGAGCCTCCTTTTCTTCCACATCTCCCCTGGGGCTCCACCACCCACTGGTACAGTGGCCCTCGGCAGATAGCAGAGTGTCTTGAAGCCCCTCTTTGGGCAGCTGTAAAGTGGGATGCCATGTGTGCCTATCATATGTGAAGTGTTGCAGCCTGGGCGCTCAGGTCCTGAGCTGTTACTTAGGAGGTGACTGATGTTGACTGGGCATGGTAGAGGAAGTCATCAAAAGGGTGGAGCCTGAACCACTTTTGAGTACGCCTGGCCATTCATCTTTTGGGATCCTCTCCATCTCTCTGATCCCTCTGTAAAACGGATGTGCCTGGGGTTGCCCCAGGAACCAAGAGCAAAGCCTCTCCAGTGAGCAACTCCTGCAACCCCCTTCTAGTCTGCTGTTAGCGTCCATTATTAGCGGATGTTCTTTAAAAAAAGAAAAGTTGAAACACAGTTCTGAAGAGGACCTTTCTGGGCCTCTGTTCACCACTGCAGCCCATTTATTCCAAGGGACTGGCAGAATCCTCCTTGTCTTTGTTAGAATGTGGCTTTATTGCTTTGAGACAAGTGGCTCATCACGTAGTGAGAAAGGAGGCTTGACGCAGTAGCTTTGGGTGCTGAGTTCCTGACTTCCTGGGTGCACTCACTTTCCTTTCTCCTTCCCTGTTCACCTCTCTTGGGGTCTGTCTGCCTCAGGCCCATTCCCAGTCAAGGAAAAGGTTGGCCTCTTGGGTGGGGGTTTTGGGGTGATAGGATTCACATGGGGTCTGGTTGTCGACAGTGATTCTAAACCCTTAGAACCAACTTGAAAGCTTTAAAAATTACTGATACCTGGCCACACCCTGAAGAAATCCTCATTTTGTTTTCTTTTGGGGAGAGCCACTGCTTTTTTTTTTTTCTAAGCTTTTCAGATGATTCCAGTGTGTAGCCAGGGTTGAAGCTCAAGTGATTTCTTTCTTTCTCTCTCTTTTTTTTTAAGATTTTATTATTTATTTGACAGAGAGAGAGAGAGAGAGCACAACCAAGGGGAGTGGCAGGCAGAGGGAGAGGGAGAGGCAGGCTCCCCACTGAGCAGGGAGCCCGACATGGGTCTTGATCCCAGGACCCCGGGATCATGACCTGAGCTGAAGGCAGATGCTTAACCGACTGAGCCACCCAGACGCCCTGAAGCTCAAGTGATTTCTCTGAGCAACGGAGATATTGAGGCTTGAGAGGGAGGTTGGGTATGCCAAGCCTGAGGTGGGACCAAGGTTCTGACCACCACTAGCAGCAAAGCAACCCTGGCCTGTCCGTGGGGAAGAGACTCAATTGATTTTACATCTATTTTGCATATAATTTAAATTGATTAGAATGGCACATTTTATAACTCAGAAAAGTAGATGATGATCAGCAAAGAACATTCCGTATATATCAGTACCAACATGAGAGGTGGCGGAGATCCCTTCAAATTAAGAACTTCTTCAGACAGGGCTGCTGGAATTCGAAGCCATTTTTGTTCACTGTGTTTAAAACAGCCCTAGCCCACTCTTTTGAATTTCCTCCGAGAGGTGGCCTCGCCTCCTCCTGCCTGAGGGTGGATCTGATTGTTAACAAAGACTCAATCATTTGGCACCCAGCCCAGTGAGTAAGGCGGCTGAGTAAGAGGGGAAACGGGGCCTTGGGTCAGAAAAACCAGGATAATGAGTGGCGTGGCTGGATTTTCTTATCTGTTCAGAGAAGCCCCAGAAGCTGCAAAAATTGCAGCTTCCAGACTGTTTTGTGTGCAGTGGCCTAACATTCATGGGGGTGGTGGATGGTCATCAGATCAGCCAGAGTGGCTGCACACAGCTTTATAGCTCCTGGGCTGGCTGGGGCTGCAGGTGTGCACTGACCCACCCCAGTGCTTTCCGCGGTGGTGTGATCTGTGAGCTCAGGGGAGGTTAGGGAGCACAGCTGTTGTGTAAAGGCCACGCCCTTCCTGCCTTGAGATAGACCTATATGGAAGGCTGATGCAGGAATCCAGTGGTCAGCCTGGTGTTCCTGCCCCCGCTAAGTCTGGTTTGTGTGCCTCCTCCACTCCCTGTGTTCCAGAAGTGTATCCGCCAGGAAGCAGCCATTTATGTCTCTCAGCACTGTGCTAAATGTTCTCCAGTCCTGCCAGGTGTAGGCTCTGTCAACCCATTTTAAACCTTTTTTTTTTTTTTAAGATGTTATTTATTTGTCAGAGAGAGAGAGCGCACAAGCAGGGGGAGCGGCAGGCGGAGGGAGAAGCGGACTCCCCGCTGAGCAGGGATTCCTGATGCGGGGCTCGATCCCAGGACCCCAGGACCGTGACCTGAGCCGCAGGCAGACGCTAAACCGACTGAGCCACCCAGGCGCCCCACTGTCAACCCATTTTACAGATGAGGAAAACTGGAGGTTTCAGGAGGGTGGGATCTTGTGGTAGTGGAATGGGATGTTGACCAAGTGATAGTATTCCTCTGTACTGCAGATTGGAACTCTGTCTGGGCCTTTTTACTTTAATCTAGATTCCAGCCCTTAAAAAGATATGATAAACAGGTTTTGGGTAAATCTACTAATTTCAAAAAGAATATTTTTTAAAGACAGTTTGTATTCAGTATTTAGCTCTAATTAAAGTGTATTCATTTCGGGGCGCCTGGGTGGCTCAGGCGTTAAGCGTCTGCCTTCGGCTCAGGTCATGATCCCAGGGTCCTGGGATCCGAGCCCCACATCCCCCACATCCGGCTCCCTGCTCAGCGGGAAGCCTGCTTCTTCCCTCCCCCACTCCCCCTGCTGGTGTTCCCTCTCTCGCTGTGTCTCTCTCTGTCAAATAAAAAATAAATAAATAAGTAAAGTGTATTCATTTCACAAACTTAGTGAGTGCTTATTTAACCTTAAAAGTGCTGTGCTGGGGCGCCTGGGTGGCGCAGTGGGTTAGGCGTCTGACTCTTGGTTTCGACTCAGGTCATGATCTCAGGGTCATGAGATCGAGCCCCACGTCAGGCACACCATGCTCAGCGTGGAGTCTGCTTGAGATTCTCTCTCCCTCTTCCTCTGCCCCTCCTGCTTGTGCTCTCTCTTGCTCTCACTCTAAAATAAATAAATCTTAAAAAGAAAAGAGTAATAAAGGCACTCTGCTAGGGACATGGTTTCACTTTCAGATATCTTAGAGCGAAGGAAAAAAAAAAGCCAGAGAATGCGTGCACAAGTCACCGTGGCATGTTTTGTAGGAGAAGGTTCTTACAGTGCCTCCCAGGGAGGCGTGAAGAGCAACAGTTTTCATCTGGGGTGTCAGAAGGCCTGTGACAAGTTGGTGAACAGTGGAGTTTAAAGGGGCAGTTCAGGAGACAGTATGTTCTGGCCTGCATAACCACTTTTGGGCCCAGGAGTGGGAAGGGAATGCAGGAATGTGAGAGCACTTGGAATATCACCCCCTGATTGGCCTCAGTGTTTAGTACTTGCTGAGGCTGGGACCATCAGTTGTGATGTTGGCCAGGTTATGAAAAACCTCAGAAGGGATGAAAAAAGGCTTGGGTTTGACTGCGTCGACCTAGCCACCAGCCACATGTGGTTGGCTAAATTTAAATTAATTAAAAAATTAAATAAAAGATACCATTTAGCATCTTAGTCATACTACCCGCATGGCAAGTGCTCAGTAATATGGCTTGTGGCTACCAAATTGGATAGTGTACATATAAAACATTTCCATCATCATAGATAGTTATATCAGACAGTGATGCCAAATCTGGCCCTCTGCCTGTTTTTGTAAATAAAGTTTTACTGAGACACAGGCCACACCCACTCATTTACATATTGCCTGTAGCTACTTTCTCACAACAATAGGGTTAAATAGTTGCAACATGGACCATATGACCTGTAAACCCAAAAATACTTGCTATATGGACCTTTACAGAGAATGTTTGCTGACCCCTGCCACAGACCATAGGGAGCAACAGAAGGTGTTTCTGCTGGGAGTAACATAAATGATTGTATTTATGGCCTGAGAGGATAACTCAGTGATGGTGGATAGGCCATATTGGTTGGGAGACCTAATCGCAGTGACCCCCTAGGGTCCCCATGAGAGATGACAACACCATGTCCTGGCAGGTGCAGTTTCACTGATCTGTGGCCCATTTAACAAACATCCATTGCTGAAGTCCTTTTATTTCTCGGTTCTAAAAATTAATTAACTGGAGCCAGGATTTTTTTTTTTTTTTTTTAAGATTTTACTTTTTAAGTAACCTCTGCACTCAACGTAGGGCTCAAACTCACAACCCCGAGATCAAGAGTTGCCTGCTTTACTGACTGAGCTAGCCAGGCAGCCCAGAGCCGGGATTCTTAGTGTGTCTTGGACCCCACTGACTCCCTGAAGACTGCACTCTTCTCTTTATGCATAAAATCATGTACATGGGTTTACAAAGGAAACTAGTTATATTGAAATACATTTATCAGAAATAAATTTTTGGATATAGTAATACATGTACATATGTATTTAGGTGTTTAATAAGATCTAGCAACTAGTCCAATAACTGCCATGATTTTGATGTAGTGATGAGCATGCAGGATATTTTGAGATATTGCCAACACTATAATGTGATGGGAAAAGATCTGATTTTGCTGGTGACAAAACCACAGGTGCTGCATGGTGTACATTCATAATGGAACAATATGCTACCTTTTAGTTAGAGGTACCAAAGACAACAACTTCACTTTTTTCCTGTTCAAGCTCATAGTCTCCCCCGCCCCCCCGCCCTGCCTTCCCCTGCAAGAGTCCCTGACGTAGACAGTCCCTCGGAAGGAGGCTGCGATGTCATTGAGGATGGTCTCTTATCTTGCTAACTCTCCTGGACATTTGGCTTCCTGGTGAGATCATGTGGGAAGTCCCACTTTTGTCTCCTCTGTGAGATGGTCTTTAGATACCAGAAAGCATGATGCCAAGGAGAAAGGGAATGTATCCCAGAAGGCTGGATCTTGAAGGGTGGCTAAGAAAGCCACGGAGTGAGAGGCGGGAAAGGAGGGCATTCCGAATAGGGGGAGCAGCCCGGGGTTCTGCCAGCAGTGAGAGCACAGGCCAAGGCATGCAGAGGGCCAGCCGGCTGGGGACACTGGCAGAGGCCAGCCGTGGGAGCCCGGGGACACTGCTAGGGAGTTCACACTTCATACCGCATCCTGGGGTGTTTTACGACCTTAGACCCTGAGCCTATCCTATCAAATACAATAAAACACACCCATCTCATACTAAAAAAAGGATGTGTTTTGTGCATGTGTTGTCGTAGAATAATTTGAAAGATTAAAAAAAATACTTTCGCTTTTTTAAATTTATACTTGTGTTCTATTATTTTGCCATGACTCCTTTATTTTACGATTGATTGATTTCTCAGCAATTATAATGTGTACTTTGGAATTCTTGGGATGTGAGAAAATGAACCCATAAGTTATTTTCACATGTAATGAAATCTCTGTACATGTCAACCATAGATCGCAATAGTGAGGAAGACACAATGCTAAATGCAGGCATTTAATAAAACATTTATTAACCTCACTTTCTTTTAATTTTTTTGTTTTGGAACCCATTCCTCCCCCAGTCCCCCAACTTTCAAATTGTTTTGCATGTCCCTGAGAAGGAGCTGTGCCTCAGGGCTATGGGGTGGCCCTGCTGGGGCCCATGGAAAGATTTGGGAAGAGTCAAGAAGAGCTCCTGATCTGTGGCCAGTGAAGGGAGCCTGCCATTAGCCGAGGGCTGCTGGGCTGGGGATTAATTTAGAGGTGGCCAGTAGGACTGGGGGAAGGAAAGGATTTGGTGGGAGAGGGTGGTCAAGGATGAGTCCACTCGGGTTTGGTAGTTGGTTGGCTAAGTGGGTGGTGGTTTGGTAGGTCTGTGGACTACTGGTTATCTGGTCAGCTTGTCTGGTTGATTGTTCGTTGGTAGGTGTATTGATGAGTGGATAGCTGTTGGTCGGGTCGTAGTTGGCAGTGGTTCCCCCCCTTCCCCGCTCCCTTTTGCTTTTCTCCTTTTTCCTACGTGATCAGCATCATGCCAGGTACTAGAATCACAATGGTGCTAGAGACAGAGCCTGCTCCCTGTCTGTAGAATGCTTGGATTACAGTTGACTGAATCTCAGATTCTGATGCAGCAGGCACAGAAGCTTAGAGAGTGGATTTAATTAGCACTCAAGCTGTGTGGCTCATTGTTCTATTGGTATGCTTATGAGTATTTCATCCTTACATAGCACTAGGAATGCTACATGGATATGTTTCAGTTATTACATAAATAATTTTTACTAACTTTTACACTCCCACACCCCCATTACAGGAAGTTTAGAGCTAAGTGGTCATGGGATGGAGCTTCTGGAAATTTTCCCCTGTTCACATAATTTGATATTGCAATAGCTCCCATCAGGACAATGCCCCTCGTTCTACTGTATTAAGCGGTGGTCCAAATTACCAGGTTTCATCTCTGACTCTTCCCACTTGGCAATACATTGTCTGCGGATGAAGATTTTAACATTAGAAGCTCTCAAGCAAACCCAGAAAGGAGGAGGCTGCTTTTGGCCTCGATTCCTCTAAATCATGACCCATGTTTAAGAATTACAGTTTGCACTGGAACAATAAGCTGTTTCTTAGTGTGTGTGTGTTTTTTTTTTAAAGATTTTATTTATTTGACAGAGAGAGACAAAGTGAGAGAGGGAACACAAGCGGGGGGAGTGTGGGAGAAGGAGAAGCAGGCTCCCCGCTGAGCAGGGAGCCTGATGAGGGGCTCGATGAGGGGCTCGATCCCAGGACCCTGGGACTGTGACCTGAGCCGAAGGCAGACGCTTAACGACTGAGCCACCCAGGCACCCCTCTTAGTGTGTTTTTTTTAAGTGAGTTGGTTATCACCAGAATTTCATAAACATCGTGGTTAAGGGGTGTGCTTCCCTTTAGCCCCCTTCACTAGACGCAATGTTGTGAGAACCTGCTTTTATTACCCTTTATCTGCAAAATTCATTGATTACAAGTAACAAGGTTCTAGATTTGTTATCACTGCCACCGAAATAGTTGTAGATCAGAGAAAGCTTCAATAACTTATTTCCTGTCATCTGCTTTTTGTGCCCCTTGCCACCCACATCTACCAGTTTTATAAAACATAATCTCCAAACCTATGGCAGTGTTCAGGAAAAGGGTTTGTAGAAGATCTAAAGGGCAATTTAAGGTATAATTACCCGAAGTATCTTCTGGACACTATTAGAGTCCTTTGAGAGCAAATAAAAAAAAAGTTCCCTAATCCAGTGAAGGTGGGAAATGCTGTGGGGACCCTAGTGCTCTCAGAGATTGTCAGTGTGCATTTGCATATTAAAGGCTCTGAGAAGTCCTGCAGCAGTTTAAAATTGTTCAGTTCCATATAACCCCAGCTTATTTGACCACAGGAGCAGTTTGTCCTGGAAAACCAGCTAATGTCTAGTGCAGTCTTTTCGAAGCTATGGTACACAAGATGATAGGTGTTACACAACCTTCATTTATAAATTGTAACTGTTATGTATTTTCACATGTAGCTTAAAAATAAAGTGACTGGGGCACCATTCATGTATATGTGTGTGTGTATAATTTATATATATGTATATATAAATTTTGCGCGCACGCGCGGCGCGTGTGTGTGTGTATACACACATACATAAATAAACTAGGCTGAGGGAAAAAGAAAATGTGAATTGATTTAAGGAAAACAACCCCTGGTAAATGGTCTAAGTTAGGACCAGGTTTGTGAATGCGGCCAGAGGGACAAATCTTCCTCAAGGCCAAGTTTAGCATAGCTGGTGTTTTGCTGAGCCAGGAAGTGGCTTCCAGCTCAAGTGCAGGAGACTTTAGATAACGAAGTGGTACTGAAGACGCTTGGCCGAGGGCCGTGCGTCTTCAGTCACCGGCAGCTGTGGCTAGGTGGGGCCTTCGATATTCGGTGTGTGTCACTCGCTTGTGCCTCAGGGATGTTGGAACTTGTTCCCATTTTAGCAGAGAAGCTGCCCTGCTCTGTGCCTGGTCTGTTTATTTTACTGCCGGGGCCGATTATAGTGGGACAAAGTTCAGGGGCACAGCGATAAATCTCCTTTAGAAGGATGTTGTTAACCCTCAGCGTTGACTTCCTCCTCAGCTTTTGCCAGTTTAGAAAGCCTTTGTAATTGTATTACATTTGTGTATGAGCCTCTTCCCTTGCAGCCCCATCCTGGTCTCCAGGTGGAATGGTTTACAGCGGATTCTGGAGCTGGATGGCCTAGATTCAAATCCCACTCCACCACTTATGAGCTGTGTTGCTTTGGGCTCCATTTATCTGCTTCTCAGTTTTTTAATCTGGAAAATAGGACTAACAGGGGTCCCTCCCAAAGCAGCAATGAGCATCCAGTGGGGTCATTGCACTGGGCCTGGGCCCTCGGTCTTCACATATAACTGAGCGCTGGGCCCCTGTGTCATGGGGAGGATACTCTCAGGGTGCCAGGGAACAAGGTAGGAAGGGATCAGGAAGGTGGATAGTTGATTTTTTTTTTTTTTGGTTGGCTTGATAAGCATGACCAGAGGCAACCAGACCATCTTCTCACAAGGTAATCTTGAACATCTTCCACTCCTCTGGCAAGCTGTTTGGAAATGGCAGAGGCCATCTCCTGAGGCAGGGAGACATTTGTCCAGGAGAGTGTGTGTGTGGCTGAGGACCGGGAAGGCATTTGGATGGCCCCTGTGTGACAACTGAGCAGAAGTGGTCACCAGAAGGACATCGGCCCCATCCTGCAAGGCCTCCACGGATATGTTGGTTCCTTGTTGACAGGGGACATCAAACATAGTGAGAATCATACGCAGTGTGAAAAAAAACTCCCTCCCTTGCACTCCCCCTCACCCCCATTCCCTATTCCTCTACCCAGAAACAAATGCAGTTGGTGAACAGTGTCTTGTCTTTTCTAGAGGCATTCTGTGCATATCTGATGGCAATGATGCCATTCCCTGGCCACCCCGTTACTCATATGCGAACCTACTGCACACCACGCTTCCATAATTTGAGAAAACCTGTCAGTTTTCCCACATCAGTGCCTCTAGATGCCAACAGGCAGTTTTGTTCAATGAAGAGTTCCGTCACGTCACGTATACTGTTTCTTTCTTTTGGGAGGGGGTGTGTGTCACAGTTTATTATAAAAGTAACACATGTAACTTAAACTGAGAAAAGAAATTCAGACAACATGGGAGCATGTCACAACAAAAAAAGAGAAAGTTCATCTTTTGCAATCACCCCAAGTCTTCTTCCCAGGGAGAGCCCGTGAACACAGTTGGGTGTGCATGCTTCCAGATTTTTCTGTTCAGATGCAGAGTCATGCCTTTTCCAGAACAGAATTGCACGTTCTATACTTTACTACAAATGGTCCTGTTCCCTTAATATATCACGAAGGCCTGTCCCTATTGGAACAAAGGTATCTTTCTCATTCTTTTCACAGAGGCCTGTTATTCTCTTGCTTGAATGTTCTGTAAAGTTTCTTTAACCATTTATTCGTGGGGAGGCACTTAGGTTGTTTTCAGTTTTACTCCCTCATTATATGATGGTAATGCAGTGCTTTCAAATGGTTAAAGATCATTTTAGTATCCAAAGCTCCCCCTCCCCCATTAGAGAAAGGAATCCTGTTAGGGAACTTTCTTGAATACTTTGTGCTTCACATTGAATTTATTGACCTTGCATTTAATTTTCTGTCAACAGTGGCTCGGGCTGGCCCCTGCAGACTGCTCAGGAATCTGCTGGAGGAGTTGGGGTGGCCTGCAGATTTTAGCAAACTGCCAGTTCATTCAGGCAGCTCACTGAGCAGAGAACATCTTGATTCTATCAGCCTTAATCCCGGGTCCCTGATGGGGGCTGGCTCTTGTGGTCGTTAGCAGATGGAATGCTCGCCTGTGTTGGAAGGCACAGTTTTGGGGCCTTTGGCTCTGAGCAGTCTTGAACCAGAATTGAATGGCATTGAATCTTTCATGATATTAATGGGGCACTGTGAGTCCTTGAACTTGTGTGTGTTTATAATGTTACAGTAACAATAATAGTAGCTGTCCTGGTCTCTGCTGATATGGTGGGTCCCTCAAAAGGCAGAACACTGCCTGATTTACTGTATTATCTGACAAGTGCTTGACATGGTGAGTTCAGTTCTGACTCTCAGCTTCCAGGTGACCCACTGCAGTCCCACGGTCACTCACTAGCCAGGCTGGGAGGGAAACCAGGCTCCCCTGAACCCTGACTGCCCCCATGACTGACCAACTGTGTGTCCCTGGCCCCTGGCTTACTTGGCTAGCAATTATTTTAGCAAGGGAGCTCCCCTGTGTCTGAGTGGTTTCAGTTCTGCCCCCACACCCATGTTCTTTATCTGGGGATGTTGGTGGTGTGCCGTTCCCACAGGGAGGAGCCCAGTGTCTGGGCTGAGCGGACTCTGTTGTGGCTGGGTGGTACATGTGCCCGGAGGTCTCCTCATTTCATTCTGGGTGGAAGATTCAGATTTGGAGGTACAAATTCGATAGTGGGAAAACTGTCTGAAAAGTGTCCATACAGGTAAAGCCCCTCCCAGTATCTGTCCTTTGAGAATCTCTTTTCTTCCAGCCTCATCCTTTTCCTTGGGTAATGATGGGAGCCAGCGGTTATAAATTATTTGGAATTTCCCTCAGCTTGGTTCCTATTCAAGACTTTAAGTTGGGAGTTTTATTCTTTTTATGACTTCACAATCTTTGGGCAGGTTGCCATTTCTAGAACAGGCTTAATATGAGTTGTAACATGAGGTGAGCTGTGGGGGTGGGGGGTAAAGGGGGGATGCAAACTGATTTCTTCCCTTTCAAACCAAGGAAACAACCTTGATTTTTTTTGTAACAAGGCTCAACTTCTACATGTTTGCATCAGCATTATTATTTTTTACCTTTTACTCTTAATTATAAAAGGAAAAAAAAAACCGACCCCAGGAAACATGGCTTAGCCTGAGAGACAAAAGGCAAAAAAAAAAGAAAATTTTTTCTTTTTTTTCTCAAAAGGTCTTCAATGTCTTGCCCTGGGGCAAGGTTGCAGGGGTTGGGGGCAGGTGGAGGGGGGCTGGATGGTTTTCATTATAATAATGTTGTCATCTCTTTGTGGAGTATTTTAAAGCCAAATTAACTTATTGTCTTAGGTAAAAATATAATTTGTAGCCAGCACAGGTCCTGGCATTTAGTAGGCAGGAAGTATTTGTTGGGTACGAGAATAGATGAATAGAACAAAATTGAGCTTTCACGTATGGAAGTGGCCTTAATTTCTGTTTTCCAGGGAAACTACAGTTGAATAGGTTTGGGAGAAGTGAGGGCAGAGCTGTGTCTTCTGCCATCCTCCCTGACTTCCCATGCTGAGAAGTAGGGCATGCATGGCGGACCTCCCAGATGCTGGGACATTGGAATCCCCAGTTCCTAGGGTGTAGTACAGGCTGAGTCATGACTGAGACACGGGGACTAAAATAATCCATGTCTGACTCCTGCTCGCACCGCCCAGGCCTGGTGCTGTCACTTTCTGTGCTGTCTGTCCACATTTTTGTGCCAGAACTTTGACGTTTAGCGACCGTGGGAATGACTGGGGCAGTTCAGGGTCAGAGGCCCTGCCTGGGTTCCACCTCCCAAGCACACCGCTAATGGGCCGTGGGTCCCGAGGGTGTGTCCCTTCCTGGTACTCAGTCTCCTCATCTGTGAAATGTGTGTCCTATTGTGCTCAGCGAATACAGCAGTTGTGACATAATGTGCGTTCAGAGAAGTAGGGAGGATTGCGCTCGGACAGCAGAGAGAACTGGGTTTATTTTATTTTATTTTTTTAATTTTTATTTGTGTGTGTGTGTGTATGTAATCTTTTTTTTTTTTTTATTAACGTATAATGTATTATTTGTTTCAGGGGTACAGGTCTGTGATTCATCAGTCTTACATACTTCACAGCACTCACCATAGCACATACCCTCCCCAGTGTCTGAGAACTGGGTTTAAATTAGGTTCTCCCTCTGTGTTACTTTTGGCCAGTGCCTCTATGGACCTCTGTCATCTCATCTGTAAAATGAGATTAACCATAAAAGCGACCCTCATCGGGTCACAGGGAGGGTTATGGGAGGTGATGCATGTGGCACAGGGCCAGGCCCAGGGGGCAGGTCTGGAAGAGAGGGACCTGCTGTTAGAGTGTAGCTGCCATTGATGTCAAGAGGAGAGGGGCTTAAGGAGTCTTTCCCAGCATGGTTGCTCCTGCCCTCGCGCTCTTTCTCAAAGGGTTACCCTATGGGCTGGGCTTGCGTGGACGGGGTGGGCCATGAGCTGCGTTTCAGGTGAGGGGGGTCTTGCCACGTGACAGGCTGAGCTGGGGGACTGGGTTTCAGGTGAGCCTGAGCTGGAGTCAAAAGGTGACCAAGACCTCCGTTCACAGCCAGCGTTTATTATTTCAGCTGGGCATGTTCTCCCAGTCGTGGTGGCTGGAAGCGATGAGTGAGGGCCGTGCTGAGAACTTCTGAGCTCACACTGGGGTTTCCTGGTGCCTCCCAGTGGCTGGACTCTGGGCTCCTCCTCTCCCTGCTCAGGCTCAGGGGTCCCTGGGGCCCTCATCCTACCACTCACTTAGGAGACCTGTGACTTCGAAATCAAAAACCTAGTGTAGAATACATTGCTTTGACCATTTTGGAGTGTCTTTCCTACAAGGCTAGAATTCTTGTTCTAACTTTTTAAGGCTATCCCAATAATACTAGCTGGAAGGGACTTAGTAAGTTCTAGGCCTGTTCATATACCTATCTCATTTAGTCCAGTGTGACTTTGTCGCTGGATAGAAAGTAATTCCCAGAAGCGATAAGAACTTTTTTAAAAAAGTGGCATTTGGAAGCCCACTCGGTGATGCAAATGCACCTTTTAAATAAAGGATGCCTCTTAACCAGAAAATCCAGTGTTTGGGATAAATTAGGAAGCAGGACAGCAGCATCGTATCTGTGATCTGAATGTCCACCAAAAACAATGTACCAAACTAAAAATAAAGTATTTATGAAATAATTTGTTCCAATTATTCCAGGGAAAAGTTGTCCAGCAAGTGAGAGAAAACAGAAGGAATAGTTGGCAAAGCAGGAAATTTGAAGTCTGAGGTTATGCAAAAGGAATGTGTTTTGGGCCTATAGTAGAAATCTCAAATCTGGGGTCTGGCAATATTTACTCAATTCTGTTGCAGAGAAATACCAGCCACTGCTCCCCATGCTGTGCCCAGGGCAGGCATGGCTTATCTGCACAATTCTACCTTGCCAAGCCTCCATTCCCTGTGCCTGTTCATGGCAGACACTGGTTATTGATTTTCTTGCCTGCTGACCCCAGATAGGGCCTCAGAATCTTTCTTAACACAGTGAAAGGGTCTTCACCTCATATGCCAATGCCATTTGCCATCCACCCCTGGTCTATCGTGTCATCTCTTGAAAAATTACTAACATAAAAAGGCCTTGCACATGGACTCTTTATTAACTGAACCCTGACATAGTGAGGTGTAAAAGTTGTTAACTCAGACAGCTCCTTTGTCATCCTTGAGAGTTCCTGAGTAAGAAAAAGGATAGGAAATCCCCCGACCTGAGTGCCCCAATCCACCCTTATTTTATTGTGATCTGTATTTTATCTTGCCAATAGAAATAGGCCCATGTGACTTCAGGACTTCAAGGCCCAGAACATCGTCTTGTTACAGTTAAACTGCTGTAACAAAGAGATAAAAATTGAAAAACAAAACAAATACAGTGACTTTTTTCAGTCTTTAAGTTGTCAGGGCACCCTATTCTGGGACCCAGGTTCCTTCTGTCACCTTGCCTAGCCTCCCCTCGGGTAGGTCAAAGCTAAGGGACCGTCATGTCAGGGGCTCTGGCTGGCAGGAGGGAGCGCTTGGAGGCACCTCACCCCCAGCCCCCGCACCCTCCCCCCTTCCCGCCCGCCACCACCCAGGGCCCTGAAGTGATAGCACACTTCCTGTGCTCACCATCCATTGGCGAAGCATCCATGCCGCTGAGCTGCAAGGGAGGCTGGGAAGAGCCATCCAGCTGGAAGCTGCATGCCTGGGGAAGGGGGAGGAAGGGTTTTAGTGGCCTTCACCTCAGTACCCTTCAATCATCAGCAGTGTGAGTCACCTGGTTGTAAGTCTGTCTTGCCTTTGGATGGGTTCAGGCCCTAGATGAAGCCCTGAGCAGGAGAGAAGCCAGCCTGACCCCTTCATAGTCCTGCCAAGGGACATAGTCTGTCATCTGCTGTACGGATGGAAGGACCGTCACGCTCTCAGAAACGCACCCCGCTTCTGGGCAGCGGACTGAGATGGTCCTCCTCATCGTGGCCACGGGGACAGGTGGCAGCTGAGAAACTGAGGACAGTGGCAAACTGCCTTCTTTTAGTTGAGGTGTCCCCTTGTTTGCATGGCTGAGGCCAAGAATTCAGCCGCAGTTTATTCAGGCTGGGAAAGAAGGCAGGATGGGGGAAGGCGTAAAGCCACCCTGGGAGGCCAGGGAGCCCCAGTTCCACCACCTGGGTCCTGGGCCCAGGTGACCTGAGTGCTGCAGTGTGGGGTTCCCTTGGGGCAGCCCTGCACAGGAGGCCACTTTGGTTGGCTCACCCAAGCAGTCAAGGCTGACAGGAAACCCCACTGCAAACATGCGGGTCACCTCCTTTAATGGCTAAGCCTTCACTTTTCCCTTCTGCCCTTGTTCTTTTCGTCTCAGGGTTGATAAAAACATGTTGAAGTCAGTGGTGGTAAGAATAATAGTAATAATACTAGCATTTAACGACAGCTGGGTGTTGGGGGGGTGCTCTGAGTTTTGGAGATGTGTTATCACATGCAGGCCGCCCAGTGGCTCTGCACTCCTGCTCCAGCATTATCCGCAGTTTCCAGGGAAAGTCACTGCGGCACGCTGGGATCGGGTCACTTGGCCAGGGCTCTACAGCCAGTGTGGTGATGCCGAGCCCACCCCTGCGGAGCCTTAGTGACACCCCCTGCTGTCTTCCTGTGCCACATGTTCTGTTGCCTGCTGGGGGTGCAGAGGTGGGCACCATCCGGAGCAGGTTGGCATTCTGTCTGAAACGCTGTGTGTGGACTTTTGAATCCACTCAGTGAGAGGCAGCTCTGTGTCTCAGCACCAGAGAGGAGAGGCCGGGGAGCCATGCATGGGGCAGCCTGTCCCCCAAAGAGCCAAGTGTCCATGCTTAGGGGAGCAGAACAGTCTGCTCCTGCCTTTGTGGAGCCAATGCTTTGAGCAGAGGAGGCAGACACAGCAGGTGAATATCTCGGTGCAGCCGTAGTCTCATCAGAAGAGAAGGGCACATTTCACCAGAGACCTATTCTGGTGTTGCAGAGTTGGATATAGAAGAGGCGTTAACCAGGTCAAGAGAGGTGGGGAGAGAGTTCCAGGCTAAGCCAGCGGAGGCCAGAGATCAAGGTTAACCCCCGGGCAGTGTGATGTTGGGAAGTCAAGAAGGGACCAGACCCCGGGCTCTTGTGGGCTGCTTTTTATACTGTGTTCTCTTTCAGGGAGGTCTGATAAATGATCAGTAGTTGGGTTCCTGGGTGGTTCTTGGTTTCCGTCTGAGGATCTCAGGCCATATGGGTCTCCCTAAAGTACTCAGCACAGAAGTGACCCCTGGTGCCGACCACACATGTCCTGGGTTCACTGCAGTGTGCGGGTCAGCCTTCTCCCAGAACAGGAGATCAGGACCTCAGAGTCCTTCTAATGAATTGCTTCGCTCAGAGAAGTGACACATGGAACATCCCATCCTCCTCTTAGTTCACAAAGTACTGTCTTTCCCTTCGTATTGACAAACCTGGGATTATAGCTTCTGGGCTTCTGGCTCTGGGGAGGTGTGTTGGGCACATAGCAGTTATTCAGGTATGAGGTGAATGAGTAAGAAAGGGGAGGGAGGTAATATTCAGCGTCTGCCCTGTACTTGGCATTGCTCTCAACTCTTGGTGTGTTCTGTAACTCACCTACTCCTTACCAACAGCCCCGTGAAGGTGTTGACTGTGACCATTTACATTTGGTAAACGAGGAAACAGAAAGCCCAGAGACAATGGATGGACTGTTCAAAGTGACATGTCTAGTTGACCTGCCGGTTCTAGAGCCTGTACTTGAAACCGTTGTGCCCCACTGCCTCTCAGAGGGTAATAGAGATGAGAGGGTGGGGAACAGAGTGTGTGGCCGACTCCTCTCCAGATGACCAAATCATAGTTGGAGCATGGCCTGGGTGGTTTTCCCTGAGCATACGAGAAGGAGCTTTTCTGAAACTTCTACGTCTCCTTGATTCCTGTAGTCCCGTGTTGGCTGTTTCTCACCTAGCAGTGAGCTGCTGCATTGTGGCTAATGGATGAGCTGTTGTTCTTACTCAGGAGAGCAGAACTGTGGGATGGTGTTCGCTCAGGCCCCTCCCCCCGGCCCCCCACCATGCCGCCCTCAGTAATATGGCGGGAGGTCTGCACAGTGAATGGTGCGCACGCAGGCGGTTGCATGGATCCTGCCCTCCTGATAGGAGAGAGGGAAAGATCACATCTCCCTTCCTCAGAAGAGCTTGTCTACACAGTAGATGTTTCCATGATGCTTCCAAAGATTGCCTAAAAATAGCTGGTTTCCTCCCCTGTAAATGTTGCCCATTCCCGATTGTTGCTCAGGGAGTCCTGGGGAACCGGTATACAGAAGTGATGTGAAAACATTCCATCCTGGAATTTGCAGTAGCTCAAATTAACTTTCTAGCTATTAAAAAAAAAAAAAAAAAAAAGGTTGTGGCCCTCACTTGGAAGCATTGCTGGGTGATTTTAAGTAGTTCCAGAGGGGGTGTGTGGTTTGCGGGTCAGTGCTGTCCGGAGCCAGGCCCAGTTCCATGGGAATTGGGATTGGTTGGATCTGGGGAGGAGAGACCTGTGGCCAGATTCCAACCCACGGACAATGTAAGCAGATTCTAGGAGGTCTAGCAGGCATGGAGGGCGTTGGCTTATTTTATTCCAGAAAGAGGCTCTCAAGGAGGTGGAATCCTGCCAGAGAGGCTTCCAGCTGACCTGGCCATTTCTCCTGTTAACATTTCTGTTCCCTGTTTATACTCGACATAAACATCACAGAGCACACTCACATTTGAAAACCCCGTAGTCTTGCTTTGATGGTCAGACATCGACATTGTGATGCTCTGTAGCATTTCATTTTCAAGGCACTGGGAGTCTCCTGTTTCATGTGGGTGGGAAAGGGGGAGACCTTTTTGGGCAAGCTGCCATCTTTTTATTGTTCCAAGAGTTCGGTAAAGCATTTGAACCTTCACCTGTCAAAATCACTTTTGGAGCGAGGACTGTTCTTTCTCCAGCTTCTTAGAATAGCAGAACAAAAGTATCGTTTATCCCAATGAGACCTTAATGGGGGCTTTCCCGTTTGGACACCCACCTTGAATTCATTGGAAACAGAAGTTCTGGGCATTGTGTTTTTCATACATTTGGCTCAGATTTTTACTGGGTCATATTTCCCCCCCAAATCTTTTTCAAAAAAGACTCCTTTCTCATTCCTTTAGACCAACATGTGTAAGCTGGGTAAAAATAGAGCAAACTGGTTTCATGTTTTGATTTATGGATCAGATCTGCAAGTTTGCGTTTGAAAAGCATTTAACACATAACTCAGGAAAGTTGAACTCTGCAGTCTGATGCTTGTGGCTGGATGAGACTTTGTGTCCCGTTCAGATCCTGCCTGGTGCAAGACCAGACCCTACGTGGTCCACCACTGGTACCCTGACTAACGATAAGTGTACACATACTTTCCATCCTTCCTGCCCCCTCCCCCCACGCTTCTGAGGACTTGTTCTTCCTGTAGTTTGAATAAAGGAAACTGGCATGGAAAATTGTTTGACCTGGAATTTCTTACGACTGGTAGATAGTAACTCAGTAATTAGTAGCACTTCAAAGACAACTTTATAACAGGACATCTAATCACAAAAATTCCATCACGGTCAAGGGCTGTCACCTGGAGAAACATATATACGGTCTGGTGGGATGAATTCCTTGGATGTCCAAGTTCTGTGCATGGTCAAGTGTTTTGTGTAGCTGATTGCTGCTTCATTGACCACAGGACCTCAGAAACAGAGGTGGCTTCATGGTCCTACGGTACAGGACCCTGCCCTGAGAAGGCTTCTGTGCTTGGTTTAATGCTCTGCTGCTGCTGTCCTGAAATTCGTAATACTTTTTGGACAAGGAGTCTTGTACTTTCATTTGTTGCTGGGCCCTGTGAGTTACATGGACTGTCCTGCTTCAAAGTTATTTATACAATTCATTACATAGAAAATCTTTGGGCACCTTATCTTTGAGGATTGCTCAAATCTAGAGTGTCTTACCAGCCAGTTCATGATAATCTTTACTCTGCATAGTTTTACATGATCAAGTTTTATTATGACTAAATCTGCAACCATAAAGGTACCTTTGGTTTTTGTGGGTTTGGGGGTGCCCTGTTAAGAGGATCTTTTCTTATAAGAGGACTAACAATAAACAGGTTAATTAAAAAAAAAAAAAAGGAAAGAAAAGCCTCCACCTTTTCGGTTTTAAGTGGCATGCCATTTATTCCTTATTAGCATGTGTGTATATTTCTCATGTGGGTGTAGTTGGGTTTCATTAAGTGCAATCCTGCGTGTGTTTAACTGACATTTAGGTGGTTTGTGGTGGATGGGTGGGTGGGACATGGTAAAGGGAGCTCCAAGATGGCAGAGGCTCAGTTACTCCCTAGCAGGTGCTCGTAGCCTTGCAGTGGGGGCTCGGAGGCTTGGTTTTTGTCTTGAGTGGGCCCTGGCACAGTCACACACATGCTGGTGGGAGCGAAGCGCCACCAGCTGTTAGATCTGGCCCTTGACTTAGGAGCCCGGGTTTGTCCCACAGGAGGATGGGGTGAAGGGTCTTCCCATCAAAGGGAATACGGAACACATGGAGAGGTCCAAGGGGTTCAAAGCAGGATGTGGTCCAGGAATGAGGTGTCTCTGAGTCTGCAGTGTGAACTCTGGCAGGAGGAGCTGACAGGGGTGAAAAAGCGGGCTGGCTTTGGGGGTTCTGAGGGTGCTGTATGTCTATAAGGAGTTTGACTGTGGGCATTTGGGACCATTGGTGACTTTGGAAGCACAGAGGTACCAACCAGAAAGATAGTTCTTATTTTTTAAGATTTTATTTATTTATTCGTCAGAGAGAGAGAGAGAGCACAAGTAAGGGGAGCAGCAGGGAGAGGGAGAAGCAGGCCCCCCACTGAGCAAGGAGCCCCATGTGGAGCTTGATCCCAGGACCCTAGGATCATGACCTGAGCTGAAGGCAGATGCTTAACTGACTTTGCCACCCAGGCGTCCCATGACCAGAAGGATAGTTCTCAGGTTATGTGAGCAGGGTTCAGCTTCATGGCTGTTGAGGACTCTGGGGGTGGGGAGGCACATATTTACTGGGAAAGTAGAGAAAAGGATTTGCCAAGAGATGTAGGTAGAGAGGGGATTGATGTGTTATAGAAACGACAACCTGGGGTTTGAAGGAGCAGTCCAAGATGGCTCTAACATTTTCAGTTTGGGGTCCTGGTAGAATGGGGGCGTTCAACAGGGGAGTTTGGTGGGGAGAGGGTGGAGGAAGTTGAGGGGGTGGTGGGTGAATAGATAGGAGGGGAAGTATATGGGAGGAGGTAGAGGGGAGAGAGAGGGACAGAGAGATGGGATAGATAGGGGAAGTGTGGGGGGTAGAGGAAGAGAGAATGAGATAGAGAGGAGATTTTGTTGATAATGTTTGGATTTTGATGGATGTAGGTAGAGGTTGGAAAGAGGACAGAGGACAGAGGGCCACAGAGAAGCCAAGGGAGTGGAAGGTAGAAACCAGCAGGAGTGAGATTCCTAGATCCCTAGAAGGGGCCTGGGTTTGCATGATCTGTCAAGCTGGGAGTAGCCTAGAAAGGAGCCATAACCATGGTTCAGTCACTCATGCTCCTGGCAACAGAGATTTTCCCGTGGCTGGATTAGCTTAACTATTAGGGCTTTATCTTATCAATGACTGATTGTGAGAAGAACAGAGATGAAAATGATTGATAACACCCAGTGATGATGAGATTTGAGGGGAAACTGGCCTCTTAAACCTGTAGATGGGAGTGTAAACAGAAACAACTTTTTATAGAGAAAAGATATCTGGGACATAACAATTAGTGAAAAGAAAAATTTCAAGACCCATTGTATAGTATGATATAAATTCAGGGCAGCAAACACATACACACATATATATGCACGTATAACCTGGTAGATCACATACTATCAAGTTGGCAGGTGGTTGTCTCTGGAATTCAGCTGCCCCTTTTTGTATTTCTGAAACGATTTCTTTAACATTTAGAAGCTCTTTTTATTATGGGAAATTTCAAACTTGTGCAAAAGGAGAGAATAAAAGTCTAATGCATTTTCATGTACTCATGATCTAATGAGACTGGTAAACATTTTGGAACCTTGTTTCATCTGTTCTCATCCTCACGTTTTCTGAAGCAAATTCTAACATGACATCCTTTCCCTCTTGGAATGGTTCTGTGTGGTTCTCCAACAGATGAAGATTCCTTAGCAACCCAGGGGAATGTGCCCGCTCAAGCCTGTGCCTCTCTCCCCAGATAGCAAAGCCATCGTGGATGGGAACCTGAAGCTCATCTTGGGCCTGGTGTGGACACTGATCCTCCACTACTCCATCTCCATGCCCGTGTGGGAGGATGAAGGGGATGATGATGCCAAGAAGCAGACTCCGAAGCAGAGGCTGCTGGGATGGATTCAGAACAAGATCCCTTACTTGCCCATCACCAACTTTAACCAGAACTGGCAAGATGGAAAGGCTCTGGGGGCCTTGGTAGACAGCTGTGCTCCAGGTAAGTGTCCACGGCTGCCGAAGCCATCTCTTCAGGACGGGGGTTTATGGGCCCCAAGCCTCTTGGCTTTCCAGTGGATAAGCTGGGTTTGCTGGGATTGGTGTATTCTCCTGGTTTTAGCCCACTGTAAGAGCAAAGGGAACTAAAAATGGCTCTGTTTACCTTCTAGGTGTATCCCTTGACTTTTTGAACATTGAACTCAATTATTTACGCAAATTCCTGGTGAAACCCGTAGTTCTTGGAGCAGGCCCTGGTTTAGCTTTCAGGCTCCAAAGTCTTGCTTCTTCCCACAGTTGGTGCCTGGTTTCCCATTGACTTCAGCAGAAACACGTGGCCCTGTTAGTTGACTTGGCATGAAAATTGAAAACCTTCCCTTGAGTGGAAAGTACCCATTTTTATCGACCCCTGGGTTGACTATATATGGCTTTCTCCACCCTTTTCTTTCTTCATTGCTATGAAATAGTGTTTGGTCAGGATCCAGTTGGAGGTTTTTCCACCCTTTTCTGAGTGGTTGAGTGTACATCAAAGTAGTAATTATCCGCACTGGAGGGTTTAGATTGATGGGTAGAGTTTGCTGGTACACACTCAATAGAAAAACCAGAGCCCATGTTTATATGCATCCCCAAAATTGTTTCTAATAAAAAACTTACTCTAATAATCATATTTTCCAATCACATTTGTTTTTAGTAAGCAAATGGTTCTCACCATGCTGCAAACAGAGCTGGCTAGTCTGTATTGAATAGGGAGGGAGGACTTAAACTCCAGGCTTCATTCTTCCTTGAGAACCTGTCAGCTAGTGTTATCCAGAACTAACTCAGAGCTCAGCATTAGTTAATTTCCTGGCACCTTCTTCCTTGCTTCCACCTACAGACACATTTTAAGATACCTCTTTACCAGTTTGAACTGTGGATGTTTACTTTAGTCCTATACTTCTTGTGCTTACAAAGGTTTTTAAGATGATTCTAGGTTTGGGCTTTTGGGCATGTGGATTTTTCAATTATACAGATGCTAGCGTAGTCTTTTTAGATGTATCTAGGAACTGGATTGTGATATTGTGACTTAGAATAATAAGAAATATATATTTGGGTCTTTGTCCCTTTCCTGGCACAGAGCTCTAAAAACCCTTGGAATTTCTTAAGTGGTAAGAACCATGATATTGGTTCCTTTCAACCACACCTGAGTTTATGTTAATGAGATAACTTTTGGACAGCCCCTAGGCATGGGAGTGGGGCCAGGAGAACCAACCATTAGAGGGTTGGAACTTTTAGCCCCATCTCCTGACCTCCAGGGAAAGGACAGGGGCTGAAGGTTGAGTTAATCACTAATGGCCAGTGATTTAATCAATCGTGCCTACTTCACATAATGAAACCTCCATAAAATTTCTTGAACTACAAATTTTGGGGAGCTTTCAGGTCAGTAAGCACATGGAGGTGTGAGGAGGATGGCACACCCCAAGATGATGGATGCTCCATACCTTGCTGTGTGCATCTCTTTTCATCTGGTTGTTCTTGAGTTGCATCCTTTTATAATAAATCGGCAATCTAGCAATTAAACTGTTTTCCTGAGTTCGGTGAGTCACTCTAGTAAATGAATTGAAGAAGAGTTGTGGGAACCTCCAATTTATAGCTGGGCTGTTAGAAGCCCAGGTGACAACCTGGACTTGCAGGTGACATCCAAAGTGGAGGATGGGGGCATTCTTCTGGGACTGAGCCCTTCACCTGCGGGATCTGACACTAACTCCACATAGTTAATGTCAGATTTGAGTTAAATTGTAGGATTATCCAGCTGGCGTGAATCCTACACATTTGGTGACCAGAGGACAGAAGTATGAAGGTGGTAGGAGGAAAAAAAAAAAAAAAAAATCTCCTGCAAAAAGGCACCAGGCCCAAGGAGTTTTACAGACTTTATTTATACCACACCTTCAAGGAATGGATAATCTCTGTGTTAATGCGAGAAAATAACAGCCTGAAGGAGAAGCCTCAGCTTAGTCTCAGAATAGTTTCCACGCTGGCATACTCAGATCTGTTATACTTGTTGCCCTTAAGGTATATAATTGACTGATTTTTTGGAAGAAATTGCTCTCTAAATTAAGATACCCAGGGGGTTTAATTTACGCACGGGGCTTCCTTCAGTCTCTTCAGTCAGCTAATACTAACAGAATCTTTTGTGTTATGTTAACAGGTCTGTGCCCAGACTGGGAATCGTGGGATCCACGAAAGCCTGTGGATAATGCACGGGAAGCTATGCAGCAAGCAGATGACTGGCTGGGGGTCCCACAGGTATATACATGAACAGCGCCGTGTTCCGTGAGGCTATTTCCATCCTCCAGCTTGTGCTGGCCCCTGTGGATGCCTCTTTGTGTCTACCAGGTGGTCTGACCTCCTCAGCATGAGCCTTCAAAGAGTATTGCCACTGGCACGCTCCCATCTTCCTCAGTTTACCCATAATAATAGGTTCTCATGGACTTGGGTGCTGGTAGATCATTCAGAAATCTTCACACTGCTCTTTGTCACATGTGGCAAATTTTGTAGTATTTTTGCTCCAAAGATCTTAAAAGACCGTCTTGGGACACCAGACTGCAAATGTAGACTTTAATGATTGAGTTGCACTGTAAGAAATAGCCAATATTTGACCACTTTGTACACACTTAAAAAGTCTTTTTTAAATCCAATATCTTAGGGGAAGTCACAGGACTTAGAACTTTTTAAGAAATTTATACCAGGATAACCTACCATTATTGGAAATTGTGGAAGAATTTGTATTGCTCATAATCCTATCACAAGAATATAACAGGAGAACTTGGAAATTGAATAACTCCTGGATACCATCTGCAGTAGCCACATTGCGTAGTTGAGGTCCTATCTTCTAAGGTTTTCCAAGGAAGCTAAAAAACTGCCCCAGACTCCCATGTTTGAAGCCCTAGTCAAGAGCAGTTGTAGGTAGCCAGTGCCATGGAGGGATGACCTCACCACATGTTAACATTATGGTCTAAGCTGGTGTTCAGAGCTGAGTTCTGTGTATTTTATAATAGGATCCCTTGGGAGGTAGAAAAACTTGCCAGTATTTCTTTGGTTTGGTTTTGACATCATTATCTCTGCCTCATGGCCCGTTTCTTAGGTCTTCCACCCTTAGTAAGTGGTTTGGTATGTTTTTCATCTCCTCTTATAAACGTAAAACCATCTCCTTTTTGATGTTCATGTGATGTTGGCACTGTGTAGTTGTTGAAGGAGCTGCCTGGAAGAAATGTCAAATCAACCCACCTCCTACATTTTATGGAATGGGTGAAGGCAACTGTTCAAACCCAAGTAACTGTTTTGTTGCTGAAGGCTAATTATCAGAATGTTTTCTGGTGGTTTTTTGTTTGTTTTGTTTTGTTTTACTGTGGGGTGAGGGAAGCGGGGTATATATGCTGTTCATCTGCATTTGGTTAACCTGGTTCTTGAGACAGAGCCTTCTGCTGGGTCTGAGGAATAGCACCTTAGCTTCTCAGCACCCTTGTTGGGGGCAGAGGGATTTTTTTTTGTACTGTTTAGGGCTGGGTCAAGTAGTGGACCTGAGGCTGTGATGCCTTCGTCGGGGGAGCGGGGGGATGCCTACCTGTCCGGCATGGGCATAATCTTGCTCCTCGGCTGTATGTCAGGAGAAGTTCATTTCCTCCCTATTTCTTTGAACAGCTCATAATGTCTTGAAACCCATTTTAGTCAGCTCAGGCTGCTGTATGACAAAATACCATAGACTGGATGGCATAAACAACAGAGATTTATTTCTCAAATCTGGAAGCTGGAAGTTCAAGAGCAAAGTACGAGCAGATTCTGTGCTTGGTGAGAAGGACGCTCTTTGTGACTTGCAGACTCACAGACAGCTGGCTTCTTGCTGTGTCCTCACATGGCAAAGACAGAGAGGTCTGGTCTTTCCTCCCCTTCTTGTGAGGGCACCAATCCCATCATGGGGGCTCCATCCTCATGACCTCATCTCAACCTACTTACCTCCCAAAGGCACACCTGCTAATACCATCACACTGGCAGTTATGGCTTCAGCATATGAACTTCGGGAGGATACAAGTATCCAGTCTGGAACAAGACCACATGTCTAATACATCCTGTGTTGTTGCTTTGTTTTTATTACTATTTTTTACTAGTAACAGAATCACTAGAGATGCAGGCAATGAGTAGATGAGCAAAGCAAAAGGACAGTAATGTGCTTTTTGGTAATATGCTCCAATCCCTTGTGTACTTGTTTCTTCTCACTTGATGTAGCTTACCCCTTCTGGGAAGTTTCTCTGGGGGATGAGTAAGCTTTCTTTCAGGGACAGGTGTGCACCTCTGGAAATTACATATAGAATTGTCTGGAGGGGGTCCTCAGCTTCCAAAAGGAAGACTGACACCTCTAAAAGGTTAAAAACACTGACGTTGCCATGTCATTTTAATGTGATTTCCTTAATTTAGAGCTTGATTCAATTTCTTAAATTTGTAGTGCTTGGCTTAAGAGACATTTGCACATCTTTGACAGTTACAAGGGATGTGTTCTGGGCATTCACCTACCGGGCTTTATTCTAGGTCATCACTCCTGAAGAAATTATTCATCCAGATGTGGACGAGCACTCAGTGATGACTTACCTGTCCCAGTTCCCCAAAGCCAAGCTCAAGCCCGGGGCTCCTCTTAAACCCAAACTCAACCCGAAGAAAGCCAGGGCCTATGGCCGAGGTAAGCACTGGTCTTGCTGGGTTTGAGGCTTGTCCTCTGGTCTTAGACATGGTTATGTGGCTTCAGGAGGAAGATGTGTAGTATCAAGAACGTATAGGCTTGACCTTTTAGATACCCCAGGCCTCCTTTATCATCTGTTTTTTACCTCAAGGTCCATTTGTTTGTGACCCTCGTTGCTGCTTCACGAATCTAGGCACTGCTGCTTTAACCTGATGGAGAACGAGGAGTTTGTAGCGTTGTGATTTTAGTGCAGTAATCCTGGGACGAAGAGAGGACTATTGTTCCCATTTTTCAGATGAGGAATCAGAGGCCCGATCCACTGGAGGTGGGGGTGCCCACCCCAGATCACCACCATCAACAGGAGTTGGGTCATCTGGCTGCTGATTCATTTCTCCTTTGGTCATGCTCCTTCTGCTTCAAGATTTCCAGGTTGGGGGGTAGCGATTGTGACTCCCCACACACTTCCTCGCTGAGACATCCTGTTGATGATCACGAAGGCAGCTGCAGGGCAGTGTTCTGCTCAGAACATTATGGTGGGTTGAAGGCATTTTGTGAGGCATTTGGTGTTCTGGTTGGCACCTGACTTCAAACACACCAGCTTTTTAAGAACATTGCACTTCAGCCTGGTGTGGTTTCTGGTAAAGATTAGCACAGTGAGGTACAATTTGTTCCCTTTTTTATGGAGAAGGGAAGGAATGGATTATATTTCTTAATTTTTATAACTACCATTGGGATAGCATTTATTTATTTATTTATTTATTTAATAGATTTTATTTATTTTTCAACAGAGAGAGAGAGAGAGACAGTGAGAGAGGGAACACAAGCAGGGGGAGTGAGAGAGGGAGAAGCCCGCTTCCTGCTGAGCAGGGAGGCCGATGCGGGGCTCGATCCCAGGACCCTGGGATCATGACCTGAGCTGAAGGCAGACACTTAACGACTGAGCCACCCAGGCGCCCCTGGGATAGCATTTAGACACACAAATTATCTTGTATATCCTCTGCTAGAATCTAACCTTTCTAACATAATAGTTTTCTCTAGCCCTTCCTGTATATGTGTATGTGTGTGTGAGATTGTTGAATTCTTTGAAAATCAATTGCAGGCATCGTGACAGTTCACTCAATATATCATCAAGCCTCTCCTAAAAATAGGGCATCCTCTTGCATAACCACCGTATTCATGATCACACATAAGAAAATTAACAGTATCATATCAGCTAATATCCAGTTTATATGAACATGTCCCTGTTGTCCTAAAATCATCTTTTATAGTTTTTGTTGTTTTATAAACCAAGATCTGATTAAGATTCACTTACTACAGGGGCGCCTGGGTGACTCTGTCGGTTAAGCGTCTGACTCTTGGTTTTGGCTCAAGTCATCATCTCGTGGTTGTGGGATCAAGCCCCAAGTTGGGTTGTGCTCAGTGTGGAGTCTGCTTCAGATTCTCTCTCCGTCTCGTTCTCTCACTGTATCTCAAGTAAAATCTTAAAAAATGATTCACATATTATATTTCTTGTTTCTTTATAGACTCTTTTCATCTAGAATAATTTTCCTGAAAAAAATTTTTTCCCTAAAGATTTGTTTATTTGTATTTAGGGAGGTGGGGGGGCAGAGGGAGAGAGGAAGAGAGTCTTTTTTGTTTTTAAAGATTTTATTTATTTATTTGACAGAGAGAGACACAGTGAGAGAGGGAACACAAGCAGGGGGAGTGGGAGAGGGAGAAGCAGGCTTCCCACGGAGCAGGGAGCCCCATGTGGGGCCCGATCCCAGGACCCTGGGGTCATGACCTGAGCTGAAGGCAGACGCTTAACGACTGAGCCACCCAGGTACCCTGAAGAGAGAGAGTCTTAAGCAGGATCTGCACTGAGCATGGGGCCCAGTGCAGGGCCCAATCTCACGACCCTGAGATCACAACCTGAGCCGAAACCAAGAGTTGGACATGTAACCAACCGCATCACCCAGGCGCTACCTGCCCCCCCCTCAGTTTTTTTTTTTTTGTTTTTTGTTTTTTTAAATGACATTGACTTTCTGAAGAGTTCAGAGCACTTGCTTGTAACAGGATATCCCATACACTCATTCCCTTTGAAGATAGCATTTCCCCACCTGGTATCAGCTTAGTCTTAAGGTAACACAGAACCAGAGCAGTGGTGCTGTATGTGGTTCTCAATCTTAGTGGTCAGGTTCTTTTCATCTGTCTTTTTAGCATGATTTAGAACAGCAGAGACAGCCTGATAGTTCTGGAACAAACCCACTTGCCATTTGAGGTTCCTTTTGGCATAGAGCTGCCATCCGTGCAATCATTTGTATGCAGTCATTGTATACATACAGTGAAGACAGTGTGGGGCCTGGGGACTTTGTTTGAAGCCCTCCCAGGATGCGCACTCACTCAGAGGTTAGCATGTCCATGCTTGCTTTAAAACTGAGCCATAACCAAAGGTGGTAGCTAGAATAAGGAATCTTGGATTTTTCAAGGTTATGCTTCCTTCATGGCAAAAAGCTTCAAATGGCTGGGGTGCCTGGATGGCTCAAGATGGTTAAGCGTCTGTCTTCGGCTCAGGTCATGATTCTGGGGTCCTGGGGTCAAGCCCCGTGCTGGGGGGGGGGAATCCCTGCTCAGTGGGGAGTCTGCTTTCCCTCTCCCTTTGCCCCTACCCCCCACTTGGTCTCTCTCTCAAATAAAATCTTAAAAAAAAAAAAAAGGCTTCAAAGGGCCAAATAAATCTCTTGTCGACAAAACTGGTCAAGGGGATTAAATCTAATCAAGGCATAAAATGCTTATTTGCAGTCACCTTATCACTGGCTGTCCAGCTTCCCCATTGTTAATGTGAAACGGTTTCCTTTCACGATGCTGTTTTCTAGAAAATGACTATTTGCTGTAGTCAGGAATGTGGCTAGTCATTGCCATTTCCTTCATCTGCCATTTTTTTTTAAAGATTTTATTTTTAAGTAATCTCTACACCCCAACATGGGGCCTGAACTCACAGCCTCAAGATCAGGAGTCACATGCTCCAGTGACTGAGCCAGCCAGGTGCCCCTCATCTGCCTTTTTTTTTTTTTTTCTTTTTTAAGTGTTGTGTCCTTGTGGAGGAAACACACCTTAAAAGAAAAATACACACCTGTATATGTATGCATAGGTACATATTTTTTTCATTTTTTTTTGTTGTGGTAAAATATGCATAACACAACATTCCCTATTTTAACCATTTTAAAAAATGTACCATTTAGTGACATTAAGTACATTCCCTGTGTTGTATGGCCATCATCACCATCCATCTCCAGAATGTGTTTATCTTCCCAAACTGAAACTCTAATCTCATTAAACTATAGCCCTCCCCTCCCCCTGCCCCCAACCCCTGAAAACCACCATTCTATTTTCTGTCTCTATGAATTGGCCTATTCTAGGTACCTCATGTAAGTGGAATCATACAATATTTGTACTTTTGTGTCTGGCCTACTTCACTTAGTATGTTTTCAGCGTTCGTCCATGTTGTGGCATGTGTCAGAATTTTTGTTCCTTTAAAGCTGAATAAATACCTCACCCCATTGATATACCACATTTTGCTCATCCATTCTTCTGTCAGCGAACATTTGGATTGCTTCCACCTTTTAGCTCCTATGAATAATGCTGCTGTGAACATGAATATGCAAGTATCTGAGTCCCTGCTTTCAATTTTTTCATCTATACCTAGAAGTGAGATTGCTGAATTATACGATAGTTCTGTTTTCCCTCTCTTTCTCTCTCTCTCTCTTTTTTTTTCTTGAGAGAGTGAGTGTGAGTGTGGGAAGGCAGTGTTGGGGAGGAGGGACAGAGGTAGAGGGGGAGAGAGAATCCTAAGCAGGCTCCACGCCATGCTCGGAGCCCCAATGTTGGGCTCGGTCTCATGACCCTGAGACCATCACCTGAGCCGAAATCAAGAGTCAGACGCTAAACTGACTGAGCCACTCAGGCGCCCCTTTTTTCTTCTTAAGTAGGAGGACCAAGTGTCATTTTAGGCAACAGGGCCACACGTGAGGCCACATGGGTCGGGCCTTAAGATACTATCTTTGTTCCTGTGGTGAACCCAAGGGCAGGGGCAGTTTTCTGTCTCTTGTGTGGCCACATTGCTTCATTTTTGCCAACTGAGCCAGAAAGCATAGAGAACATCTCATCCTCTAGTTTTTAAAAGGTTTGAGAGGTTTTTTAAATTTTATCTTTTGGACGTTGGCCAGATTGCAGTTAGCAGCTGGTTGGCACTTGCAGATGCATGCACTGAGACCCATTCACTGAAAGGATGGAGGGCTGGAGTGAGGTAAACCTACAGCCACAAGGAGGTCTTTGTGGGGGCTCGCTGGCAGGGTTAGGTGTGTTGAAAGCATGCATCCACGAACTAAGCAGAAACCTTTCCTAAAACCCATGTTCTGTGTGAAGCATTCACTGCAGAGCAAGCCATAAGCACCCTTCATTGTGAGGAGTACTAGGGAACAGGAACACTGAATATTTGATGGTTTTAAGGAATTGTTAATTTTTTTGATGTGGATATTCTAGAAATGTGTCTTAAAGATACATAGTGAATGTTTATGGATTAAAGCTATGAGGTCCACGGGCACCTGGGTGGCTGTTGGTTGAGGGTCTGACTCTTGGTTTCGGCTCAGGTCACGATCTCAGGGTCATGCGATGGAGCCCCATGTCAGGCTCCATGCTCAGCAGGGAGTCGGCTTGAGGTTCTCTCTCTCTCTCTCTCTCCTTCTGCCCCTCCCCCCACCCTCTAAAATAAATCTTCAAAAAATAAATAAAGATGTGAGGTCTAGGATTTGTATCAAAAATGATACAGGAGGAGGGGGGAGGTAGGAGTGCAGACGTAAAAACAAGACTGGCCGTGAGTTGTCGCGTCAAGGTGATAGGTACCTGGGGCTTCAGTAGATAGCTCTCCATGTCTGTATAGACATGGAATGTGGAATTCTCCATCATAAACAACTTTTTTTTTTTAAGAAGATTTAATTTATTTATTGGAGAGAGAGAGGGGGGGAGAGAGAGAGCGTGGGAGTGAGAAAGTGCACGTGCACAGGAGCGAGGGCAGAGGGAGAGGAAGCAGGCTCTCCACTGAGCAGGGAGCCTGACGCGGGACTCGACCCCAGGACCCGCTGACCCTGGGATCACGACCTGAGCCGAAGGCAGACGCTTAACCGACTGAGCCGCCTAGGGGCCCCCATAGAAAAACTTTTTAAAATAGGAATACTTGAACTTCTGCTTCTGGGCTGATGGAGTAGAAATCCTTTTCCTAATTCTTCTGCTGAATACAACTAAAATTCCTGGGCATTTAATACAAGATAAACATACGGAGACTCTGAAAGAGAATAAGACAAACCAGCTACAGATCACAGGACCCAAGGGCCGAAAGAGTAGTGAGTTCCCTGGGCTTTCTTTTTGCCTCCTATATATCAGACTGGGTACAGGGAAGCCACCCACCTGAAACACCAAAGGACACAAGCAGTCGCCTGCATTCTCTGGCCAAAGAAACTGGAAAGGGCAGCCTTGCAGGACAGAACACTGCAAGATAATAACTGCTCTGCTGCAGCCAAGGATCCCAGGAAAGATAGTGGCCTCTCTGCCCCAACTTACACCAGTAAGAGCCAAGGGGGGAGTCTAGACTCTCAGCACAGTCTAGCAATAAGGAGATGGCAGTAGATGATGTCAGCAGCAATGAGGTGCTCCTAGCCCTTCCAGCCACAAGTGCAGGCCTAGTGGGGAGCTGGATCTCCCACCTCCACCTGCTAGTAATGAGGAGCCCCCCTCATTCTGAGAATCAGTGGAGGTTGAATAGGGAACCTGGACGTCTTCCCCCATTGGCAGGAACAAGACGTGCACTCCTCCTTCCCCTGCTGCATCAGCATTATGCAAAGGCATCTAAGAAAGAACATTTAAATAAAACCCGGGGTGGTTTTTTTTTTTTTAATTTATTTAATTTATTTATTTCAGAGAGAGAGAGAGCACAAGTGGGGAGGAGAGGGAGAAGCAGGCTCCCTGCAGAGCAGGGAGCCCGATGTGGGACTCAATCCCAGGACCCCGGGATCATGACCCGAGCCGAAGGCAGACGCCCAACCGACTGAGACACCCAGGCACCCTAAAACCTGGGTTTTATAACATAACATAATACCCAGGTTTCAGTAAAAAAAATCAGTCATCATACCAAGAACCAGGAAGATCTCAAACTGAAAAAAGGCAGTCAATTGATGCCAACACCGGATGATAGAGATGTTACAATTATTTGAAAAGATTTAGGGCGGCTGTTATAAAAAGGCTTCAACAAGCACTTACAAATCCACTTCAAAGAAGCGAAAAAATGGAAAAGCTCAGCAAGGGCATAGAATGTCTCAGCAAAGAAATAGAAGATATAAAGAAGCATCAAATGGAATTTTTAGAACTGAAAAATGCACTAACTCAAAAACTCGGGAGAAGCTCCGTAGCAGAATGGAAGGACAGAGAAAAGAATCTGTGAGCTGGAAGATAGAGTAAAAATTGCCCAATCTGAATGGCAGAGCAAGTAGACTCAGAAAACAAACAGAGTCTCAGGGACCTATGGGACAATAATAAAACATCTAACATTTATGTCACAGGGGACACAGAGTCTCAGGGCTGAAAACGCTCAAAGAAATAATGGCTGAAATCTTCCAAATATGGCAAAAGACCTAAACCTACAGATTCGAGAAGTTGAGCTAAACCCAAACAGGATAAACCCCCTACCTACCCACCACCACCAATAGATAAATAAATAATCCCCACCAAGCCACATCTTGGACAAACTTCAAGAAACTAGACAATAGGGGTGCCTGGGTGGCCGAGCTGGTTAAGTGGCTGCCTTCGGCTCAGATCATGATCCCAGGGTCCTGGGATTGAGTGCTGCGTCGGGCTCCCTGCTCAGGGGGAGCCTGCTTCTCCCTCTCCCTATTTGTTCTCTCTCTCTCTATGTCAAATAAATAAATAAAATCTTTAAAAAAAGAAAGGAAATTAGACAATAAAAGCTTGAAAGCATCAAGAGAGGAATGATACCTTATCTATCAGGAAGAAATAGTTAGAATGACAGATTTCTGTTCAAAAACCATGGAGGCAGACGTGGCACAATATTTTTCAAGTGCTGAAAGGAGAGAATTGTCAACTCAGATTCTTGTATCCAGGGATAATACCCTTTGGGAATGAAGAAGAAATCAAGACATTCTTGGATGAAAGAAAACTGAAAGAATTTGTCACCAGCACATTTACCCTAAAAGGATGACTAAAGGAAATTCTCTGGACAGAAGAAGAACGAGGAAAGAAGGAATCTTTCAATTACAGGAAGAAAAAGCATGGCATAAAAAAAATACGTGTGTAACAACCATAGATGTTTCACATAAAACACAAATTACCAAAACTCAACCGAGATGAAATAGATAACCTGAGTGGCCCTGTAACCATTAAAGAAATCAAATTTATAATTTAAAAACTCTTGGAAAAGAAATCTTCAGGCCCAGGTGGTTTTACTGGAGAATTTTAGCAAACATGTAGAGAAAAATGAACACCAATTCTACACAATCTCTTCCAGAAAATACGAGGAGGGAACACTTTCTGATTCATTTTATGAAGCTAGCTCTAATAACAAAATCAGACAAAGGTGATACCAAAAAAGGAAGCTACAAATCAATATCCTTCGTGAATATAGATATAAAAGTATAGGGGCTCAGTAGAGCATGTGACTCTCGATCAAGGGGCTGTAAGTTGGAGCCCCACGCTGAGTGTAGAGATTACTTAAAATTAAAAAAAAAAAAAGCGTAAAACAGAATAGTAGCAAATAGAATTTAGCAGTATATGAAAATAATCATTCATCATGATCAAGCAGAGTTTATTGCAGGAATTCAAGGCTGGCACACTATTAGAAAATCAGTGAAAACAAGCTAAAGAAGCAAAATCACATGATCACATCAATTGATACAGAAAAAGCATTTGACCAAATTCAGCAGGCATCCATGATAAGAACTCAGAAAAAGGGGACAGAAGAAGAACTTCTTCAATTTGATATAGAGTAGCTACCGCAAAAAGTCAGCATCTCACATTATAATTAATGGTGAAACACTGAATGTGCCCCCTAAGATTGGGATTAAGACAAGGATGTCCATGCTCACCACCATTTTCTTCAACATCATGATGCAGGTTTTAGTGAGTAAAGTCAGGCAAGAGAAGGAAAAAAAAGACACACATGTTGGAAAGAAGAAATAAAGCTGTCCCTATTTGTAGATGACTTGATTGTCTGTGTAGGGATTCCCAAAGAATCTACAGCAAAAGAAGACAAAATACAAAAAAGCCCCAAAACTCTCCTTGAATAAGTGAATTCAGCAAGGTCTCAGGATGTAAGATCAGCATACAAAATTCAATTGTACTTCTGTATGCTGGAATGTATAACATATAGGTTTCCCACAATGAGCATGAGGACATCAAAATTAAAAATACCATACCATTTACAGTCACTCAGAAAACTGAGAAATAGGTGTAAATGTAACCAAATGTGTAAGATTTTTATGCTGAAAACTACAAAAAACACTAATGAGAAGAATTAACCCCAAAGAAAAGACCTACATAAATGGAGAGACGTACTGTTTTTATGGATTGAAAAAGTCAAAGAGTAAAAATATCAGTTCTCCCCAAATTGTCATATAGGTCTAACATAGTTTCTATCCAAATTCCAGCAAGATTCTTCATAGATACAGAAAAGATTATTATTTAAAGCCTATATGGCAAAGCAAGGAACTACAGTAGGGAAAGTGATTGTGAAAAAGAAGAAAAATGTGGGAGGAGCCAGTGTACCTGATTTCAGGACTCATCAAGGTATGGAAATCAAGACCATGTGATATTGGTGGAAGGATAGACACATGGACCAACGGAACAGAATCCAGAACCCAGAAAGAGATTTACACAACTGTGCAAACTGATTATTGACAGAGGTGCAAAAGCAATTCAGTGGGGGGAAAGAGCGGCTTTTCCACACATGGTTCCAGAGCAATTGGGCATCCATAGGCCAGAAAAAACAAACAAACCAACAACTCAGCCCAAGTATCATACCTTATAGAAGAACTAACTCAAAGTGGACCATATCTAACTATAAAACTTCCAGAAAATCAACAACAGCATAGGATCTTTGGGATCTAGGACTAGGCCAAGAGTTCTTAGATTTGACACCAAAAGCATGATCCCTAAAAGGAAAAATACGATAAGTTGGACTTCACCAAAATTCAGAACATAAAAAATTTCATGAAGCATGGTCTGTGCCTCGAAGTCTTGGCATGGCACACGAGGATTGGACTGCTTTCTCACAGTGAAGGCACACCTCTGGATCGCCCTGCTCTCATGCAAGACAAGTGCCCTGTCTCCACCCCACAGGCCACCTGGACACCACCTCAAACAGAACCCCAAATGCTGCTGAGACAACGGTTGGATTTTAGTCTCAAAAACTTTATTTTAAAGCAATTTAAAACTCTTTACAGTCACGAGGATGAAGAGACAAGCTTAAGACTGGGAGAAAATATTTTGAGAGCCACCTATCCAATGAAGAACCAGTATCTAGAATATATAAGGAACACTCAAAACTCAGTAGGTTAAAAAAACCCAGTTAGCAGATGGGCAAAAGATGTGAACAGGCATTTCCCGGAAGAGGGTGTACAAATGGCAAAGAAGCACATGAAAAGATGTTCAGTGTTATTTCCATAAGAGAAATGCAAATTAAAATCACTACCTATCTATCAGAATGGCTAAAATAGAAAGTGGTGATAATACCAAATGCTGGCAAAGATGCAGAGAAAGCAGATCCAGATCATTCATCCATTGCTGGTGGGAATGCAGCTGCTTGAGAACACAGTTGGGCAGTTTCTTTAGAAGATCTAAACGTGCAACTACCATACAACCCAACAGTTGGCACCCCTTGGCATTTATCCCAGAGGAATGAAATCTTACGTCCATACACAGCCCTGTACACTAATGTTTATAGCAGTTTTATCAGTAATAGACAACTAGGAACAATCCAAATGTCCTTCAGTGGGTAAATGGTTAAATACATGTTGGTACATTCCTATCAAGGAATACGCAGTAAAATAACAAACTATTGATAGAGGCACCCACCTGGATGAATCTACAAAAGATCATGCTTAGTGGAAAAAGCCAACCCGAAAAGGTTGCATAGTGTGATTCCATTTATGGAACGTTCTAGAAATGATAAAATTATGGAGACAGAGAACAGATTAGGGGTTACTGGGGTAAGGAAAGGGTGGGGTGGGGAGGGAGTGTGTATGGCTATAAAAGGGCAACGTGAGGGACCTCCGTTCGGGTGGAAATGTTCTGTATCTTGACTGTCAAGCCCAGGATCATTGTGATACTATACTAGGGTTTTGTGTGTGTGTGTGTGTGTGTGTGTGTGTGTACACTAGGGTTTGTTCGATATAACCATTTGGGGAACTAGATAAAGGGTATTATTTCGTTTACCTGCATGTGAATATCTCATTAATTTGCTCAGTCATCTCAAAATAGTTTAAGAAATACTGATCAAATGCCATTTTTTAAGCATTTCAAGTAATGCAAAATGGTCTTTAATGAAAAATGTGCCGTTCTCCCACACCTCCTTCCTCCTTCCCCAATGTTACCTCCCTCGGGGCAAACCCCACTGGTAGTTCCTGTATCATTTTTCACAGTTGTATATAGACTTCTGACTGAATTGCTCTGAATATTTCAGAATCAGATATCGCTTAAATAACAAGGACAGAGGCACCTGGATGGCTCAGTCAGTTGAGCATCTGACTCTTGATCTCAGCTCAGGTCTTGGTCTCAGGGTCATGAGTTCAAGACCTGCATTGGGCTCCATAATGGGCATGGAGCCTACTTAAAAAAATAAAATAAAAACAAAATAACAAGGACCAATTTAGGGCTTTCAACCTGTTTGATAATCCTTGTCATAGATGTCCCTGTCTCCCACATGGCAGCTGCAGGGCTGGGTCTCATTTCTTAGTTCCCTGAGGGAAACATGGTGGGTGATGGTCTCTATGTCGAGGCCCTGCCCAGCTTGTAATGTGCTCATGTAAACCTGACAGGAATCGAGCCTACAGGAAACATGGTGAAGCAGCCGGCCAAGTTCACTGTGGACACCATCAGTGCTGGGCAAGGAGAGGTGATGGTGTTTGTTGAGGACCCCGAAGGGAACAAAGAGGAGGTAGGTTGGAAGGTGCTGCCATTCAGTAGAGCTTTTGGGGCCTGTGACAGGCCCAGGGACTGTGCTTTCCATTTTCTCATTAAGGCTCAGAACAAAAATTGTTTTTTATCAAAAGGATCCTGAGGCTTAGAGCAGTCAAAGTAATTGCCCAAGGGCTGGGCCTTGAAAGGTAATAGAAATTGATACCCAAGGACACAATGTTATGTTTTTTGTTTGTTTGTTTGTTTGTTTTTTACAATGTTTAATAAAATAAAGGATACTTTGGATTTAGCAAAGGCCTTGTGAATTGAGGTTTTAGATGCTGATGGCCAAAAGAATAATAACAAAATTGATGCTTTACTCTCTTCTCAGGCTATCCTTGGTTCCTCCCTCAGGGCCTTTGCACATGCCATTCCTTCTACTTATCTTCTTAAGACTCGATTTTATTCCTAATGCTTAGCACCATCTGAAATTCTAAGTTTACTTGCATATGGTCTGTTTCTTCCACTGGTGCAGGGATTATGCCTGATTTGTTTTATATTTGGTACCTGACACTGGGCCTGGCATTCCATAAGCTCTTAATATAAATTACTGAGCCACTAAAGGTTGAAGTGACTTGATTTATGGTCCCTCTCATCTACCGAGTTCCAGCCCTGGGACAGTAGGGAGTTGTGACTTGCCACGTGACTTTGTTTCTGTGACTTTTGGCTGCTGCTTTCCCGGGGCCTCCTTCAGTAGTGGTGGGGCAGGAAATAGCCAGGACAGGTGCCTGACCTGGCAGCTCACCTCAGGGCCTTGGCTGGCATGGTGTACTTTTTACTCACACCCAGCACCTTCTTTATTGCTCATTTTCTGTCCTAGGCACAAGTGACCCCCGACAGCGACAAGAACAAGACATACTCCGTGGAGTATCTGCCCAAGGTCACCGGGTTGCACAAAGTAAGATGGGGTGTCATGACTATTGCTTGGACTGCTCTTCTGGGCTTGCATCAGTATGTGTGTAAGAGGGTATCTTAGGAAGGTTGACTTCTACTCAGTTCTTTGCAATGTAAGATTGTTTTTAACTCCATCTGGGTAACAAATGGTTGTAGCTACATGCGTGGAGTATAGATGCTATGGGTTGTCTTCAGTGCTTCCTTAAGTATTCCCCTTTGGGGTGCTCTGGAGGGTCTATCTCTATTGAAGCCTGAGTGTGGAGAGGGCCAGTTGAATATAGTCCAGTGGCCCAGTCATGTACCTGGAGAAATGATGGGGGTCTAGCCCCCAGGCTTTTTGTCTCAGCAACATTTTGAGTTCTGTTTGAGTGGGTGTCTAGTTGACCTATAGAACAGGGGCCCAGAGAGTCTTATAAGTGAGTAGGGTGATCCAGGAGTGTGTCTTTCCTTAAAAGAAAGCCTTCAACAGCACACACAGGTCAATACCATGCCAAAATTTTGAGACATAGACCATACTTACTACCTTGGCCTTTAGTGAATTCATGTGGCATCATGGCTATCGATTTTTCTTATACCCTTAGGACATCAGGAATTTGGGGAAAAAAAATCCTGAAGGGAGCATTTATGATGTAATTAATTCAATTCATATGAAATCCAACTTCATACCCCTTAAAATTTAAGAGACGAGAACTGACTCAAATCTTAGATGAAAATCTGTACTGTATCTCACATGAGTGATCTTGGTCCCTTGAAAGACATTTTGACTCTAGGTTTGAAATCCTGGAACTGTGCCTTATGTTCTGGGGGGACCGTGGCCCCTTCTGCAGCTGCGTTAAAGCGTCCAATGTCTACAGATTCAAGTAGAAGTATTGGCTCACCTCCTATTAAAGAGGCCACCCTTATCCAATGTAAACATTTTCAGTTTGCTAAAGGCATGATGTCCGAGGCCCAGCCATGTGGTAGATGGAGCCAGGTGGGAATCCCACTCAGGCCACGTAACCGGGGCTCCTGGTTCCAGCTACCCTCGTGTGGATAGTTTGGAGGATGGAAGAGGAGATTGTCAACGCATGTGGCTTGACATGGGCGCTCCCTGGGCAGGGAGCAATGATTATATCACGTCTGTCTGTCACTCGTAGGTTACAGTCCTCTTTGCAGGACAGCACATCTCCAAGAGCCCTTTTGAAGTGAATGTCGACAAAGCACAGGGAGATGCCAGTAAAGTCACTGCAAAAGGCCCAGGCTTGGAAGCTGCTGGAAACATCGCCAATAAGCCCACCTACTTCGACATCTACACAGCAGGTATTGTGGATCAGGCTTTCTTCCAGAGCCTGAGATAATCCTTGGGGACCCCCAAGGCTTGGGATGCCTGAACTTTTGTCTTTTAAATCAAACCACCACCAACAAAAGTGCCCTTTTTCAAGTGTGTTGGTTATATTTACAGATTTTTCCAAACCAGATTTTTTTTTTTTTAAAGATGTTATTTATTTATTTGACAGAGCACAAGCAGGGGGAGTGGCAGGCAGAGGGAGAGGGAGAAGCAGGCCCCCCGCTGAGCAGAGAGTCTGATGCGGGGCTCAATCCCAGGACCCCGGGACCATGACCTGAGCCGAATGTAGATGCTTAACCAACTAAGCCACCCAGGCGCCCCTCCAAACCAGCTTTTCTTTAAGATCTTACACTCAAGCTTGGCTTTGATTATTAATAATCAATCAATTTCTGTACATATTCCTGCCTTGGCTAAATAACTGTTCCAAAGAAACTAAGTTTTAAGAATCATCTACTAGGGGTGCCTGGGTGGCTCAGTCGGTTAAGCGTCTACCTTCAGCACAGGTCATGATCCCAGGGGTCTGGGATCGAGCCCCATGTCAGGCTCCCTGCTCAGTGGGGAGCCTGCTTCTCCCTTTTCCTCAGCCCCTCCCTGCCCCCACTCATGCTCTCTCTCTCTCTCTCTCTCTCTCGCTCTCTTAAAAAAAAAAAAAAGAATCTTTACTAGACCAAATTCTATGCCAGGTCTGGGGGTGGGGGGAGGAATGATAAGACACAGTTTAAAAAAAAAAAAATTTTTTTTTTTAAAATGATACAGTTCATGAAATGAAATGTCATCTTTCTTTTCAATGTAGAAAATTTTAAAAATAGAGAATGAGGGGGAGAAAAGGAAAGTTTATGACCCTCCCAGCCCAACCAGGAAACAGTTGTTAGCATCTCAGTGTGGACTTTCTGAGCGCCCGTCTCCTTCCGTCTGCACTTTGCACCTGCGCTCATCCGCAGCGAGTGTTCTGAGAAGGTGACCTGGGCTCCTGGAGTGCTTGCTCTCTTCCAGGTGCTGGTGTGGGTGACATTGGTGTTGAGGTGGAGGATCCCCAGGGGAAGAACACTGTGGAATTGCTGGTGGAAGATAAAGGAAACCAGGTGTATCGATGTGTGTACAAACCAGTGCAGCCCGGCCCCCATGTGGTCAAGGTCTCCTTTGCGGGGGACACCATTCCCAAGAGTCCCTTCATCGTGCAGGTTGGGGAAGGTGAGTGCTGGGGTGGCCAGCTATCTGGCCTTCAGGCTGACCATGCGCACAGCTGGGCTCCAGGGCCAGGAGAAGAGTGGGGGCATGCTGGACTCGTGCCTGTCCCCTTCCTGCCAGGGCCCCTTCAGTGGGAAGCGGCTTGCTGTGTCCTCAAGATATTCATACTAACATCTTCCTGTGAGCTGAGCAATGACCTGAGTGCTTCACTTGTATTAACTCATTGAATCCTTCCCAGAACACTCATACAGGAGAGTTGTCCTCACTGAGAGATGCAGGACTGAGGCCGTGTGGGCTGTTGGTGCCCGTGGCTGAGGTTAGCAGCTGTGGCACTGCCCCGTGGCCCCTACTGCTTGGCCTTTACTGGTCGCCACACACTCAGCACCACTGCATCTGCTCATCACACCAGCCAGTGTGTTCCAGGCGCTGGTGTTATCTCCAGCTTGCAGGTGGAGACACCAAGACTTAGGTGACGTTAAGGCGTCAGTGAGCATAGACTAGGCATCTGTAGAAGGAGAACCTAGGTCTCTGTCAATCCCTTAACCCTGCTGCTAAACCCCTTCTGCAGCCAGAGCATGCATTTTTCTCTAATGTTAGACTCCTTTTCCTTCGGACTTGGTTGTTCTTTTTGTTTTGTTTTGTTTTGTTTTCCAACTCTGCTGCCTTTTCTAACCAATACTTGCCTTTCCCTGTTCTGTCCTCTGCCTCTGCGTCTGTAGAACTGGCTTCCTCTTCTGAATCCTGTCTCTGGGTCAGCCTGGACCCTGAAGCTGTTGGCTTCCTAACTGAGAGCACTGGGCCAGAGGCACCTCGCTGGGTAAGGGCTGGTTGAGTGGGACTTCCGTGCCTGTTCTCTGTGCTTCCTGCACATGTCAGCTGGGCCTGTGCTGTTGGTGACCTCGGGACATAACAGTACAGGCGTCAGCATCACTTGTCCAGCCAGACCCCAAACCCACTCTCTAATTACATTGAAACCTGTCTAAAACATCTCAAAATGGTGGAGGATCTGGTGGTTTCCTTTAGCTCCAAATAGTGTTTATATGAACTGAGCAGTTCCCCTTTTGATGTTGAGACTATTACCCGTGTTCAGAATTTCCATGAGTGTTGGGTTGTTTTTCTTTTTTAAGGCACATTAAAACCCTCCGCGGGAAGTCCTGTCATCCTGTTGTGACTTATTTCTGGTATGACCAACTTTTCTCCTTTTGACAAAGAAAAAAAAAATAAAACCAACATATTCATAAACAAAACTCTCTTTGACATAAGGCAAGAAAGCATTTTTAACAGCTTTCCTGTTCTAATACTGTTCTCTGACTTCCTCTCACTCATGGACGATACTTTTCATCTCTCGTGTGTCTGTCCACCACTTGTACTATTTAGAGTTTAATTGATAGGGTTTTTCTTTTGACGTACTTCCACTACTTAACTGATTTTATATTAAAAAGAATCTTCATCCCCCTTTCATAATGGAAAACCAATGTCACTTGCCATAAAATGGGGCCATAAACTTATGTTCATCCACGAACCACCTAAAATCCTAACTCCTAGCGTGTGGGTATGTCTCTTCCGGAAGCAGTTGTCTGCCAAATAGCCAGCTGAGGACATTGCAGGGAGGAGGGACCAGAGGAGGCATTGTCTTCCTTCTGTGGAGTAAAGATTTTCATCCTCTGGAGTCTGTGATTCCACTCCTGGCATAGAGAACACTGTCAAATGTGCAGTGTTAGATTTGGAAAGGAAAAGCTACTTAGTAAACAACATGCATGACATTTTGCCCACCGCTCTCTCATTTCTATACTCAAAAAGGTCCCCTGTGTTGGCAAAGAATTCCCAGGGTACAAGGATGTATTTTATCAACCTTCTGATGACCCCCATGGAACGGTAGTTTTGTGGACCTCTCATGTAAGAAATTACTAGAAGCTACTTTGGTCCTTAATTTTTAGACTTCTGAGTTTAGGTTTTTAAACTAGATCCAGAAATCAAATGGAGAGTGGTGTTTATTGCTAAATGTTGCATTTATAGCCACCCACCATTCCAATTACCTGCTGACAGCATTAAAATGTTTGCCTGCCTTGGCTGAGTTGGGGGTTGAACAGGTTTCTTTTTTGAGCTATCTCCTGGCTCTTCATGCGGAAGATGATCACATTTCGACTTTTAGAAATGGCTGTTCCAAAGTTTGGAACAAGGTCAGATGTTTTCAAGTGCTACATTTTCCAAGTAGACTTGAAGAAGTTCGGTCTTCCCAATTACTGGGCCCTTGAGTGTGGCAATGAGATTTAACTCTCCTTCACCACCAAGAGGATAAATGCCAGGATTCAGCAGGTTCCAGGAGCACAGCAGATGCAGGCTGTGCTTCCCCTTCTTTCTTTGCCAAAGTAACCCCCCACTTCCCCCCCACCCTGGTCCCTCTGCGATGTGGCCGGACAAAGTTATGTTGTGTCCTTATTTGCTAGCCTGGTGTGCTCCCTGAGCAGGACCCCTAGCCTCGGGCAGCTGCTGCAGACTCTGTGCAGAACAAACATTTTCTTGGCGGGTGGTTCCAAGTTACCTTGGCTTGCTCAACTCTAACGAATGAAAGGTTGAATTGATGTCAAAACTGTGTTTGCAGCCTGTAGTCCAAACGCCTGCCGGGCCAGTGGCCGAGGCCTGCAGCCCAAAGGCATCCGCATCCGGGAGACTGCAGACTTCAAGGTTGATACCAAAGCTGCTGGAAGCGGGGAACTTGGTGTCACTGTGAAGGGTCCTAGTAAGTGCTCCTTTGTTTCTCCATCTCAGGTGTGACTTGGGCTGGCTTTGCAGCCATGGCGTATGGATTTCATCCCCCAGCCCGTTTTGATCGATCCCAGAGAGAGCAGTTTCAAAGAGTTGAGGCTATCTGGGCTCCGTGGGGAAGGAGGCAGTGATTGATTAGTTATGTCTGCCCTGGGTGCAGTGGGACCAGTGGTGGCTTGACATCCTCCCATATTAAGTCTTCTGGGAATAGAAAAAGCAGTGATGTAATGGAGTTTGGGAAGTGCTGTCCTTGGAAGGACAACCTGAAGTGGCTTACTTTTTATTTGAGGAAACACGGGCTCGAGAGGAAGGATCTTGCCCAAGGTCACACAGCTCGTAAGCATCTGAGCTGGAATTCAAGCACCGTCTCCAAAGCCAGTAATTTTCCCACTACAGGTTACATTTTATAGACTATGAAATTATGCCAAATACCTAATTACTATGATCAGTGCTTATAGAAGGAAAATAAAATTCCCTGAGATTAAGTTTTCTTTGTAGATAAATGCTGTTCACGGAGGGGTGGGTTGCACTCTGCAGCTCCTTCTTCTTCCCTGTTTGGGAAGGGAGACCGCAGACGTGAGGATGAGTGTCTGCCCTGTCCGTGTTTGCCCCTGCATTTCTGGCTGTAGGCGTAGCAGCCCTCCGCGGGTTCATGCCTTGTGGGGATGGGTGCAGCCCCCGTGTTGCTCCCACTCTCTGTATCCCCAACGGGCTGGGGCAGGAGTGCTCTGAGCTCCAGAAAGTTAATATTTGATCTCAGTGCACCAGGCTGTGGGGAAGGCTGTGTTCGAAGGGTGGCCAAGGTTCTACACTGCCCAGACCTGGAGCCAAGAGCTCCTCTGGGGCTTCCCTCCCCTCTGGCTTGTTACAGGAGCCAAGGAGGCGTTTTCTACTGACCTTGGATTCTCGCTTGACTAAGTGGCTTTCCCAGCCAAACCTCAGGGCTCAACATAAAACAAGTTCCTACCTGATGGCTCAGTGTGGAGTTTGTGGTACAGCATCTAAAACCTGTCCTCTTGTAGGTAGCATGCAGGAGACTTCTCACTTGTGCTGTCCAGCTTTACAAAAAGATGTGCCAGGGCAGTAGGCTGAAACCCATGCCAAATACTCATAAGGACTCAGTTCTTCCTCAGTTTTGTGAGAGGCTAAGACAACTAGCAATGATCATTAAGAAAAGTTAAGATCGGACTAGGCTTGTTTTTACACAGACCCAGGAGATCGAGGACCTATCGGCCCCCGCCTCTAGATAAGGCTCTCAGAGAGCCTTCGAAAACCGGTTAGCTGGGAAATCTTCCTTTCCCCCCACACTTTGAAGCAGAGATGGGTCTATTTTTAGGCTTGGATTCATCTCCCAGGTTTTGAGGGTGTCCAGTTCTGAGGCAGCCCACCTGGTTTCCCTGTGCAGCTTATGTCTTGTGGATACTGCTGTCTTTCTGTCCTTGTCTTTTGGATTCTTGTTGGGAGCCTGGAATTGCTTTGGAAGGATGGTGTGCTTTCTTCCCACAGAGGGTCTGGAGGAACTGGTGAAACAGAAAGGCTTTCTGGAGGGAGTCTACGCATTCGAGTATTACCCCAGCACCCCGGGGAAATACAGCATCGCCATCACGTGGGGGGGACACCACATTCCAAAGAGGTGAGTCTCCAGCTGGAGTTGCGTCTTCTCTGGAGGCGTGCTCAGCCCAGAGCAGGCTCACGGCGGTTACTTCCCGGGCTGCAGGAGGGAAGGAGATCTGCTTTGTTGAAAGCTTTTTTTGTTTTTTGTTTTTTGTTTTTTTCAGAGCAGCACACAGACATTTGGCCTGTTCTCAAAAACAGCAGAAAGTCACTGTGGTTTCGGTTGCCTTGCTTTAAATCAAATGCTGGCGGTTTGGGTCTGGGGGGAGGCAGGGAAGCCAGAAGGAGCAGTAATAGAGAGCAAATGGGCTGTGTGTCTATATGTCCTTATATAAACTAAGATTCTCTTTCTTTCAATGTGTGCCTCTGTTCAGGAATGCCATGGGGATAAAATCTGCCATGGTTTATATTAAAATTCTCTACGTGAGTGCAGTCAGGAGCCAAGGGACACAGTCTACAGCTTTGCCTTGTGGGCATCATGGTTACCCTCCCCTCTTCACCCTCCCCAGCTCTCCTGCGGGCAACTTTAAACTGAATAAATTCCATTTACCTTGAGAAATATCTGGGCATGATAGGGTTCTGAGAATCTAAGCAAACGTTTTTTTTTAAGATTTTTTTTTTTTTTTTTTAAAGTTGGGGAGCCTGGGTGGCTCAGTCCATTAAGCATCTGCCTTTGGCTCAGGTCGTGATCCCAGGGTCCTGGGATCAAGTTCCACATCAGGCTCCCTGCTCCAAGGGGAGCCTGCTTCTTCCTCTGCCTCTCTCTTTTTCTCTGTTTCTCATGAATAAATGAATAAAATCTTTTAAAAAAAATACAAAATAGGGCACCTGGGTGGCTCAGTCATTGGGCGTCTGCCTTCGGCTCAGGTCATGATCCCAGGGTCCTGGGATCGAGCCCCACATTGGGCTCCCTGCTTGGCGGGAGGCCTGCTTCTCCCTCTCCCACTCCCCCTGCTTGTGTTTCCTCTCTCTCTGTCTCTCTCTCTCTCTCTATCAAATAAATCATCAAAAAAATCATCAAAAAAAAAAACCCACAAAAACAAAATAAAAGTGTATTATTTAAACAATCTCTACACCCACCGTGGGGCTCAAACTCAAAACCCCAAGATCAAGAGCTAGCCAGGCACCCCCTTTGCTTTTTTTACTCTCCTAAAGTTACAGCTTATTCGTTAAAAAACAAAAATAAAAACAAACTCACTTGTTCATGTGTGAGATAAAGCCTATTCAAGTTAGTTTCCTTCTTATATATATATATTTTTTTAAGATTTTATTGATTTGGGGCGCCTGGGTGGCTCAGTTGGTTAAGCGACTGCCTTCTGCTCAGGTCATGATCCTGGAGTCCCGGGATCGAGTCCCACATCGGGCTCCCTGCTCTGCAGGGAGTCTGCTTCTCCCTCTGACCCTCTTCCCTCTCGTGCTCTCTATCTCTCATTCTCTCTCTCAAATAAATAAATAAAATCTTAAAAAAAAATAAAAATAAAAAAATAAAAAATAAAACACTTAAAAAAAAAAGATTTTATTGATTTATTTTAGAGAGAGACAGCCCAAGGAGGAGGCACAGAGCGGGAGGGAGGGAGAAAAATCTCAAGCAGACTCCCCGCTGAGCACGGAGCCCGATGTGGGGCTCAATCCCAGGACCCTGAGATCATGACCTGAGCTGAAACCAAGAGTTGGACACCCAACTGACTGCACCACCCAGGTGCCCCTTGTTCATATAATATAAGCAGGATACAGGAAAGTAGGCACTCTCTTACCTTCCAGAGCTCATGGTCTGGTGAGCCTTACAAGGTGAATGATCAGATGGATAGGGTGAGGCAGGTTGTCTTGAGTAGCCACCTAGTGGCCACCTGAGTGCCCCGAGGCAGCCACAGTACATTATATTGTTGACATAACAATGGCTGTGGGGGTATCTGTGTGGAGGAAGGGCTTGGCTGGACATTGGGACTCCAGGTAAAAGGAGTGGAAAAAATATGTGTAAACAGCTTATGGCTGTATTTAGTCCCTTCTTTGCTCTCCTTTAATGCTTTTTGTTCCTTTTCTCTTAGCCCCTTTGAGGTTCAAGTTGGCCCTGAAGCAGGCATGCAGAAAGTTCGTGCATGGGGCCCTGGCCTCCACAGCGGGATTGTTGGGCGGTCGGCGGACTTCGTGGTAGAGTCCATTGGCTCTGAAGTGGGGTCTCTGGGTAGGTGGAAGCGGCTGGCCAACAGCTTCTGGGGGGCTGACATGACACGAGGCTTGGGTCCCCGTGTCAGACTGAGAGTTGGGGCCTCCTCCAAGCCTCACTCCCCTTGGCCTCCTGACCCCCCCAAGCCCAACTCTTAATACCGCTGTGGGATTGCAATTTTCATTTTCCTCTTGCCCTTCAAGTTGCCCTCTGTCTCTTCTTTCATTCATTCATCCGCTAAACCTCATGGTAGAGGCTTCCTGTGGATGTTGTGCTTGAAACAGTGCTTGGAACATAGGAGGCACTTAGCAAATACTGTTGATTGATTCTTAGTTTAGATGAATGAATGAATTTTGCTGAAATTAGAAATTTGGAGAATAAATATTTTTCGGAGCAGAACAGTGTATATTAAATACACATCTGATGTATACAGGATTACTTCAGAACGGTGGTCAGCAAACCTGCTCTAAAAGGCCAAGAGAGCAAATATTTTAGTCTTGTGGGCCATATTCTCCCTGCTGCGGCCGTGGTAGCACCAAAGCAGCCAGAGAAAGGACGTAAGTGAAGGAGGGTGGCTGTGTCCCAGCAAAACCTTATGTACAGAAGTAGATAGTGAGTCAATTTGGCCCACTGGCCATAGTTTAATGACTGTCCGTTTTAGGTGGTAAAAATAAGCAAACTTGGAAAAAGAAGAAATCACCTTTAGTATTTCCTTCTAGAGAGAGAATCAGTGTTTTGGTATGATATTAAACCTTGGGCATACACTTCTAGACTTTTTTCTATACATGCACATGTAAATATTCATCTTCCACAAAAAATATCCAGGGGTAATCTTCCTATCTTCCTGCCTTAGATAAATAGAGGCTGTGTCTTGATTTTCCATGGCTTCTTTGGAATTCTGTTGCATGGATATGTCTACTGTTAGGCTCTCCGGTTATTTCCACGCTTTTCCTGTAGAAACAGTGCTGGGTACATATACTTTGTACCTAACTGTTTATGCATATCCTTGATTATTTCCTTCAGACAAAAACCCAGAACCTGATTTGATGGGGCAAAGTGTGGGCATTGGTTTAAGGTTTTGGTTGACTTGACTTGTTAGATGATGTTTAAAAAAACATAAAAATCCAACCCTTCCACGTCTAGTGAAGACTCAGTAGGCTTGGTTTTGTGGAAAAGGGACAGACACTGATTTCAGGCTTCTGGCTGATACTTGCTTTGAGGGAGTGAACTGGTAGTAACATAGAGTAGGTTCTTCCCACCATGCAACCAGGGGTCCCTCTCACCCTGTCCCCCAGGCTTTGCTATTGAAGGCCCCTCCCAGGCGAAGATTGAGTATGATGACCAGAATGATGGGTCATGTGATGTCAAGTACTGGCCCAAGGAACCTGGCGAATATGCTGTTCACATCATGTGTGATGACGAGGACATCAAGGACAGCCCATACATGGCCTTCATCCACCCAGCTGCAGGAGACTACAACCCGGATCTGGTGAGCCTGTTTGTCATGTTTCTGTTTTCTCTTCCTGGCTCCTGGCCCTCTCCGTGGTACCCAGAGAGTGACCTCAAGCAGCATGTTGAGGGATGGCAGCAAGGGGCCATGTAGAGCTTAGGAAGGACACTGGTCTGAGTTGGAACCCTGGTAGTACCGCTTAAGTACTTTTCTTTTCTTTCTTTTTTTTTTTTTTAAGATTTTATTTGTTTATTTGAGAGAGAGAGAATGAGAGAGAGCATGAGAGGGAGGAGGGTCAGAGGGAGAAGCAGACTCCCTGCTGAGCAGGGAGCCCGATGCGGGACTCGATCCTGGGACCCCAGCATCATGACCTGAGCCGAAGGCAGTTGCTTAACCAACTGAGCCACCCAGGCGCCCCCATTTGGTACTTTTCTAATGTTGGGCAAGTCAATCCTTAACCTCTCTGATTCTTGATTCTTTCTCTTTAAAGTGGAATGATAGCAGTGTCTGCTTCCCAGCGTTTCTGGGATGATTCAAGGAGCTAACGTGCATAAAGACAGCCCTTCGCCCAGTGCCTGGCTCATGCAGGGGGCTGCGGAGGCTGCTCTTCATAAATGAAAGGTGTTCTTTTTCTCCGCAGCTCCCTTCTCTTAAATTGGAGCAGTGTTTCTCAGAGCTTCTGTCACACTCTTAGGAGGCTGATAAGCATCGAGTCTGAGGCAGGCTGGCTGCTAGGAGGAAGCCTCCACACCCCCATGTGTGCTGCCCTGGCACACACAGGCAGCTCTTTGTAGGCTGGTGTCGGTCTGGGCCGGTTGCTCTTCCTTGTTGGCCAACGGCTGGTCCTTTGTTCTCTCTGGAAGCTGTAAACCTTAGGAACGTCTGTGGTAAAGGTTCTGAGCCCCCTCCATGTGGGAACATTGAACCTGGGCATGGCTGGAAGTCCCTGCCCTGGTTACTAGTTGTCTATATCTGCTCAGAATAAGGCATGGAGCCCCAGGCTAGCTTGGGGCTGGGTTTTTGAGAGTTTTCTTCCTCCTGGGAGGTTAATGATACTGTGTTTAATTTTTGAGTTACAACCTACTTGAGCATTTTCCTTCCCTAACCATGCTGTTACATAGGTACTGTGAAACCAGACTCAGGTGGTTTTGTTACCTTGTTCCCTGGTCACTGGTCATTATAGAGGGGGTTTCGTTGGGGCATTGTACAGAAAGAGAATCATTATTCTTTGCCCCAGGTCCAAGCATACGGGCCAGGTTTGGAGAAATCTGGGTGCATTGTCAACAACCTGTGTGAGTTCACCGTGGATCCTAAGGATGCTGGAAAAGCTCCCTTAAAGATATTTGCTCAGGTAAGTTTCCAGGGTCCACCTGTGCAGGTAATTATCAGGAGACATGATCTGTCACTGTAATGGCAAGTTGCTCAGTTCATCTGATCCTGTTTATTCATCCACATATTGGGAATCATAAGAATATTTATTATTAAATGGGATTCTAATATGTAAAGCAGGGTGCTTTTCTCATCTTTATGATTTGTATTCTTTGGAAACAAGGCTTGATTTCAGATTTCCCTGTACATGCCCTTCAGTGTGGTTAAAGCTACCTAGGCCATGACAGGAGGTTTGTAAATAAGAATTTATTAAATGTGTTTATTGAATTTAAATGCAGGAATTAAAATTAAGAAGTATTTTTTTAAAGATTTATTTTTTTATTTTAGTGAGAGAGAGAGAGAGTGGGCGAGCACATACCTGAGTGAGGGGAAGGGCAGAGGGAGAGAGAATCTCAAGCAGACCCCCGCTGAGCAGGGAGCCTGATGCCAGGGCTCGATCTCTAGATCCCGAGATCATGACCTGAGCTGATATCAAGAGTCGGACACTTAACCAACTGAGCCACCCAGGCGCCCCCAAATTAAGAAGTATTGAGTGGCCATGGCTTTCTATTAGGGTCATTGGCTCTTATGAAAAACAAATAAATACAGGCAGTGTTTTATCACCTGTGGTGATGGCATATCATAGTTGTTCCATGTTTTGTTGGATGGGTGGTGACTTGATGGTCTTGGGAAGCCATGGCGGCTCTGTTTGATGAAGACTGTGTGAGGGCCAGTTTCTCTTCTTTGCCCCTGCTCTTTTGCAGGATGGGGAAGGCCAGCCCATTGACATCCAGATGAAGAGCCGGATGGACGGCACGTATGCCTGCTCGTATACCCCGGTTAAGGCCATCAAGCACACCATTGCTGTGGTCTGGGGAGGCGTGAACATCCCACACAGCCCCTACAGGGTAGGTTGTGAAGCATAATCCTGGCCATTGTATGAAAAAGCCAAGTCCTGTGGTGGGTCTGGGCTCCATGCTAACTAACAATGTTTCACTGGGTCCAAGTGGAGGAAAACTTGGTTATAACTTTCTGCCATGTTCTTTTTAGGTCAGTATCGGGCAGGGTAGCCATCCCCAGAAGGTCAAGGTGTTTGGGCCAGGCGTGGAGCGAAGTGGACTGAAGGCAAATGAGCCTACTCATTTCACAGTGGACTGTACTGAGGCTGGGGAAGGTGAGAGGGGGCTTCCCCCAGTGCGGTAATTGCTGCTCCTTGAGGAAGCATGTTCTTTCTGGAACGTTCGAAGGGCGGTGAACTTTGAGCCAGAAAGCAGTGCACCTGAATAGGGAATTGTTCATCTAATGAGCATCTGTGGCAGTTCCTTGGTGAACTTTGCTAATCCTCTATTCCTCCTCCAAAGCCCTGACTTAGCACCCTCCCTTTGTCAGGCTTGTTACTGGAAACTTCCCAATTGCTTTTTTGGGGTGTTAGGTGAGCTGAGCTGGAAGCGATTGCATGGGACATGCTGTTTCTTGTACCCTGGTGCGCTCATAAGCTGGTCTGTTCCAGGTGATGTCAGCGTTGGCATTAAATGTGATGCCCGGGTGTTAAGTGAGGATGAGGAAGACGTGGACTTTGACATTATTCACAACGCCAACGACACGTTTACGGTCAAATATGTGCCTCCTGCCGCCGGGCGATACACTATCAAAGTTCTCTTTGCATCTCAGGTGTGTGTTTGGACCTGGGTTCTTTCTGGCCACCTGTGTGTGTATTTCCTTTTTTTTTTTTTTTTTTTTTTTTAAGCAATAGGGCCGTGTCTTGAGAATTCTGCTCAGGTTTTCCTCTCTGGTTCCTGAAAACCATGAAGAGGGGAAAGAAAACAAAAAGCAAAAAGCACCCAGAACTAAATTATTGCCATTTTCTAACAAAAGTGAGGCACAGCGTATTCAGTGGTTATAGCAGGGCTTTGGCAGGAGACTGGTTTGTTATAAATGCTTGTAAAGTTTTTGATTGAAATGAACTTCTAGACGTGTTCTGCTTTGACCGCTTTGAAGTAATGGCTTTGGCCTTGACCCCTAAACTTTTATAGGGAGAGGAGCTTTGAACTTTCAAACTGAGCTCATATTTACATGTGATAGGTGAGGATAAGGCGAGTGGTACCTAAAATGGAACAGTGGAATCCTGGTGATTCAAATTAACTTCACATAAGGATAGGAATGTCGAGAGAGAAAGTTCTGTGCCTGAAGGTCTTGGTCTTGGAATTGACTTCATCCGGTTAACCTGTTCTGCCTTTATTCTGATAACCTGCACCATTGTGAAGAATTATAATCCTTCTATTTCTGATCAGCTCCTCCCATTCCCCAAACGTTAGCTCCGAGCTATACCTGAGGACATGTCCTTTCGCCCAACCCTATATGTTATTGTCATTTGGGGTTTTATATTCTTGGTAGGATTTTTTGCATCCTAAGTACTCAACTTTGGTGTGAAAGGCTCAGAGTTTTCAGATTCGTTTGTAGGAAACCTTCCTTCCGCTGTGCACTAAGCAGGTCAAAGCCTGTGATGGAGGGGTCCAGGCATTTGTAAGTGACCCTTGGTGGCCCCTACCTGAGGCTAGAGTACGAAGACTTAACCCATGGGGATGGAAGTTTGCCCGCCACCCACCAGAGTCACAGAGGTCTCCCCCCCTCGCGTTGTGCAGAAGGCTAAGCTCCGGCAGACGATTCAGGGGCTTTCCTACTGAGATAGTGTCTCCCCTACAGGAAATCCCCGCCAGTCCTTTCAGAGTGAAAGTTGACCCATCCCATGATGCCAGCAAAGTGAAGGCAGAAGGCCCGGGGCTCAGCAAAGCAGGTAAGAGAGCATGCGGGACAGGCCATCCTGGAGGCCTTCTGCGGGCCAGTGGCCATGGGCATGTTTGGTCCAGGGACCTTGAGGGCCTCATATCCACCCAGGGCAGGTGTTCTCTTGGGGGTCCCATTCAGCAGGGGCAGTGCTCCTGCCCGAGCTGTTGGCAGTGCTCCGGAGTGCCGGCCCCCATCACCAGCCGCCTTCCTAGGACTGGTGCCGATGAACCTGTCAGTCTGGTTGTTGAAGAGTGAAACCACGCCAGCCAGGCCTGTCTCCTCACTTCACGGTCTCTCCTTCCAGGTGTGGAAAACGGGAAACCAACCCACTTCACGGTCTACACCAAAGGGGCCGGAAAAGCCCCGCTGAACGTGCAGTTCAGCAGCACCCTTCCTGGAGATGCCGTGAAGGACTTGGATATCATCGACAATTACGACTACTCCCACACTGTCAAATACACACCCACCCAGCAGGTAGGGTCCTTCCATTGCCCCTTCCCCCTCGGTGCTGGGCTGGACCCTTTGGACACCAAGGCTGCGATCTGTGCTGTGTCGAGGTGCTCCTCTGTGGGTGACGGGCTCTTCGTGCCTGTCATTCTGAGCCTCCCCAGGAGCACTGGCAAGAGGCCTGGCTAGTGCTGTGAGGTGGTCCTGAAGGTTTCCCTAAGAACAAGCGGGAAACTAGAGCGGGAAGCTAGCCCGACTCCCCATCCCCACCTCCCACCTCCATTTTGGCTTTCAGCAGAAGCAGGGAGCTCTTGAAATTCGGGACCTAGTGTCTGCCTCTTACCCCACACACTCTCCCATCCTTACCAGCTGCCCTTCATTCAGTCTTTCTTGATTACTCACAGGGGAGGAAGGGGGACGCCTGTGTGTTTTCTTGCTGGCCCTTTGTATAAGGTGGTAGAGTGGGTCTCTCTCAAAAGCCAGTTCAGCCTTTAGTCCCTCAGGCCCGAAATACTATCTAGGGCCCCACAAGATTCAGGAACACACACAGGATGTTACGATCCAGGCTACTTTGCTCTGATTATTTTAGGCCAGAAGCACCTAAAAAACGACCTCTCTGCCTCTCTGTGTGAATTCTTGTTTAATTTGTTCAAAATTGGGTTTGGCTTCATGGCCATACCTCTGGGGTGTGAGGAACAGATAACCCAGAAGAAAAGCCTGGATTTTACTATTTTTTTTTAAGATTTTATTTATTTGAGAGAGAGAGATTGAGCAGTCGAGAGAGAGAGAGAGAGAGAGAGAGAGAGGGGGCGAGCAAGCACAAGGGGAGGGGTCTGAGGGAGAAGCAGGCTCACTGCTGAGCAGGGAAGCCTGATGCGGGACTTGATCCTGGAACTCTGGGATCATGACCTGAGCCGAAGGCAGTTGCTTAACCAACTGAGCCACTCAGGTGCCCTGGATTTTACTATTTTTTATGCATAGCATTCTCCACGGTCATTTGAACCTCTCAGATTTTTTCTTTCCTGAGGAAAATAGTCCTGCTTCTGTGAGGAACCCTTTGTAGAAGAACAGGGGGGATGCTTTCTGTAGAAACACCACCCGAGAAGCATCCCTCCTGCCTGGCCCTCAGTGAGGGGCTGCCCGGAGTCTAGTGGGAAGGATTGAGGGGTACGGTGAGGATGAGGGGTGTGGTGCAGGTGTCCCCTTGCACTGGGGGCTACATGTCCTTGGAGATGGACTCTTTGGCGGTGGGAGGGGTTGTCTGGGGTGAGTTCTTGTGTGCCTCAGTACAGATGTGGTCTCTTATATGCAGACATCCTTCTTCCTGTGGTTTTTGTTTTTACTTTAATGAGGGGTTCATTATCAGTGATGGTAAAAATACTTTTGTACGTAGAATAACCTTTTCTCATCAGGCTGCTCAGTGCTACGTGGGTAATTATTTTCCTGCTGACGCTTCAGAAGGCTGGCGGGAGCCTCACCATTGGGAGCATCAGCTTGACATCATCCTTGTTGCCAATTCTCCACATTCCTTAGGAGAAGGTACCAGAAAGCATGGCCATGCACACTGGTCAAGGTCACAAGGTCTTAGACTCTTCTAAAAACATCTTGCTTTGTCCTCTGTCTATAAACCTTTTTGGGCTTTGGTTAAGCTTCTAGAAAGTAAGTTGCAGACATTAAGACAGAGTCAGGTTTTGGCCTGCACCCCCAGAAAGGGCTTCAGAACCTGTTGCCATTTGGGGCAGAGGTGGAGGCTAGAGAGGGAGGCTTCTTACTTCAAAATCACACAAGGTCAAGTTCATCCATTTCTTGGAGAACGGCAGGTGTGTCGGCAAGCTCAGTGGCTGTTTGGGGCTTTGCTCAAATGCTGCCTGTCCTATGTCCAAGGAGCCTGGCAGAGTCCTGGCGTCAGTCCCTGCCTCCAGTGTGAGTGGTGCCTCTCTGGTCCTTCTTATTTAGCATTTAGAACAAGATTTACGGTTTCATTTTTTGGGCATGTTGCAGTTCTGCATATTTCTCTATGGCGAAGAAAAAATTGAATTTCTTCTCTTGGATGGTGAGTTCCCCAACGATGGGATATCATGTCCTATACATATCTTTCCATTCCCAGTCTTGAGCACAGGGCCTGATGCTGTAGGTTCTTCACATGGGTTTATGGCTTAAAGGGTGAATACACAATGTGGAACCTCTACACACAGGCAGAGAACTTTGTAGGGACAGTGAGGCCAACACATTCTCATGCACCTTTGATCTCTCTTTTCTGAAGAGCGGCAGACAGCTCAAGATTGGGTTAAATAAGCTTGCCTTTTGAGCTGTGCCCTTGGATGTGGTTAAGAGGCCTGGGTCGGGGCGCCTGGGTGGCTCAGTCGTTAAGCATCTGCCTTTGGCTCAGGTCATGATCCCAGGATCCTGGGATCGAGCCCTGCATCGGGCTCCCTGCTCGGCGGGAAGCCTGCTTCTCCCTCTCCCACTCCCCCTGCTTGTGTTCCCTCTCTGTGTGTGTGTGTCTCTCTCTCTCTCTCTCAAATGAATAAATAAATAAATCTTTAAAGGAAAAGATAAAAAAGAGGCCTGGGTCAGCCCAGAGGCCATGCCCAACATGGAGGCAGGGAGGATACTTTGAGGGTTGGTGCCCAGAGGCGCACCTTTTTGTTGTCGTTTTAGGGAATAACAGGCTGGAACTTTCTAGAAATGTAGTTGTTTGGTGTGTGGAGAGATGGCAGTGGGTCCTGGCCCAGGGGGAGCGTGTTGCCCTCAGAATACGGGCCGTGCTGTATGAAGAGCTGTCCCCTGCAGGGTCTCTGAGTCACAGTTTGATGATGCCCGCTGACCTGCAGTGGACCAGTTATGGTCTTGTCGGAAGGCCGTGGTCAGAGCTCGTTTTGCCTTGGTGGGGTGTCACTTGTTGGGTTGGGGCTTGAGGATCCTCCCCAAGGTCAGACAGAAGGCTTGATTTTATGGAAGGGAGATCACACAATGCCATATTCACCCACAGATTTTTGCCTTCTGTGCTTTTGGTTGTCTGTGACCTCAAGGGACTTCAGTCTCTCACCCCATAGTCCCTCACGTAGAGCGAGCGCTTTGAGAAGCTGGTGGCAGCAACTCCATGACCTGCCAGGTCAGAAGCCACTGGGAATCGGCAACCCCACCTACTTCCTGGGGGTGCCTCGGGGAGACCCTGTGGGTTCACTGAGCCTCCTGCCTGTTCCAGAGATCTCTGGAGGAGGGGGCTGTGGGTGGCTCACTTTATCTTGTCCTCACCTGAGCTCTTGGGTCAGAGTCTTACATTCGTGCGTGGTGCAGGGTGGGATTAAGGTCTTAGAGGCGCAGAGGGGGGAGAATAAAACTGTCCTGCAGTCAGCAAGGTCGTGGTGAAATGCACCAGTGGTCATTGCTCCGACATTCCTGATGTCACCGCCACTCTGGGGGAAAAGCACAGTCCGTTCCTTAGCTGGGGCCCAGAGGAAACCTTAAACGGTACAGGCCATTGCAGGTGTAAGTCCCTTAAGATTTCTTCCTCCCCCTTGTTAGGTTATTTGAGGTAGAGTTCATTTCCTCTCTGAGTTTTTGTTTTGTTTTTTTTCATAACTGGTAATGAGAACACACTTTCTTTTATGGGATGGGTAGGCTTAACTGAAAGAGGATTTTTCCCTCTCCTGTGGCACTCCAGAGACGCAATCAGAAGACTTCCAGGGCTGGTAGAGAAGGTTTTTCCATGACCCATGGTCAGCCGTGAGGCCTCTCCCTCAAGGAGTTAGGGACTTGTGGGCAAATGGAAGCTTGGGACGAGCTGGCATGATGGGAATGCCACGGTGGCTGAAGCCACAAGTCACTCCCTGACTTCCTTATTACAAGGAGGAGACCTGTCCTGTCCTGGGCTGGCTCTCAGCTCTGTTGGCTCGGACCCGTGCACGTTCTACCATGAAACGTTACACCCTTGAGGCAGGGGGCCAGTTGGTTTGTGTGCGCTGCCAATAAATCCTGGAGAATCAGTCCTCCCTCCTTCATTGATGCAACCAATTTTTTTCTTGGCTTTTGCCCCCCCCCTTTTTTTATTATGAAAAGCAATGGGAGAAAATATATGTGGGCCAAAAGCTACAACCTTTTAACACTTGATCACTGACAGCTTTCACTAGAACCTGAATTCTGGTGAGCCCCCCGGATTCTTGGGGGGGCGTCGTCTCTCCCTCCACGGCCTTTTACGTTCTGGCCGGGGTGTTTGAGGTGAGGGAGAGCTTCATCTACTGAGACAGCTCTGAGCTTTCATGGAGTCTGGGTTTGGCAGAGAAGGGTGCTTAGCCGCCGGGAGAGGGGAAGCCAGCAGGGAGTGGGCCCGGACCAGCCTGAGGAGAACCACCCTGCACATGCAGTTGTATCGCGCTCCCGTGGCCCCCAGGGCTTCGAACAACGGGCCTGCCAAACCCACAGACAGGATTCCCTTTACACTTGAACCTTTTCTTTCCGTGACATAGATGTGGGAGTTTAGAGGCTGCTTTAGTGTGCAGATCCTTTTCACAGTCTGGTGGCCTAAAATTGATTTCCGAGACGTAGAAAAAGCTGGTTTTGTTCAGTGCGAGGCTCCCATAGATGGCAGCTTTACCCGTGGCCGGGGTCGGGTGTGTGCTGGGCAGGAGGTAGTATGGCCGAGCAGCTGGGACGCGGGTCTGCGTGCCACGGGTATGAGGTTCAGCTCTCATACTACCAGGCATGTGATTTGGGGCAAGTGACTCTACCTCCCTGAGCTGTAGCTTCCTTTCCTGGAAAAATGGGGTCAATAGTGGGAACCACCCCTTCAGACTATTTGGAAATTGAGTCAAGGAAATGCTTAAAAGCACAGCGTACAGTATGCTTTTTAAGTCGCCCCTGTTGTTCTTAGGCTGCTCTGATTTTATCTCACTTCTCGCTTGCTTTTGCCATGGGGCCAGAAGCTTAGAGAAATATGTCTGTGGTGTTTCTAAATCCACTGGAGTCAAGTGCCCTGTGTCTCTGGAAGAATTAAAGATTTAGAAGACAGGTTTAAACAAGTTAGGGGGCACCTGGGTGGCTCAGTTGGTTCAGCATTTGCCTTTGGCTCAGGTCATGATCCAGGACCCCAGGACCCTGGGATCGAGTCCCTCATCAGGCTCCTTGCTAAGCGGGAGCCTGCGTCTCCCTTTCCCACTCCCCCTGCTTGTGCTCTCTCTCTCTCTCTCTGACAAATAAATAAATAAAATCTTTAAAAAAAACAAAATAAAATAAACAGCAAGTTAGATGTTGGTGCCCAAAGGTGCACTCGGTTTCCTCTCGTTCCAGGGCTGTATGCAGGTGCTGGTGACGTATGGTGGCGACCCCATCCCTAAAAGCCCTTTCACCGTGGGCGTGGCCGCTCCGCTGGATCTGAGCAAGATCAGAATTAATGGGCTGGAGAACAGTAAGTGCGTGGATGCAGGGGAGACGGGTCACTGAAGACCACCCACCGGGGCCGCCAGTTAGATACCTTTCAAAAGACAATTTGCAGGGAAGCAGACTCTGCCATAAGAGACCTTGCAGTGGGATGGACGTGGGTGTGAACTGGGGCCACGCGGCGGGGTCGTTCTGGGACCCTACCTGCGCTTAACCTCCCCAAGCCTCCATTCCCTCATCCCGTAGTGGGGGAGGGGTGGTCAAGCACACTGACATTCGTGGGAATATTTTGAAAGGTAAATGAGCTCATAATTCAGGGGCTGGCGCGTCGTCAGCCTTCAGTAACTGCTGCCATCACAGTGGGATGTTTTCATCGCAAATAGAAGTTGGGACGCATTGCCTTCTGGTGACTTTGTACTGTGCTCGCTGTCCTTGGCCATGGGATCTACATGAGGGTGGACAGTAGCATAAAAGCCAACTCCCCGGCACTCAGAAACCGCGACTCTGATGCAACCCCCACCCCCACCCCAATATTCCTTTAGCTTGGTAGGTATCTTGTTAGTGTAAGCTCATTTATTTTAAAATGTTTTCATTTGTTGTATTAGGGAAAATTCCAAACATACAAAAGTAAAGACAGTGGTAGAATATAAACACTGATGTACTTATCACTCAGCTTCAGAAGTTCAACACATAATCGTAAAATTCTGCTTTTTACACAAAATAAGGCATAAATCCATTTTCCTCTTAAAAAACACCACCGTTGAGAGTAAACTCCACTCTCTCCGTCACCTCTTATTCTTCCTAGGGTGAATCAGGGTTATCCGTTCAGTGTCTGTCCTTTGAGACCTTCTCTCTCCATCTGTGTGGGCATATGCGTCAGCAGCAAACGTTTGGCAGTGTTCATTTTGCATTAAAGTCATGCCTGTACACCCATATGTTTGCAGCCTGCCTTTTGACGTGAGCAGTGCATCTTGGAGAATATTCACACCTCTGTCCCCTTGTTGGCACGATCTGCCATGTGGCTGAAGCCTGGCCACACCTCTGTAGCACACACTCAGCTGATTTCAGGGTCGCGTGGGGTTCAGTGCATACCCCCTGGGCAGGCCTCTTTGGTCTCAGTGGACCATCAAGGAGCACCTTCACTCACCTGTGACTCAAACGGACGAGTTGTGAATGAGGCCACCTCCTAGCTCTGGGCTCTCTGAAGCCGTCCCTGGAGGGCAGCCAGCTCTGAGCATATGAAAGTCACTGGCCAGTCCTTTCATGTGTCTCCTCATTGCTGCTTCTTCTGAGACACCTAGGGCTTCAATTCCAGACCAGGAAAAGCACAATGCCGATTAGGAAAAGCCTTTGGGCCATGGTGCTCCAAGGCTGCCTTGCTTGTGATTCGGAGGTGCTGGTCTTGGTAGGCCCCATACTGCCCTAGAGTCAGGATTTCCCTGGCTTGTGGTGAGAGCCCTACGCTCACAATGCTGTCATTTTGGTTCAGAGTCCTTTCCCTTTGTTTTGGTCAAATACAACACATGGGTTTTCTGTGGCCCTGCTTTATAGAGACCTTTCAAATATCAGCGCAGTATAGAGAGTCAGTTCTTCAGACTCACTTCGGTGCCCCTGCATTGGCCAGCTCTGTGACTTTTGCCTTGTTGGCTGTGGGATTAAATTTGCTTCCAAGAATTAGTAAATAAAACATTGGCTTATGGTAATGTTTTGATATAAAGTTATACCAAAAGTAAGTAAAGGAGAGAGGACAGTGTCAGATTATAATTTACTAGTTGGCAGAGCAGATTGTGGGGTCCAGTAAATTTATGTGTGTGTCCCACCTTTGTGGTCTGCTGTGTACGGCACCCTGGACACATTCCTTCGCCTCGAAGCCTCGGTTTTCCCATCTGTTAAAGCCATTGGTAACTAATAAATACCCTATAGGGTTGTGGTAAAAATTAAAGGAGGTGGTATGCTGTACTCGGCCCTGGGGATAAAGTGCAGTCATTAAGTAACCAATCATTATTGGTTTTTAAGGAACCCGTCGTTATTGTATCAGTAAGTGTCAGCTGTCGTTGTTATTAATGGCATCGTTAGTTAGTAGCTGTTCTTAGACTGGTTGTTACCCAGGGAAATGCTGATTATCCCGACCCAGTCTTGCTTCTTGTCCTTGCATCCGCCCTCGCTTGTTGCCCGGGCTGAGGTAATGCCTCGTGTCCAGGGAACCCTCACTGTTCTGCTCTCAGCGGTTCCTGCTGCTGAAAAGGGCCAGCTCCTCACCTGGGCGTGTCCCCCTCTTCCAGGAGTCGAAGTTGGGAAGGGTCAAGAGTTCGCCATCGACACGAAGGGGGCAGGAGGCCAAGGGAAGCTGGATGTGACGATCCTGAGCCCCTCGAGGAAGGTTGTGCCTTGTATGGTGGCACCCGTGGTGGGCCGGGAGAGCAGCACGGCCAAGTTCATCCCTCGGGAGGAGGGGCTGTATGCTGTAGATGTCACCTACGATGGACACCCCGTGCCTGGGAGCCCCTACACGGTGGAGGCTTCACTGCCGCCAGACCCCACCAAGGTCAGCTTTCATTTCTGTACCCGGACTTGTCTCCTATCATCAAATATAACATGGGCGTCCTTCACTGATCCTGCTTGACCAAGGCCTGTAGAAAATCGTTTTCTGAGGAAGGTCCATTCTCAACGGCTGACAGAAGTATTTTCTCTTACAGTTCAGCCGGAGGGGTCCCTTGGGCAGCCGGGTGTCCTCCCCACTGCTCCTCTTGCTCTCTGGCGGTGAGGGAGTCCCCTTCTCTGAGTTCTGTCCCCTTCCCTTGTTAGCATAATAACAGCGCTCGCTTCACAGTGAGCCTGTAAGGGTGAGGCGAGATCGTGCCGGTGGAGGCCTCAGCCCCATGTCCAGCACGCAGGGCGAGCTCACCCTGCAGAAGCCATATAGCTCAATGTCAAAATATATGAGTCTCATTATCATTTCTTCCTAGTAGCCCTGAATCAAGGGTTTTAGAGTATTTTCAGTGGTCTGAACGGCATGAATCCTGTAAAAACGGTCTTATTTGTTGAATCAGAGCTGAAAGCCCCATCCCCACCCTCTTGTAAAAGCAGTTTCGTTTATTCGTTTGGTTTTTAAATTTTTGTGTTAGACTTTAGTTTTTTTGTGGCTTTTTTTTAATATATTTTTAAAAAATTTATTTATTTATTTGAGAGAGAGAAAGAATGAGCACAAGCAGGAGGAGCAGGAGAGGGAGAAGCAGGCTCCCCGCTGAGCAGGGAGCCCAATGCGGGGCTCCATCCCAGCACCCTGGGATCATGACCTGAGCTGAAGGCAGACATTTAACCGACTAAACCACCCAGGCACCCCTAGACTTTAGTTTTTTAGAGCAGTTTTAGGTTCATAGCAAAATGGAGAGGGGGGTACAGAGATTTCCCTCCTACCCCCTGTGCCTCCCCATTATCACCATCCCTCAGCAGCGCGGTGCATTTGTTCATACTGATGTACCGGCATTGACGGACTGTTCACCCCAGATACATAGTGTACAGGAGGGTTCACTCGGGATGCTATGCATTCCACGGGTTTGGACAGATGTATCATGACACATACCCACCACTCTAGGGTCATGTTTTATTATGGGGAGTTTGTTGAGGGAGGTGTAGCTGTCAAAGCAACAGGGAGGTCCATAAAACCATCCTACGAGCGTTCAGCCCTGAATGTGTCTGTGAGACGAGATGTCAGGCCTCCACCTCCGGCCCTGTGGTTCAGAAGTGCTGGGCACGGCAGGAAGGGAAGTCACCCCCACAGAGGACCACGCCTCTGTGCTGTGGCTTTCAGTGTTGAATGAGCTCACAGGCGTGTCTCCCTCTCGTAGCCGTTCGCAGCCTGGATTGCACTGTGGCTCCAGCTCGGTGTCGGTCTGACACGAGGTAGGCCCCAGGGAGAAGGGGCCCTCGAGTGAGAGGCAGCTCAGCGCTGAGTGCAGGCTGGGGTAGTAAAGTAGGGCTGGCCGAGGCAGAGTGTGACTTTTACTCTCTTCAACCAGGTGAAGGCCCATGGTCCTGGCCTTGAAGGTGGTCTCGTGGGCAAGCCTGCTGAGTTCACCATCGACACCAAAGGAGCAGGCACAGGAGGTCTGGGCCTCACTGTGGAAGGTCCGTGCGAGGCCAAAATTGAATGTTCTGACAATGGTGATGGGACCTGCTCCGTCTCTTACCTGCCCACAAAGCCTGGGGAGTACTTTGTCAACATTCTCTTTGAAGAAGTCCACATACCTGGTTCTCCCTTCAAAGCCGACATTGAAATGCCTTTCGACCCCTCTAAAGTCGTGGCTTTGGGACCAGGTCTCCAGCATGGGAAGGTGGGCGAAGCCGGGCTTCTGAGTGTTGACTGTTCGGAAGCGGGGCCCGGGGCCCTGGGCCTGGAAGCCATCTCAGACTCGGGAGCAAAAGCCGAAGTCTGTATTGAAAACAACAAAGACGGCACCTACGCGGTGACCTACGTGCCCCTGACTGCCGGCATGTACACTCTGACCATGAAGTATGGCGGTGAGCTGGTACCCCACTTCCCCGCCAGGGTCAAGGTGGAGCCTGCCGTGGACACCAGCAGGGTCAAAGTCTTTGGGCCAGGAATAGAAGGAAAAGGTGGGTTTCATTAAAAAAAAAAAGGGGTGGGGGAAGGTTGCAAAATAACTTGGGACTTAGGGGTCACCAGAGACTCAGAGCTGCAAACAGACATGCCCATGGGGGCCAGGTGGGGCATAAGAAAACACCCACCTGTGCTGTCGGTATCAGGAGGGGAGGGACCACAGCAGAGCAGGTGAGCACGTGGCATTTCTGCTGCCGACCCTGGCTTTGTTTCTCCAGGGGGAGCAGGGCCCAGCACTGCCTGCAGATGTTCCTATTTTTCTGGCAAAGCCAGAAATCTTGATTTTTACGTGGAAATTCAAGATCTTTCATTTTTGGCACTCATTGAAAAGGTTTAAAATGTGGTGCTCTTACCATACTTGCTGCAGAGTAGATCTGTCTTTTCCCTTTAACCTGTCCGAGAGCCCCACCTTTGTCCAAAAAGTGTGCAAGGAGTCGTGTTGTCATGGGTGGGGGCTTCCACAGGCCACCTGGGAAGAAGCAGCTTTTGCAGGGTGGTGGCAGGGGGAGGTGGTCATTAATACTCTTGATTTGGAGAGTCAGAGAAAACAGCCGTCTGCTGTCCCTGAACTTAGACATAATGTACCTAAAGTGCCGAGAACCCTGGTTCTTGGATTTGGTCTGAGGTCCCGGGTATTGGTGACGTTCTCCTCTGTGTGATTGCTCCGCAGACGTGTTTCGCGAAGCCACCACCGACTTCACGGTCGATTCACGGCCCCTGACACAGGTGGGGGGCGACCACATCAAAGCCCACATTGCCAACCCCTCAGGGGCCTCTACCGAGTGCTTTGTCACGGACAATGCTGATGGGACCTACCAGGTGGAGTACACGCCCTTCGAGAAAGGTGAGTTGACTTCTTCTTGGACATGACCATCATTCAGAGCTGCGCTGGGCCATTTCCTTTGGTGACTGGTGCTCACTCCTGCCCTATGTGTCTGGCCTGTCTCAGCAGAGGCACGGACAGAGTGACAGGGACATGCAGAAATCTTCCCCAGCAGAGCCACTGTGCACTCAGTGCCTGACGTGCTGGCCCTGGTGTGTGACATCTGGGCCAGGGTTAGCCTCAGGCTCCTCTGAGAGGCTTATGGCTGATGTCATGGCATAGTGCCCATTTGTATCTTTTTTTTTAAACATAATTTCTTTCTTGAATATTAGCAATTACTTAAAAATTTGATAAATCATGAAAGGATAAAGAAAAAAAAGCACTATAAATATTTTGGTAGCGGTATATTCAGTCTCTTTAGGTAGATGCATGTATATTCTATTTCATGGATTTCCTTTTATCTCTTGGCTAATGACTGGGGGAAGTTTTTTCCAAATCAGGATAGTGCATTTAAGATGACTTAACTTGAATACAGAGTTAGTGATATTTGCTTGGGGGAGAGGCCTTGCGTGTTGTATATGTGTTGGGGACGGAGGGCTGTGTGGCTGCCAGATGAACAGAAAGCATAAATAAACAGCTATGTTTTTAAAAAATCAGATCATCTCAATATTGTACTATTTCTTTAACCTGCTTGTTTCCCATAACATGGCCCTAGTGGATAGATAGATATGAGTGCTGGATGAAACTCTGTAGGAGGGGCTTACTTCCCACAAGGAGGTGACTCCTGTGCAAATATGTTTCTGCTTGTCGTTTTGAAACAGGTCTCCACGTAGTGGAGGTGACATACGATGATGTACCCATCCCACATAGTCCCTTCAAAGTGGCTGTAACCGAAGGCTGCCAGCCCTCTCGGGTTCAAGCCCAAGGACCAGGATTGAAAGAGGCCTTTACCAACAAACCCAGCGTCTTCACCGTGGTTACCAGGTGAGCAAGGCCGTGGGATCTGTGTGTTGACTCTAAAAGGAGTAGCCCTGGGTAGTTTGTTTATTAATTTATTTTCTGCCTTCTTGCATTCTTTTTTCTTCAAATCCAATGAATTAACATATAGTGTATTATTAGTTTCAGAGGTCAGAGGTCAGTGACTCATCAGTCTTATATAGTACCCAGTGGTCATTACGTCATGTGCCCTCCTTAATGTTCATAACTAAAGGAGTCTTTTTTTTTTCTAAGATTTTATTTACTTGAGAGAGAGAGCGAGTGCGTGTGCACATGAGTCGGGGGAGGGGCAGAGGGAGAAGCAGACTCCCTGCTCAGTGGGGCTGACGGCTTAATGCAGGGCTCAATCCCAGGACCCTGGGATCAAGAACCCCAGCCAAAGGCAGACATTTAACCAACTGAGCCACCCTGGCGCCCCTCTAAAGGAGTTTTATGGGTATATTCTACATATGTGTCCTAGTCTCCCAACTTTTGAGAGGCTTTTTTTTTTCCATGGTGTATGAGGCATTTTCTTTTGTAGAGACTTAATGCTACAGAGAGAGGCCAAGTATACCTCAAAAAGTACCAGAAAGCCCTTGGTTATTGTCCTAATGTTGCTGAGCAAACCAGAACTAGATGGCAGCTCCTCACCTTGATAATGCAGAAACATATAGTCCATTTCCTAGTTAAGTGAAATATTAGAAGTCGTCCTCCTAGAATTGGTCACAGATGCAATTAGATGTGAACAACCAATGAAGGATAAGCATTGGAAAAGGGGGGGCACTCAGAGCTGTCTGTATATTACGTTGTTGAGGAATTTTCAGTAATTGAGTCAGGTCGGCTCACTGGGATTGTTGATCGATTTTAAAATAATTCTGGCAATAAACAGACTAGCATGAACCACTAGTACCACTTCCCTCTTTTTTCCACCCTTTCCAGAGGGGCCGGCATTGGTGGGCTCGGCATAACTGTGGAGGGGCCATCAGAGTCGAAGATCAACTGCAGAGACAACAAAGATGGAAGTTGTAGTGCCGAGTACACCCCCTTCGCTCCAGGGGACTACGACGTTAACATCACGTATGGAGGAGCCCACATCCCTGGTAAGCGGTCCCGCAGAAAGGGACCCAAAGCATAACGATTTGGCACGAAAGCAGGTTTCATCTTGCTTATCTCTGAGCGGGAAAGAGAGTCTGAGATTTGCAGTCGGTGTGAAGGGAGAACTTGCCTTATGGCTGTACCTCTAAGACTGTCCCAACTCCCAGTAGGACCTTACGTAACCTGGCAAAACGAATTGGCTTGGCATTTTGACTGGAAATTTTTCACGTGTTGGAGGACCCAGTTCTTAATTTAAGGGAAAGCTGATTTTTTTTTTTTTTTAACAAAGGTGAAAATCTCCACTTTAGTCTGTGGTTGGTTCTTCTTCACCTTATACCTGTTTTCTTATTTTCTGCTTTTCGTGGACAGTCCTGGTAGCCGAAAGAGACCCACAAACTCAATTTTTTTTTTTTTAAGATTTTATTTATTTATTTGACAGAGAGAGACACAGCAAGAGAGGGAACACAAGCAGGGGGAGTGGGAGAGGGAGAAGCAGGCTTCCCGCGGAGCAGGGAGCCCGATGCAGGGCTCGATCCCAGGACCCTGGGATCATGACCTGAGCCGAAGGCAGACGCTTAACGACGGAGCCACCCAGGCGCCCCTCAAATTCTTATTTATTAATTTCTTTTCTAATTCATGATGTATATACACTTGCTGTAAAGCAGGGTTTGTCGGGTGCCTGGCTGGCTCGGTCAGTGGAGTGCACAACTCTTGATCTCGGGGTTGCATGTTTGAGCCCCACATTGGGTGTAGGGATTACATAAAAAAAACCAGATCTTTAAAAAAAACAAAAACAAGGTTTGTCATCCTTAGCACCATTGACATTTTGGGTGGGATAATTCTTTGTTGTTGTGGGGAGGGGGGCTGTCCTGTGCTTTGTAGGGTATTTAGTAGCATTCCACCACCCCTACCCTCCTTCATTTTGGGACACCCAAAAATGTCTCTAGCCACTGCCAAGTGTCCACTCCGGGACAAAATCACCTCTAGTTGAGAACCACTGCTATATATGATTGAAACAATGAGAAATATGACTTCAGTAACGAAGGGCCCTCTAACTTTCATGCTCCAGGGGGATGAATCTCCATAGGTTCTGGTTGTGTTTAATGAAATGGTTGCCATTCAGCAGCACACATCTAGATGGGTAGATGACTGTCGTATGGTGTGGAAACAAGGACCCCGGGGGCCGGTGCGCCTGGGTGGCTCAGATGGTTAAGTGTCTGCCTTTGGCTCGGGTCATGATCCCAGGGTCCTGGGATCGAGCCCTGCATCAGGCTCCCTGCTCGGCGGGGAGCCTGCTTCTACCTCCCCCACTCCTTCCAACTCTGGCTCTCTCACTATCTATGTCTCTCTCTCAAATAAAATCTTAAAAAAAAAAAAAAAAAAAAAGTCCCCGGGGGCCACCACTGAGTCAGCCTATGCCTGTCTTGGGTATGGTGAGAAAGAGGGCAGAACCCTGCCCCAAGACTCCTGGGGCAGGAAGAGCCTCGGATGGGTCAGGGTTATTCTTGCCCCGAAAGCCGTAAGCCAGGATGAGACTAAGGCAGAAGGAACAGACTTGAGGAGCTTGCTTTTGGGCTTCTGGATTGATTCCCAAAAGCTGGAGTGTGCATTGACCAAACAGTGCTGAATCTGTAGACATTTCCTCCTTACTACACTCACATGTGTACACAGACTCACTCTTCCGCTCACATTGGTCAGAGAGCACAGACATTCAGCTCAAATTAGTGCCCCTCAGATACTCCCTTCAGCCTCAATTTTATGAAGGCTTAGATTTTCTTAGAAGGCTTTGTTTTAAGTTTAAGAAAAACTAAATTGGTAAATTTCTCCTCAAACGTGTCTTTGCCACTGATCATAGATTTTTAAATCCCTGTCAGCACTAGGCAAGGGGAATTCAGCCATGGACAAGACAGTCAAAGCTCTTGTGCTCCGGGAACTTCCTGTCTGGTGTTTATGCAGCTTCTCGTGATTACTGCTACCAAGAAAGAACAGGGCGCAGTGACAGAGGACAGAGCCATGGGTATTGGGGGAGCGTGGCAGTTTCAAAGTGGGAGGGATGGGAGAGGAGGGTGCAGAGAACAGGTGGAAGGCTGTTGTCAGGAGAGAAGACGTGGTAGCTCCAAGGAGGCAGGTGCAGTGGAGAAGAGCCTCTCCTGGTCATGGATACAGCAACCCTGTTCCGACTTCATTGGGAAGGTCTGGCTGATGCTTTCAGCTTTGGAAGTCCCCTCGCAGAAGAGGGTGAGGGTTTGGGCCCCCATGGCTGACCCAGGAGCATGAAGCAGGTGGCCATCTTTGAGAATTACAATGAAAAGAGACCCATTTGGGGTTTTCTCATCAGAGGTAGATGGTACGTCCTTATGTTTCAGATCTCTGTTGCCGCTCAGAGCTTCTTCCAGATCCAGGCCCTTCTCCAGGCAGTTATTTAGTAAAAGTGTTGGTTGGTTGTCTTAGTGTTGGGCTTCTTAGTAAGCTAACTCATGAGGCATTGCTATGAAACATTCGGCAACCTGCTGTCTTCTCATTTGCTTTCATGGGGATTTTCATTGGTTAAACATTAGTCCAGTGTTTCCTGGCCTGGTGCAAACCCCTAGTGGGTTATTTTTGACCAGGTATGCTGTCCTCCCCCCTGTGGCGTATCGGTTTCCCCTGGTGGGTCAGCTGTGGTCGGCTGGTGGTGGCTTTTAGATCAACTGGATCCACTGGGAAAAAGTGCATCAGGAAGAAGAACTGCTGTGGCTGGTTTTTGATGTCTGCCTGGCGCACGGAACGGGGCGGCAGGGAACGCTTGGTATCTGCCACCGTGGGTCTAAAGTTTTCTTGTTAGTTCTTGGCTGCCCTCATGCTACGTGTTCAGACCCTTTCCAGTAGAAGCTCTGACTTGGAGATTGGCCTCAGAGGTAGTCCATCGCCATCACTTGCTGACACTGAACTTCTCAACTGTTTCTCTATGAAATGAAGCTCCCTTTTGTTTCCCTAAACCCCTGCCTGGAGGGTGATGTTTGTCTTTGCCAGGGTCAGCTGTTTATTTCAGTTAGCTGAAAAATTTGATGCCATTGAAACCCAGCTATCGTTAAAAAACCAAGGCCTCTGTTTGTGTGATTTTTTAATTTACCACCGTATTCTACAACAGATAAATTTGGGGGGATGCAAAGCAGAAGACACCTGAGTTTGTGTAGCAGTTAGAAGTCATTGATTTTGCCAGCCTCCTTGGGAGCACAAGGACTCCTGCGCACAGCAAGAGGTGCATGTCGCCCCTTGGTGATGGACTTGGTAGCCCAAGGAGGCATGATGCCAGGGACACTGGGGCTCCTGTCTCTGGCTGACCTCTGCGGAGGTCTTACTTAGTCCCCATTGGTGGGGGAATCCCATGAGGGACCCTGGCCCAGCCCTAGTTTTTCTCTTTAGTGGTTCTCTTGCAAATCCTGATCACACAGCATTTTGTGTTTCCTTGGTCTTTTTTTTTTTTTAAGATTTTATTTGTGGGGCGCTTGGGTGGCTCAGTCGTTAAAGCGCTGCCTTCGGCTCAGGTCATGGTCCCAGGGTCCTGGGATCGAGCCCCGCATCAGGCTCCTTGCTCAGCGGGAAGCCTGCTTCTCCTTCTCCCACTCGCCCTGCTTGTGTTCCCTCTCTCGCTGTGTCTCTCTCTGCCAAATAAATTAATTAAAAAAAAAATCTTTAAAGATTTTATTTATTTGCGAGCGAGAGAGGGAGAAGGCACACAGAGGGAGACGGAGCAGCAGACCACTGCAGAGCAGGGAGCCCGCTGCGGGACTCGATCCCAGGACCCTGGGACCATGACCTGAGCTGAAGGCAGACGCTTAACCGGCTGAGCCACCCAGGCGCCCCTTTTTCCTTGGTCTTTAAAACCCATCCCTTCAAAGAGTTGGAGGCCCCCAGTGTCACCTGTGGGGTCAGCCCTGTGGGAGGACCAGAGCTGACAGGGAGAAAGCAAGGCTTCACCCAGTGGCCCGGGAACCAAGTAGGCCATTTGTGGTGGGAGGGTGTGGGCTACATGGTAGGGGGAGGACTCCAGGAAGCCCTCAGGAGCCGTTTGCGTAGAGGATATTAGATGTGGGCTGGAAGGCCTCCCTACCTCTGTAGCCCTCTGCACTCCTTCCTCCCACCCCTCAGCGTCCTCCTTCGGCCTCTTCAGCAGCCTGTCTGCTCCCTCGCCTCCAGGCCTCTGCCCGCACCCGTCACTGTGCCTGAAGCCCTTCTCCATCTGCTTCCCTGGGTGCTATCTCCTCACTCTCTGGTCTCAGCTTAGCTGTCCCTGGAAGGCTTCCTCTGGCCTCCTGAAGACGAGATTCGTCGCCTTCTAAGTGTTCCACCGACGCTTGGACATGTCCCCAGCATCTGTTACATGTGATGTCAGAGCTCCTTGTTTACCTTGCCCGTCTCCCAACACTGTAGGTTCCCACAGGGCCATTAAGCACTCTGGGCCCAGCACGCGGCACGATGCCTGCGCGTGGTGGGTGCACGTGGGAGCACACACAGCAAGGCGGGAGGCCTTGACTGAGATCCAAACAGTGGAGGGCCCCTGGGGTGCAGCTTTGGGTGCACACGAGGCAGGTCACCTGTCACGGGGTGAGCTGTGCTCAGAATCCTGTGACTTCTTTTCCAGGTAGTCCCTTCAGAGTTCCCGTGAAGGATGTCGTGGACCCGAGCAAGGTCAAGGTTGCTGGCCCCGGGCTGGGCTCCGGTGTCCGAGCCCGCATCTTACAGTCCTTCACAGTGGACAGCAGCAAGGCTGGCCTGGCCCCTCTGGAAGTGAGGGTCCTGGGCCCACGAGGTGAGTGTGCATCCTGCCTTCCTGCCAGCATTCTCCTGCCCCAGGTGAGGGCACCCGTGACCTGGCGGGCGCTTGACTTTGGAGTTTGGTCGTGAACTTAAAATTGAATTTCCTAAATTACTTTATTGTTCCATATTCTAGCTAAACAGGAGAAGCTCCTGCTTTTATTTATTTATTTTTAAAAGATTTTATTTATATATTTTGAGAGAGAGAGAAAGTGCACCCATGCTCACGTGTGCACATTTGTGAGTGGGGGAGAAGGGCAGAGGTAGAGACAGAACCTCAAGCAGACTCCCTGCTGAGCACGGAACCCGCTGAGGGGCTCATCCTCATGACCCTGAGATCGAGACCTGAGCCGAAATCAAGAGTCGGATGCTTAACCGACTGAGCCACCGAGGCGCCCCGAAACTCTTGCTTTTAAAAAGCAGGCAGATCTCTCATTTCTCTAGTGGTCTTTCCCCCATTTAATAATATGGCTCTAAGTGACTTTTTAAATTTTTATTTTTCTTAAGTAGTGAGATGGAGCAAGTAGTATTTGGGCTCTCACATGTATGTCTCAGCATTGGGGAGGTGACCGGGGTTGGTCTGGAATTTGGGTGGGCGGTGGGTTTGGAGGTGATAACTCTCTTTGAGGTGCCTTGGTGCCCATGTGGAACACACCCCAAATTTCTGGAAATGACAGATATGCAGCCCATATGACACATGGCATTGTCATTGTCCCAACTTCCTGGAGGGAGAGGGTCTCTTGGGAATGGCCTTTGTTGACAGTTTGGCCTGCCCTGTTGGCAGCCTGGAACTGGGGTTTGGTCTGAGTAGCAGGCCATTTTGGGACAAAGCCCTGAAGTGCACTGAAATTTACCTTAATTGGTAGGCAATCACATTTCCTCTTCCGGCATTGAAAATGTGCCATCCTCTCCCTAATTTCTTAAATTATCTGATGTGTTCAGATAATGAACACATGTGTTCATTCAGTGATGTGTTCGTGGCTTTATGGAAGTGGCAAATGGGGGCTTCCTTCTTTGAAGAGGAACTTTCTACTTAATGGGGTTCACCAGGAGGTTATGCCCTTTGAAGCTCAGGGCAGATGTGGTTTGAGGGAAATGAGGTCATGGGGCTGGAATCTGATTCTGCATAGTTACTGAGTTTTAAAACCTGTGTGTGTGTGAGAGATAGAAGGAGAGAGGGAGGGAGGGAGGGAGGAAGGGAGGGAGGCTTTACTTAGCTATCTACCTCTATTTTATTATTATGGAGGACTCGGAAGTAACCGCCTTTTAATTTTAGCTGATGAGATGGATTCCCAGTCATGGCGTAGCCCCTTGAAAGCCATTTCAGAGTTCTTTAAAGGTGACCCGAAGGGTGACTTTACGGAGACAGGTTTGCAATTTCCTATTGGCTGCTGCTCTAATTTATGTGACCTGAATGCCTCTTGCTGGCCTCACCCCTGAAATTGCCTTGTTCCTGCCTCATCTGCTTTGCTTAATGAGTATGCTGTGCTTTGCTTAACCTATCCTGCAGTTGACCCATCCTTGATGCTCACGTTCGGAAGCGGGATCTGGAATCTACCAACCCAATGCATGCCTTGATTATGCTTTAACACATTCTCTAACCGTCCCCTGCAGGCATCGCTTTGAAGATTCCCCTCCACCCCATGAGATTGGCACCCTCACCTGCCCTGCACCTACCCCCAGCCTGCTGGTGCCATAGTGGTCTGTGCTCAAAGGTGGCCATAAGTTTGATTGGCCAGCCCATTGGTTAACTTGTGCTGTTTGAACTTGTGGACTCTTTGGCCCTTCCTCAGCTATAGAGTAAAATTGCCACATCCCAAGCATACCTCACCAGCTTGAAAGGGGATAGCATGCCTGTAACACGTGTCTTCACACAAGCACGGGCAGTCTCCTTAATTATACTCAAGGGCTGACTGAGTGTACTTCAGCCAACAGAAAGCTGAAGTTGTCTCTTGGGGTCATTTCTGCAACCATGAATTGGGGATCCTGTCTCCTGTGATTTCTCGGGCCTCTGATTATGGCCTGCCTACCTTTATGTTTCTCATCTGTGGAAACCAATAGCTCTTGGGATTGAATGTGATCCTGTTTCAAACTCAGCCCAGGGTGGAGTGAAGGGGAGTCTAAGCAGTTCCTCAGACCTCTCATTTCTCTTCTCAGGCCTGGTGGAGCCGGTGAACATAGTGGACAATGGGGATGGCACACATACAGTGACCTACACCCCATCCCAGGAGGGGCCTTACATGGTCTCGGTTAAATATGCTGATGAAGAGATCCCTCGTAGGTAAGCTCCTGACAAACCAGCCTGAGGCCCACCCCTCTATGGGATTGGCCAGCACTGTCCTGGTGGCCTGTTCATTCATTTATCCATCTGTCCACCCTCCCAGCAATCCATCTACCCATCCATCTTCCCATCCATCCATCCATCCACCCACCCACCCACCCATCTACCCATCCATCCGTCCATCCGTCCTTCCTTCCATCCATCCATCCCCATCCATCCATCCATCCATTCACCCACCCACCCACCCATCCATCCATCCTTCCATCTATCCATCCATCGGTCTACCCATCCATCCACCCATCCATCTACCCATCCATCTTCCTCATCAGCAGGTACCAATGAGAACCTGCATGCTGTCTGTGCCCAGGTGTTAACAACACACTAGCCTTGATATCTGTGGCTGCTCCTCTCTTGGTACCCTATATCCCCCTACTTTGTTCCTTTTGGCCATCTTTAATTTAAAGATGAGCTGAAACTAAGGAGTTGGGAATCTTTGAAGAAACAAGGAATGTGTTCATCAAAGTCTTCTTTCTGGTGACCTTGCAAGTAGTTCTTTGATTAGGGCGAAGATTTTTACTTTTTTACTTCTTTACTGGAAGATTTGGTTGACAATTGTGTTCCCAGAGGGTATTAGATAGAAGCCTCGTTCCTCATTCATATTAATATGAAATGTTGCATGTGCTCTTCCTCTGGCAGAACAGCTTCCAAAGGATTCTTTTCATACCCCTTAAGATGAAAAAAATTTACCCATACCCCTAATATGTATTTTTTTATTTTTTTAAATTTTTTAAAAAGATTTTATTTATTTGACAGAGAGAGGCACAGCGAGAGAGGGAACACAAGCAGGGGGACTGGGTGAGGGAGAAGCAGGCTTCCTGTGGAGCAGAGAGCTCGATGCAAGGCTCGATCCCAGGACCCTGGGATCATGACCTGAGCCGAAGGCAGACACTTGACAGAGCCACTCAGGCGCCCCCCTAATATGTATTTTATGTACAGATACACATATAGCTCTAGGTATGTAGAAATAGATAATTTATAAATTACATTTATGTATTACTTTGCAAATAGGTAGTTCACCATCTAAAGCATCCTAAAAATAGAAGAGGATAAGATATTAATTTTATTATTCCAACATTGTTTCCTAATTCCAATATCCCCTTCACATCTTGGTGACCATTTTCTTAGCCTAACAAAAGTGAGTTAACTGTGTCTCCCAAACCAAGTTGGGGATTAATGTGTATCCCATGGAATACACTCAGGGAAAGCGTATGATGGTTACATGGTTGTAAATTTCTGCTCGATTTAAGGTACGTTAGGCACTCACTGTCTTATCTGCTATAGAAATCCCCCCTCTCGAGCCCAGTCTCTTTGTGTAAGGGAGATCATATATAGCTGGGTTGACAGTATTGACACTGACGGAGGATGTGTATGTGTCTTTCAAGTCCCTTCAAGGTCAAGGTCCTTCCCACATACGATGCCAGCAAAGTGACTGCCAGTGGCCCCGGCCTCAGTTCCTATGGTGTGCCTGCCAGTCTGCCCGTGGAGTTTGCTATTGATGCCAGAGATGCTGGGGAAGGCCTGCTTGCTGTTCAGATCACGGTAACTTTGCGTTTTTTCCTAGAGTCAAATATGATTAATGAAGACCTAACTTCCTGGCCAGGGATAAGAGCAAGATTTTAATAACCCATTTCTGGCCTGATGCAAATGTTTGATGAATTTTTTTCCCACCAGAGAATCGGTAATTGTGCAGGACAGCAGACATGCTTGCCTGAGTGAGAGGTCTGGAGGTATAGCTCCAAGTACCGCGTTTGTATGAATCTCATGTACTTTGATCTCTATTCTATCCATTCCTCTGCTTTTGTTTTAAAATGTTTTAAATTCCTCATCAGATTAGTTAAGACTAGGTTGTGCTGCATATCACAACACCCCCGCAAATAAGACTGGCTCCAACCCATGGGATTATTCTCTCTGGTTAAGGGAGCCCAGAGGTGAGCCGCCTGGGTGCTGTGTGGCTCTGCAAGGAAGCTGGCTCCATCTCTCTGCTCCTCGGTCCTAGCATGTGGCTTCTGTCCTGAAGTCTCCTCGTGGACCATGAGCTGATGCACCTGGCAGGCCACAGGGAGGAGAAAAGGCAGAAGGGGAAAAGGGGACCTTCAGCTCAGTCAGCAGTCTCGAGCCGCTCTGTGTGACTCTCACTTCCCTCTCATTTACTGGAACTTTGTCACAAGTCCCCTGGCCATACCTAGTGGCAAAGTTTGCTAGCAAGTGGGAGCAGTGCGCCCAGCCAACAATTGGGAGCCTTTTACTAAAGAGAAGAGAGAGAGCGGCTGTGGTGATGTAGGACCAGGAACCTCGGCCCCCTCATCTCCCTACATTTCATTGGGTCCGGAGCTGAATCAGCTCTTGTTCACTTGACCGTAAAATTCCTAAAAATTGACCATGTCCATATGGTGTGACCTTCTCCCCTCCCTACCTCCCCCCCAAAAAAGATGATAATTAAGATTATATTAAGCCATTAATTCTGTCTCCTGAATAGAGGCACCAGTTAATAAGCAAAATGTGTCTCGGTTTCCCATGACTGGTTTCTACATCTTGATGACAACATCCTAAATAGCATTTCTCTGTGATTCACAGGACCAAGAGGGAAAACCCAAAAGAGCCATTGTCCATGACAATGAGGATGGCACGTACGCAGTCACCTACATCCCTGACAAGACTGGACGCTATATGATTGGGGTCACCTACGGGGGGGATGACATCCCATTGTCCCCCTACCGCATCCGGGCCACACAGACAGGAGATGCCAGCAAGTGCCTGGCCACCGGTGAGTGTGGGCTTTGGGGTCAGAAAGCCAGGGGCTAGCCCTTCTCTGCCACTCAGTGGCTGTGTGATTAGGGCAAGTTGCTCAACCGCTCTGAGCTTTGGTCAGACTCAGATGGAAGATCTTTCTGAGAACATTTGAATTCAAGAAACTCTTCTCAGGATCAGAGACTTTTTCACAGGGTTATTGCAAAGATTAGATGAGGTCAGGCATGAGAAATGCTTAGCACGGTGCCAGGCACAGGGAAGCTATTATTATGTTACTTTTGAAGTGGCTGCCTTTGTTAAGATCTCCACTGTGGTGGTAGCTCCCATGAAGAGCTGCAACTGTATGCCTTTCCTGAGTAGATGGTTTAATTACTCAAGATTTTATTCAAGAGCATTTTAGGTCAGCATTAGAGAAACGCATTCAAGGATCTAGGTTTTTCCTTAGCACCCGAGACTGTGCCTACGTCTCTCAGAATATCTCCAGAAATATTTAAACATCACACTTCCTTCAGTTTCTGAGACACGACTAAGACCATTACGGGCTCTTCTGTTTCTAAGAACAGCTCTTGTTATTCTGATGCTATTCCAGCAGATGTCAAAACATGAATCCCCATCTCTGAAATGAAACAGATTTGTTTCTCTTTAAATTAAACATATGTCCACCCTGGATGTGTTCTATTTCTCTCATATCTTGTTCTGAATGGAGGAAAAACTTTTGGCTTTCAGAGCAAGTTGTAAATTGCTCAGCTTGGCAGTTAGGGCCTCAAACATTGAGAAATTTTGAACCACCGGCCAATCCGATCCACCACCTCCTAGGTCTGTGCTATCTGCCAGGAATGATTAAATTGCCTTTACTAACCTGCGGGTGTGATAATACCGGGTGGGGACTTCCTCCTTGCTCTCCAGGCCCTATTCCCTCCCTTGCTGGGGCAGAATGCTGAGCAGGATACCCTCTCAGCCTGGGGGCTCCTGGAGGCCACAGTTCTCTGTTTGTCCTTCAGGGCCTTCCACAGGCTGGCCCCAGGCTCCCTTCTACTACTCCCACTCTGAACAACATGTTCTTAGCACTCCCTATTGCTTCTACACACTTTGCTGTTTTTGTGTGTGGTTTTTTTTTTTTTTTTTTTTGGTTCACTTGTTTGCATTCCCTGATGTGTGGATCCTGTGTAAAGGGTGCCCCCATTCAGACAGACTGGTCAGGGTTCAGGGACAGAGGTGGTAAGTCTCCCCTAGCCAACCGTACCTGTGCTTCAGAATTCAGCCATTCCCCTTTTCTCAAAAAGCCCTCCATCAAGGTGGCAATGCTGGGATACAAATTCCTAGAACTTCCTTTATGGAGCTGTGCTACGAGACACTTCTCTGAAGCACAGCTGATGATTTTTTCTGTACCTGAGTGTTCCCACAGCACATCGAGCTGTCGTTCTTGGTGCCCGGCCTGCCTGTTAGATTATGAACATGTCCACAGCAGAAACTGTGTTTGGTTCACTGTTGTGTGTACCTGGCCTTCAAGGAAATAAATGCCCACTGTGTATTTGCTTAGGGAAGTTGACCATCATCCTCAGACCTTTGAATGCCAGCAAGCCAGGTCCGACACGTGGTTGACACTTGGAGCTTGTTTCCTAAGTAAGGGACGGAGCATCCCCGGAAGCAGCACTTTCCCCTGGGGATCTCCGGGACCGCCCTGTGTGTGGCCTTCGTCAGAGGTCTGGCGTTGACAGATGCAGACCGCACCAGCATGTGCTTCGTGTTGGGGCCTCCCGGGCAGTTGTCTGAGGCTGGAGCTTCCATTCTCTTCTGAACTTGTTCTCCAGGTCCTGGAATTGCCTCCACCGTGAAAACCGGCGAGGAAGTGGGCTTTGTGGTCGATGCCAAGACTGCTGGGAAAGGGAAGGTGACCTGCACGGTTCTGACCCCCGACGGCACTGAGGCTGAGGCCGATGTCATCGAGAATGAGGATGGTACCTACGACATCTTCTACACGGCCGCCAAGCCAGGCACCTATGTCATCTACGTGCGCTTTGGTGGCGTTGATATTCCCAACAGCCCCTTCACAGTCATGGTAAGGAAAATTCCTTCCTTAGAGCGCTCTAGTATGACAGAAACCGTACAGCTGCCATCTGTTAAATCCTGGCTAGAACAGCCCCTCCCACTGTTTTTTTTTTCCTTTAAAAATTTTTTAAGTAGTCATGACCTTGTAAAGTGCTAGAGTAATCTCTAGAAATCCAGAGGCTTTTGGCTGTTAAGTGTTTTTGAGGAATCTTATTGGCCATCGAAGTATCCGTCAGGCTAAGGGTCTTAAGCAGTGTCCTGGCCGAAGCCCAGTTCAGAAAGTTACACTCGGACCATAAAATGTGTGTAAGTAAGACACGTTTTTTATTCTTCTAGCTCTTCCTCCTTCCCCATCTCCACAGCCTGGAGGAGAGAGGTTCCTGTTGCCGTTATGTCTGGAGACTTGACCCGTATCCCAGGACACAAAGTGCCTCCAGTTTTGTTTTGGAAAGATTCAGATTTTGCATAGGCCTAGGGAATGGCATGTCTTTTGAATAGGAACATTTAGAAGAAAGGCCAGAATGGTGAGGCTCCTTAGTTTTCAACAAGTGACTCTTGGAGCCTCCTCTGATTATGAAGATTCTTCAATCAGGACAAGATTAGAAACCTCATTTGACCCTTAAAACCAAGCACTGTTGGCCCTTTTGCAGGTGAGGTGTAGGAACAAGGCTTAGACTCAAGGTCACGAAGCCCAGTGTGCCTGCTCTGGATAGCCACCGAATGCCTCTTACCTGGCGTCCTTTGATGCCATGGGCAACAGCTGTGCTCGACCACAAAGTCCTTAGGCCTCAGTGACCTAGCCCCATGCACAGCCGGCGAAGCCCCTTCTAATGATTGCACTTTATGTAGCAACAGAGAAGGGACTCCCTTCCAAACAGAAGGTGGTGCCTCCCTTCCAAATGGTCTGTCATCGGTTGTAGCTTTTTTCCCCTTTCCATAGATGTTTGTTTATCTGTAAACATCCTGCCAGAGATCTGGAGGCTCTTTTTTGTCTCAAGGATGTAAGTGCCTGTTGACTTTGACACTGTTCATTTGGGAGTGTTTTTCTCCTTCAGGGCAGAAAGAAATGCAGCTAGAGAGTTTCTGTCATTCTTATTTACTGAGACGGGTCCCAGTTGTCGTTTTAAGAATCTGTTTTAGTCTGTAGCAGGTTTTATCAGGTTGATTGAAATAGGGCAGCATGGAAGAGCAGCTCCTGGGCAGAGGTCATGGCCTTGCTGGTGCAGCGAGCTAAGGATTGGGTTAGGCGCGGCCAAGTGAGAAAAGTCAGTGTGGAAATTCAACGTCATTTTAGCTGCTGAGTCAGGGACCTGAAGTGGGTGCCACCAGACTCATTGGGAATAAATGTCTCCTTAGCCTGGATTATTAGGATACATTGTGCAGATATCCTAACCACTACTGAAGGCAGAAAGGTGGGATGGTCACCCATAGTACCTGGCTTGGGTCTTTATTCTCCCATTTCAAGCTCTCTCCAGTCTTACCTAGGTAGACTTTGCATGTGGATTCCTTGCCTCCCTCTACAGACTTGTGGCTACAAGTCTCCAGAGCTCATGTCTCCAGGAGCCCCAGCAGGCTGATTCAGCTTAATAGATGATGCAGTCATGGGTCTAGCAGTGTATCTGCTTATCCCCGTTGAGAAGTCCTGGATCAAAGGCCATAGCCTGGCCGTTGAAAGATCTTCCTCCCGACCAGTTTGTCCCTGCATAGCACCACTGTGAGAGAGCCCTAGGAGGCGGGGACAGGGCTGTTCCAAAGGGTGAAGCTCACAAAGCTGCCTTTCTATGTGAAGCCCCCTTTCTGCAGATGCTAAAGTACACAAAAAGGAGTAAAGCAGGCATGTTGGCCTTCCTCTGAGCAGGGAGGGCCTTCCAGTTCTTGTTGTTGATTATGGTAGAAGAGGGGGATCCCTCCCCTATCAGGTTGATCGGATCAGGAACATGAAGTCTGTGGTTTTTAAAAAAATGAATTTATAAAGACTTTTAAAACATTAATACCAGAGACATTCATCAAATAACAGGAGACCACCTTCCCAGTTCCGTGCCGCAGAAGGGACTGGTGTTCCTTTTTCCCTGTTAGCACAACAAACCGATCAGCTTTGTGCACGGGATTGCGTCCTACCCAGTGCTTTGCGACTCGTCTCGGTCCCTCCATGTGTCATAGGTACCCTTCCCCATTCATTCATCAGACTCGGTAGCTTTTCCGAGCATACAGGTTTGCATAATTAACGGACTCCCGGGCAGATGGACATTTTAGGCACCTCTAAGTTCTCATGACCACAAACGGCCAGAGTAAAATCCCCTGCACGTATCACTTAGCTGTAGACACTCTGGCTAGCATTTCTGTAGGCCCGCTTCCTAGAAGTGGGGTTGCGCGTTCAAAGGACATGTGGATTTGACATTTGAAGGAAGGATGCCAACTCCCTTTCCACAAGAGGGGGAAGAGTATAGGCTCCCGCTAGAGCAAGTGGCTCCCTGCTGTAATGAGATGGAGCAGATGGGGAGGAAGCAGCCCTCAGGTTGTAGGACCTACTAAAGTGGCAGCATCCCTTCCATGTGATTCCCAACTAATCTCCATTTGCCACCGACCAGGCCACGGATGGGGAAGTCGAGGCTGTGGAGGAGGCACCGGTAAATGCATGTTCCCCCGGATTCAGGCCCTGGGTACACTTCTTTTTTTTTTTTTTTTTTTCCTTTTGGCATTTCTGTGTTCACTCAGCCTTCATTTCAGAAAAGCTATAGCCTGCTTTCTGGGGATTGCTTAAGCCCCCTGGGTGTCCTGGTCATTGGTTTGTCCCCCACTGATCAGTCCGTCACAGTGATCCCCGCTTCCTCTGTAATGAGAGCCGCCCGTGTCATCGTATGCGCTCCACGAATCTCCAGCCGTCATGTTATGATCACGCTCAGTGTCGTTTGTCCCCACGGTTCAGAGAAACACGGACTGTCCTCAGCCCTCCTGCTGACACTCTCAGCTGCCCCTTGCACACTTGGTTTCTGTTCGGGGGGAAAGCCACCCGCTGCTACTTTCTGCCACTTAAAACGCACCTTCTTTTCCAGGCCACAAGCAACTAAACCTTTCCAGGTGGAGCCTCTTGGGACTCACAGACATTGCTATCTCTCACTTTTCCACTTTCCCTTGAGCACTGCTGGGAATTCTACAAGCGAATTGCCTAGTGATTGTTAGCAATTGGTCAGAGTGACTTCTCCAATCCTTCAGGCTCTGCGCCAGCCCTGGGGCTGGTTAGACAGAGGCCGTCCTGCGTGGATGGCAGCCACATCCCCAGATCCCAGCAGCACTAGCTTGCAGAATTCCCAGCTCCTCTGCCCTCTGTTGCTTCATCGGCCCACACCATTGTCCTCTTTACCCAGTGATGGCTCCTTCCTGTTTTTAGGTGACCGAAGAGGCCTATGTCCCTGTGAGTGACATGAACGGCCTGGGGTTCAAGCCTTTCGACTTGGTCATTCCGTTTGCGGTCAGGAAAGGGGAAATCACCGGTAAGCACATTCTTGAAAGCTGCCTTGTTCTCCCTGGATTGCCCTAGCTTTCTAGAACAGCGCCTGGGAGGTGGTTCCACCTGTGCCCGACACCTGGTATCCATGAGCCCCTGAGATTGCAGAATATTCACTGTATATATGTGTGTCTCTGAAGGGGGTGGTTCATTTATGACTTGTGTTACCTTCTCTCCAGGTTAAGGCCGGGGATTCTCTCCAGGTTAAGGACTGCTCTGTTTAGATAGCTCTTGACTGTCAGGTTCCTGTCCCTCCTGTTTTCCTGCCTTGTCTTACTCTCTCCCCTTTCCAGAGGTGACAGTCACGCTGAAGTCTCTTGTACAAGAGTTCCTTTTCCCTCCAGCCTCCTTTTAATGCCCATATCTCTTTGAGCTGACACTCTGCTAATGCTGCTGGCCTCACGGTCTTTTCTAGTCTAGTTTGAGCTGCTCACTTTCAGTACAAAAGTAGAAAACTCTTTACTTGAGTTGCCTGCTGCATTTTGTGGAAGGAAAAGGGAACAAAATAAAGGCAAACATGTCTCTGTTTTCCTGTTGGGGGTCTTGGATGCTTTAGGCAGCAGTGAGTGCCCTTGGATCTGAAGGCCACCTGCGCCTTTGCACTCAGCCTCTCCCAGGGACGTCCCTGTGGGGGGCTCATCGCCCTGTCTCCCTGTGCTCCAACAGGAGAGGTCCACATGCCTTCGGGGAAGACAGCCACACCTGAGATTGTAGACAACAAGGACGGCACGGTCACAGTCAGATACGCCCCCACTGAGGTCGGGCTGCATGAGATGCACATCAAATACATGGGCAGCCACATCCCTGGTGAGTCAGGCTCCGCCCCCGGGGCAGCACGCCCCACAGGACGGCAGGATTTGGGCCTGAACGTTTGGGAGGTTTGCACAGACGTTCAGTCAGCTGCTGTGTGGGAAACTGCTCTCCGTGGCAGGATTGGGAATGCAGTGTGGGAGTCCCTGTGAAACCAAACAGCCTGTGACCCCAGCAGATCCAGCTACTTTTCAGAAGGGATGGTGCAACTAAGTGTCCTGGGTCACAGTTCAGGCCCTTAGGTCCATGATTGTTTGTCTTTGTCACTACGCCGAGCATGGGCAAAGGGTGCGCTGGGAGAAAAATGTGAGGTGCATCGAGGGACTTTCCAGCCTGGCCTGCAGAGCCCTGTGTGGTGCGGGGCTTTGGGGTGGGAGGAGAGGAGAAGCTGCTTTATGTTCACACTGCCCTTGGCAAGGAAATTCAGCTCAGATTTCATGTCCGTCAACCAGCACAGTGTTATTCGTGTTCTTCTCCTTTTTTTTTTAATGTTCAAACAGTTCTGTTTTTTAATTTAATATATTGAGTAGGCAACATATCCACATGGTTTAAAAAACATTATGGGGAAAGGCTTCCTTCTGCCCACATCACCCACCTGACCTCTCTGTGAACCTGACTGCTGTTAACTTTTTATGTTGGATTTCAGAAGATTTTTAAGACTCTACAAACAAATGTTTCCCATTTCTTAAGCCCTTTCCCATTCGTACATTAATATTAGCCCACACCGCACATTGTTCTGAGCTCGTCCTTTTCAGTCTAACAGTGTGCATGTCCGAATGACAGAGCATGTTCGTGGTGTCGCGCTGTTTGGGTGAATGTGGTACATTCGACCATTTCCCCCGTTGGAGGACATTGGGGGTCTCCCCTACCTTTTGCTGTCATTAGTCAGGCTGCAGTGAATAATAGCCTTTATATCTGTCATCTCACACTCCCAAAGGTATAGCTGTGAGATTTCGTTCCCAGGGCAGGTAGTGTGACCACAGGTATAGACAGTAGTCATTTCGATAGATCTTGCCAAATTGCCTTTCAGTGGGGCTCCCCTGCTTCACATGCCCACCAGCAAGGTAGGTGAGCACCTGCTTTTCTACCAGTTTTTGGATCTTTGCAAGACAGTTCAAAAAAAAAAAACAAAAAACCAGTATCTCAGTGTTTCTTTGTTTGTATTTCTCCTGTGAATGAGATTGAGCAACTCTCTATATGTTTAAGGACTGTTTGCATTTCTTTTCCTGTGAATTGAGCACTTGGCTGGGTTTTTCTGTTGGGGTTATTTGCCTTTGTCATATCAGTTTCTGAGAGCAAATTAAATATTGGAGAGATTAGCCCTTTGTGATAGAAGTTGCAAATATCTCTCCCAGTTTGATGTTTGCTGTAGTTTATGCGTATATGTGTGCATAATATTGTTTAAAGCGAAAATATATTATTTGCTTTTATCTAAATATTCCAAAGATGCAGATACACAGAAAGTAAAAGTAAAAAAATATCTTTCTCCTCTTTCTGTTTTACTTCCACTCCTGGGGTGTGTGTCTTCTCAGATGTTTCTCTCTGTGCCTATAAGACATGCATATAATTTTGTTCTGTTTTTTTCTTCAAAGAAATGACATAATGGTACTCTTATATAGCAACTTTTTTTTCTCTTTTTAATGTGACACATTATGAATAATCTCTCAAGCTAATACACAAAGATTTGCCCCCCCTTTTTTTTTAAGATTTTATTTATTTATTTGAGAGAGAGAGAGAGAGAGAGCATGAGAGGGGGTTGGGTCAGAGGGAGAAGCAGACTCCCTGCTGAGCAGGGAGCCCGAGGCGGGACTCGATCCTGGGACTCCGGGATCATGACCTGAGCCGAAGGCAGTCGCTTAACCAACTGAACCCCCCAGGCGCCCTCCCCCCCCTTTTTTTTTTGAGAGAGCGCATGTGCCTGCATGCCCTCAAGCAAGGGGGGAGGGGCGGGGGGAAAGGGAGAGAGAGAATCTCAAGCAGGCTCCACGCTCAATGTGGAGCTGAACACAGGGCTCGATATTCCGACCCTAAGATCGTGACCTGAGCTGAAATCAAGAGTCAGACACTTTGAGCCACCTGGGCACCCCCTCCCTCATTATTTTTAATGACCTGCCAGCAGACCAATGTTTATTTTTTTATTTTTTTAAGATTTTATTTATTTATTTGACAGAGATAGAGCACAAATAGGCAGAGAGGCAGGCAGAGGGAGAGGGAGAAGCAGGCTCTCCGCTGAGCAGGGAGCCTGGTGTGGGACTCAATCCCAGGACCCTGGGATCATGACCTGAGCCGAAGGCAGCTGCTTAACCAACTAAGCCACCCAGGCGCCCCAGACCAATGTTTATTTAACTGGCCCCCTATTGTCGGACACGGGAGTCTTTTCCTAATTTGGATCTGAGCACTCTGGAAATGGAAGTCCTTGCACAGGGCTGGGGAGAAAGGACCACTGTGGGATAGATTACTAGGGGCCTCAGAGGGCCTTACATTTTGAAAGGCACAGCAAATGGCTTTCCCAAAAGACCTCTCTAGTTGTGTTTTGTCCAGTAGTGAGTCATTTCTCCACATGGTCAGCTGTTTCCTCCTTTATTGGTCAAATTGAGCTGCACAATCCTGCTTGAGCCCCCTTCTAGTCTGGAGCAACCCTTGGGATTGTTTTTCTTGTGCACTGCGAATAGACCCCTTGGGTATCCCAGCATGGTCAGCTCTCCTGGAGTCTCCTTTCAATTTCTGCCCCTGCATAGGAGACACCGCCCTTGCCTGCTGTTAGGGGAATATTAAGACACTGGGTGTCCAAGGGATGCATTCCCCCCTCAGTGAATCCCCCCTCGATTTTGTGTTCTTTGCCAACCCAGAAAGCCCGCTCCAGTTCTATGTGAACTACCCGAACAGTGGGAGCGTTTCTGCATATGGTCCAGGCCTGGTGTACGGAGTGGCCAACAAAACGGCCACCTTCACCATCGTCACCGAAGATGCAGGAGAAGGTACCGTGTGGTTTTGCGCTTCGGGCCGTCTGTTTGGAGGGTTGAGTGGACACAGTTCCAGGGCAGCTTTTAAAAATAAGACTGCTGAATTCATGCTAGCATTTGTCTTCTCTTTTCTCATAAATCTCTTCTGTAGAGCTGCTCTGTCTCCACCCGAAGCAGAACTTTTGAAGTCCTTTGTGTTCTGATCGAAATCAGGTTGATGCTATGAGATGTTTTATGTGACCTGCCTGAAATTTAAGCATGTTTTTTGGTAGATGATGATTTTGCTTTTGTTCTTTTTTGCATGTATACATATATCTAGAAGACTATATGAGTTACTGCCCATTCCAGATAAAGCTCTATGCCTATGCCCCTTGTCACCATGGAGACAGAATTCTAAGTTTGTGGTCCTTTTTTTAAAAGGTTTTATTTATTTATTTATTTTTAAAGATTTTATTTATTTATTTGACAGAGACACAGTGAGAGGGGGAACACAAGCAGGGGGAGTGGGAGTGGGAGAAGCAGGCTTCCCGCAGAGCAGGGAGCCCGATGCGGGGCTCGATCCCAGGACCCTGGGATCATGACCTGAGCCGAAGGCAGATGTTTAACGACTGAGCCACCCAGGTGCCCCAAGGAAACACTCTCTCTAAAGGCTCTCCCACCTTCCTCCCCTCCGCAGGTGGCCTAGACTTGGCTATCGAGGGACCTTCCAAGGCTGAAATCAGCTGCATCGACAACAAAGATGGGACGTGCACAGTGACCTATTTGCCCACCCTGCCAGGCGACTACAGCATTCTGGTCAAGTACAACGACAAGCACATCCCTGGCAGCCCCTTCACAGCCAAGATCACAGGTAGGGTTACCTGGCTTGTTTGGGGTGGGGAGGTATGGCTTCCCCGACCGCCTCTCTCTCTATTAAACCAGCGGCAGTAGGCTAGGCATCTAAGTGTAGGTTTCACGCAGACTCCTTGGGGAGAAATTGGGGTGCAAAGTCAACTTTGGGCTGGCCCAGTTCCTCCAATAGCTGGTAATCCAAGGGAAAGCAAGCAGTACCATTCAGAGGGCCCTTGTTTTGTGCCAGTCTGACTGCAGCATGCCACTAGCAAGCCCTCAGAAGCATTCAGATAATACATGAATGACGTAAAGATGCCCCTCAGCACCACTACTAGATAGATTTCATCTCCATTTCATGGATGGAAAACCTGACGCTGGGTGAGATAGTGTGTTAGCCATATTCATACGTGAGTATTTGGGGACTCAGATCCAGGTTACCTGATTCAGAGCCCACACTCCCAGTGTCTGTTGTGCTCGCTGTGTTCATATCGTGCTGTCAGTGGGTTATAAAGGAGATATGAAAGGCGAGGTCCTTGTCCCCGAGATGTTCAGACCTGTGTGTGGAGCAGTCAGCAGTCCCGTGCGGAGCGTGAGGAGTGCCCAAGGCAGGCAGGTGACATGTATCCCCCGTTGGCAAAGGCTCCTTTAAAAAGTGGTCTGAGAAGACTCAAGTCTCCTGCCAGTTCCCAGACATGAGCCAGCGCTCAGCACTGGTTAGGTCTGTTCAGTGTCCCAGGCGGGCTTTTTCACTTACCTCGGAGTAATTCATTCTCGCGTGCACCTCTGTAAACGGCATGTGGAATGGGGGCTCTAGAGAGCCGGACAGACCACACGTAACAGGAGCTGCATGGTGTGGGGGATGTTTCCCAGACGACAACAGACGGTGCTCTCAGGTGAAGCTAGGCTCTGCCGCCGACTTCCTGCTCGACATCAGCGAGACGGACCTGAGCACCCTGACCGCCAGCATTAAGGCGCCGTCCGGCCGTGACGAGCCCTGTCTCCTCAAGAGGCTGCCCAACAACCACATCGGTGAGCCCAGGCTGCCCTCCTGGCCGGGGCTCGGTGGGGAGAGGGGTGTTCCTCCAGGCCTGTCCTTGGGGACCTGGTAGCACACGTGAGTACAATGTGATCAACCTTCTGGCTCGCACGTGGTAAGAGTCCGAGTGTGTTTCTGCCTCGCAATGTTACCATCCTCTTGGACGCTCTGGGCTGCTGGGGAGTCAGGAAGGAAGTCCTGTTTCTGTTCCTGCAAATGTGTCTCCCTCCCGCTTTTCTCTCTTTTCATCCTGTCGCCCGACCTTACCAACCCCAATCGGTGCTCCGGTGCAGGCATCTCCTTCATCCCCCGGGAGGTGGGTGAACACCTGGTCAGCATCAAGAAGAACGGCAACCACGTGGCCAACAGTCCCGTGTCCATCATGGTGGTCCAGTCCGAGATCGGTGATGCGCGCAGAGCCAAAGTCTATGGCCGTGGCCTGTCAGAGGGCCGGACTTTCGAGATGTCTGAATTCATCGTGGACACAAGGGATGCAGGTGTGTGGAGATGCTCCTGGGGAAAGGCTCGAGGGAATGGTCTTCTTTTGGCTCAGGCTGCTGTCTTTCCACCTCCCCTTTCTCTCTGAGCATCCTTCAAGCTGTAGGTCCTTGTACCTGCATCAGCATTTAGGCCGCACAACCCCCAGTGAAGTAGGTATTATCTGCATTTCTAGATGAAGAAACCGAGGCTAACAGGAGTAAATAGCCCGTCTGCTCCTGGCATTTGAATCCAGAGCCAAAAACAAGTCATAGATCTCTCTGTCATGATGTGTACTGCCACCACCATCTGCCGCTTTCCAGGACCTCCTGGGCTCATCCCAAGCAAAGGAGGTTGGGCCAAGCTGAGCCATGCTTTCATGGAAATGTGGAATCTCTTCCTGTTTCCTCTTTAAAATGGTCTGAATTGGATTGGGCCTCTTTAGACTATGCCACGTGGGCCGTATCTTTGTTTTCTGCCTTCTTGAGTCACGGCCATATTGGTGGCTTCTGGACAAAGTCCCAGTCCCAGGGGAGAGGGCTAGAGAACTTCTGGTCCTGGTGGGCTGGTGCTCCCTGGTTGGACATCGGAGGCGCCTGGGGACTGTTTAAAAATTGACATTCTCAGACCTGCTGCTGGTGATTAATACATGCCGTTCTTGGAGGCATGTGGCCAGAGTGTCTTCCCCAGCAGGTTCTGTAGGATAGGTGCTCCATGGGATATTAATAGATATCCTTGAGAGAAGAGTTCTGTGGTCAGAGCCACGCTCAGCAGGGTTTTTTGTTACAGGATTTCTCAGAGCCTTTCACTTGCTCCTCTGCCTGGGGCTCCCCAGTTGGGGCTACCTGCTGTTTCTGTCTTCCTGCTGTCTGGAAATAAAAGAGTTTGAATTTCCGTTCTTTCTGCATGTGTCGAGTTCCCCCTCCCCAGTGAGTTGTGGTGCCGTCAGCCCCGGGCTACCGTGTTGCAGGTTATGGTGGCATATCCTTGGCAGTGGAAGGTCCCAGCAAAGTGGACATCCAGACAGAGGACCTGGAAGATGGCACTTGCAAGGTCTCCTACTTCCCCACTGTGCCTGGCGTTTACATTGTCTCCACCAAGTTCGCTGATGAGCATGTACCTGGTGCGTCTGGCCCCCTCCGCCCTCCCCATGTGATGCTTGGGTTTTCTGTCAGTGCCGTGCCTCAGCCACTGGGCTGCTCACGAGGGCCGTCTCGGTTCTTGCAGGGAGCCCGTTTACCGTGAAGATCAGCGGGGAGGGGCGAGTCAGGGAGAGCATCACCCGTACCAGTCGGGCCCCGTCCGTAGCCACCGTTGGGAGCATCTGTGACCTGAACCTGAAGATCCCAGGTGAGCATGAGGAGCTTAGCGGTCAGGGCAGGGAGCACCACTGGAAACCGTGTCTGGGTATGGCCTAGCAGACATACTAAGTGCTCTATGGGTGTAACTATTTGTAAGTAAGTAATGTATATATGTATTTATATTTTTCATACTATTTTCACAGAGCCCCCCATCCAAGAAAAGATACTGTTCACCTGACCTTTTTCTTCTTCCAGATGAAAATTGTTTCATGGTGTCACATGGGGGGAAGACAGATGAGCTTTTAGATTTGAATTTACTCTCTGTCGAATAGAGTCATGTCAGTGAGAGAATTGGCCCTGTCGATGCCAATATTTGGAAGTATTTCAGAGGTGTCAGCCCAATGGCATCCTTCTAATATTCGATTCATCTCTTCCATCCCTATAATGAGAATGGAGACTGGGGTGGGCCATATCCAGCCTTTTCACCATGAATGGTGTAAATGGACACTTCGGTCTGTCTGAATGTGGTTTTAGGTTTTAGAAGGAACCAGCAGGTTCCTTCTGTAAAGAGCTGTCCTTGGGGCGCCTGGGTGGCTCAGTCGTTAAGCGTCTGCCTTTGGCTCAGGTCATGATCCCAGGGTCCTGGGATGGAGCCCCGCATAGGACTCTGTGCTCAGCGGGGAGTCTGCTTCTCCCTCTCCCTCTGCTCCTCCCCGCCCCCCATGCTCTCTCTCTCTGTGTGTCAGATACAGATAGACAGACAGATAGACAGATAGATAGATAGCCATCACCGTGCGTGCAGGTTTTGAGGGTCCTGTGCCCAGAAGCTGGCACACGCTGTGTTGCACAGATTCCATGGGGACAGAAAATCGAAATAGTCTTCAGATGATGCTCAGGTTGTGATCTGCAGAGGGGGCCGCTTCTCCACCACCACTTTCCCCCTCTTTCCCAACATGGCCTGCGTCTACTTACCCGGCCTCCTCCGCAGTCCTTGTCGGTTTCTTCCCGTGTGGATGCACCGTGGGTCACGTGAGAATGTGGGGAAGGCCTCATTACTGCAGTATCCAGACAGAATCCCTTATTAAAAAGAGCTGATGCATTGTGATCGTGAAAAGTTCAGGTGTTCCAGACTGGGGAAAGGAAGTGTCACCTCCTCTCCCGCCAGCCAGGGAGGTTGCGGTTCACGTGTGAGGCACAGAGCTGGACCCTGATTGCTTCCAGCCTCATGAACACATGGGGTTGCTTTTCTGATCACACTTGTGTGCTTCTCACATAATGTATTCTGGGCGTCTTTTGACATCAGAAATGATACTTCCGCATCATATTTTTTTTAAGGATTTTATCCATTTATTTATTTGAGAGAGGGAGGGAGAGCAAGCAAGGGGGAGGAGCAGAGGGAGAGGGACAAGCAGACTCCACACTGAGTGTGGAGCCCGACGCAGGGCTTGATCTCTCTCGACCCTGGGATCGTGACTTGAGCCAGAATCAAGAGTCGGATGCTTAACCAAGTGAGCCACACAGGCGCCCCCTCCACATCATGTTTTTAATGACTACATCAGATTCCATTCCGTGTCCTGATGCACTGTCCTTCACTGCATAGTCTCAGTCCTTGTACGCTGATTTCCATCCCTGGATTCCGATGCCCGGTGCTCCGTAACCTGCTCACCGTGTGCTCAGGCTGTCTGCACGTCGGATGGGCGCCCCAGGGTGCGATGGCGCAGCTGCTGTGGTTGCTGCCCCACCTTGGCAGACCGCCCTGGTGATAAAGGATCGGTGCCCGTTTCTCCATTTCCCCACCAGCCTGGGGCACCGTGTTTCCTTCTCACTTTGACCAATCCGATGGAAAAATCCAGTTTTCAGTTTCATTTCTCGGGTCACTAGTGACATGGACTGTGTTTTCATCTGCTTTACTTTCCTCATTTTGCAAGTTGTCTGTTTCCTGAGGAACTAGCAGGTCAGTTACTCTTTCCCTAAAGTCTCTCTAGCTCTTGGCCCCTCTTTGCTCTGATGGGTCCTTCTTGGTGCCAGCTAATTCTGGGTGAGACTTGCTTTCCCCCCTCATTACCTAAATGAGCCTCTGTCGTCAGTTAGAATGGAGGATGGCTCATCAGCTTCCAGATGTCCTCTGGACCCAGGCCATGTGGGGCCACCCTCTCCTCAACCGCCCTTCCTTTCTGTGTCCTCAGGGCTCAAAGTCATGGCTGCTCCGCCCAGGTCGTTGTAGGGCTGGCGAGTGCAGCTTCAGGCGGCTCTAGGTGATGGCAGTACGTGGTCACCCAGCATGCGGTGCGCCTGTCTCCACCACGTCAGTGCGGGCACGGTCACTGGCATGGCATGAGCGCCTCGGGTGTGGCAGACGCCGTCTGCGTCCCGGTGTCGGTGACCGGAGGCATCACTTTTCTGAAAGCATGGCCTCTGGTATTTGACTTGCTCAAAGCTTGGCTCACGCATGGTTTCCCTTGGCAGTTGTGACCAACGTGGGTTTCACCTTTTTCTCTAAATGTGTTTTGTCTTGTTGCCTCAAAGAAATGCTGAGGCTTCTTGAAAGTACGGGATGACGGTTCTTGAATTTTCTGCCCTTACCTTCCTATGGAAAAGAGCCCCTCTAAGTATGATAGATGGGCATGTGTCACCTTTGGCTTAGAAACATCTAAGCTATTGGAGGCTTTATTTCCCTGCTGTCACTATCAGCTCCAGGCTCTGGTTTGAAACTGCTGTGTGGAATTAGGGCCAGCCAGGAAGACTGTAGAAGTACTCGGTGGGGCAAACAGTGTCACTGTCCCTAGAACGTTCTCTGCACTGGGTGGCTGGAGGGGCCCTGCCGTCTCCATGGTGGCCACAGCCACCCAGGGTTCAAGGGAGATAGGAGGGTAGGCATCCCCCCTGAATGGGAGAAAGCCTGCACCCCACACGCCTCCAGGCTGCACCCGCCTTGCCCTCTGCTGCTTGCCCTGCATGGCCTGCTCTGCCTTGGTCCCTCACCCTAACTCTGCTCTCTCCCCCCAAACTCCTGCCCCCTTTCAGAAATCGACAGCAGCGACATGTCGGCCCACGTCACCAGCCCCTCTGGCCGCATCACCGAGGCAGAGATTGTGTCCGTGGGGAAGAACTCGCACTGTGTCCGGTTTGTGCCCCAGGAGATGGGCGTTCACACAGTCAGTGTCAAGTACCGCGGCCAGCACGTGACCGGCAGCCCCTTCCAATTCACCGTGGGGCCGCTGGGTGAGGGGGGCGCCCAGAAGGTCCGCGCGGGAGGCCCCGGCCTGGAGAGAGGAGAAGCAGGGGTCCCAGGTGAGCATGCGGGGGGGCTTGGTACTTGAGAAGAACAAGAGGAGCCTGGTGGTGTGAGCACCGTTCTTCACCCCGTTCCAGAGATTGACTCTCGGCATGTGTGGTTCTGATGGTGGTATTAAGGGACGTTCTTTAAAACAAGGCTTCTGTGGCTGCACATGTTTGGGAATTGCTCACTTATCCAAAGCTAAACAGGTTTCTTACTGAGGGACCCCTCAGAGCCTTTAATGACTGTGTGTGTGAGCATCTGAGAGGGATGCAGGCTAAAAAAGCTCTTTGCAGAGCATCCTGCAGTGCTGACATTTGGTGGAACACACTAGAATTCTACAAAACCAGTGGTGGTGTTTGCTGGTGGGAAGATCTGTAGGGACAAAACTGAGCATTCTCATCTTTTTCTGCCTCGGTTGGGTGTGTTTGGAGATGCCTGATTTCCCGTGAACTTCATGTTCTCATGGGTGATGCTTCGAAAACATCAGTGATGCCCTTCCTTGGGGCTCTGCTTGGGCTTAAAGAAAGAGAAAAGGGAGCAGACATAACCCAGCATCGTGGGTGTGAGCAAGAAGAGAGTGTGTCCCGAGCTCGGTCACGAACCAGGTGTTTCTTTGCTTCAGCCGAGTTCAGCATATGGACCCGGGAAGCAGGTGCTGGTGGCTTGTCCATTGCCGTCGAGGGCCCCAGTAAGGCCGAGATTACATTTGATGACCATAAAAACGGATCGTGCGGTGTGTCTTACATTGCCCAGGAGCCTGGTATGTAATCACGGGCCAACTGAGGACGTGTTCCTTGTTGGGGGATGCTTAGGTTGTAGGGAATGGAAGCCTGGCGAGCTAACTTGAGTGAAAAAGGAGTTTATCTATATGGGTGTGTGGGAGCACCTCCTAGAAAACCCGTGGCAGGAAATCCTGTCAGGCCTCAAGGGGGCAGGGAGTCTGGTTCTCTGGTCCTCTCTTGGCCTCTCTGCTTCATGCTTTCATGCGGCCCTGTTATTCTGCCTACTGACCAGGCTCTCTGCCCATCCTTGGCCACTGGCTTTGTGGCTGCTCTGGAGGAGTGGCCTCCACATCTGAGCTCCCTTGAGCAGCAGTTCTTGACCTTTTGTGAGCCATGGATTCTTTTGGGCATCTGGCAAAGCCTATAGGGACTGTTCTCAGGATAATGTTTTGAAACATATAAAATAAAATGCACTGGATTATAAAAGAAATCAGTTATGTTAAAATGGAGTTATCAAAATCTTCAAGGGAATGTGTAACACAGTAACATATACACATTCTTCTGGAATACATTAAATCATAGGATTTGGTGATGGTCTGTTAATGACCTAATTTCAAAGTAGAGGTGAGTGTAAATGGTATGTCAAGGTGTATATAAAACTGTAAAGTGACATGAAAATATCCGTGATCTTAGACCTGTACCCCTGAAACAAATAATACATTATATGAAATGTCTGTGATCTTTGTTGGTGACAAAGTCACGAGTACTTCTAATGTGTACTTCTTTCTAAAGAAAGAAAGTGCCAAATTTCAGCCTAAAGTTAGTGAAAGTAAAGGTGTAATTTTTTTTTCCCATTCAAATTTCCTGGGTCTCCTGAGTTCTATACACGGGCCGTTAGGGAGGCCCTGTGGACCCAGGTTAAGAATCTTGGCCCTTGGGGCACCTGGGTGGCTCAGTCAGTTAAGTGTCTGCCTTCGGCTCAGGTCATGATCCCAGGGTCCTGGGATGGGGCTCCCTGCTTGGCGAAGTCACCTCCTCCCTCTGCCCCTCCCCCAACTCGTGCGTGCTCTCTCTCTCTCTCTCTCTCTCTCTCTCTCTCAAATAAATAAAATCTTTAAAAAACAAAAAAAGGATCTCAGCCCTTGCCCAACTAAGGGAATCATATTGGCTCAACCTCAGCTAGGTCACCTGCCCTCAACCAACCAACCAACCAACCAGCCATGGCCATCAGGGAGGCAGGGGCTCTTGGAAGGCATTTCAGTCCCAGGAAGGAAGCCAGAGGCCGCTCTGGAACCTCCTTCCCAGAATCTCTGAAATGATGGGACTTTCCTGTCCCCACAGGTAACTATGAGGTATCTATCAAGTTCAACGACGAGCACATCCCTGAAAGTCCTTACCTGGTGCCAGTCATCGCGCCCTCTGACGACGCCCGCCGCCTCACTGTTTTGAGCCTTCAGGTGAGACGCAAGGAAGCATCCATCTCATTGGCCACAGGCCGACTAGTGAAACCCTGGACTCTTGAGGCTGCTTCAATCGTCCCTTCAGTGCCAAGGGCCCCATCCCAGTGTGACTGCAGATGCTGCCAACTGTAGAGGACCTTTCCCATGGCAGAGTCACCCCCCCCCCCCCTCCACGTTTAGGACAGGAGACACTTGGGGCAAGCAGAAACAGAGCCACAGTCAACAAAACACCTCAACGTTTGGGAACAAATTAGTTTTTTAAATGTTTATTCCAGAGAAACAAAGGAGGCCTGTTAATAATTGGTTAAGGGGTAAGGAGGGCTTTCAAACAGAACGAACGCCAGACCAACAGTCTGGTGACGTTCTGCCTGCTAGTTCAGGCTTCCTTTCCCTCCAGAAAGTCAGTTGCGATTGATTTTATTATGACGATTTATTTATAAGTGTGCAAGGCACTACGTAAGGACTTTATCAGTATTACCTCACTAAATCCTTGCAGGAGCCTGGTGAGTAGGTTTGTCCTGACCCTGTTTTAAAGATGGAAAAACAGATATAGAGAGGTTACGGCTACCAGAAACCAGCTAGTATGGGGCGGAGTGATGGTCTCTGGGGCTCCAGAACCCATGGTCTTAACTGTGGCTTCCTGAATCCCCGCCCCTGCACTGTAGCAAGTGGCTACACAGTCCAACCTGTTAGGATGCCAGGAAATGCAACTTTTCTCCTGTCCTCAATGGGCTATCGAATTCAAGGTTGCATTAGAGCCTGCAGCCAAACTAAGAACCACTAGGGATGCCTTTGTGTCTTTGCTCAGGACACTGAAAAGTAATTAGGTGTCTGAAATCAGGAGTAGCAATTCAGTTGCAAAGTCACACCAGAATCCCCAAATCTGATTTCTGATAAATGGGATTTCTCAGTAGCCTTCAACTGCCCCCCCCGACTCCCATTCTTGAAAATACTGGATGAAACCCAATCCTGTATCTCAGGTTGGTGCTCTCATTGGCTCTAATTCCATGCACTTGGTTTACACTTGAGATTCTAACCTTTCCTTGAGGAGAATTGGTACCGCTGGTTGTTCCAAACGTCAGGGAACCCAGACAGAACCCAAAGTAGAACCGCCATCAGCAGATTGAAGAGGCCTCACCTGGAGAGTCCCAAGGGTGCTAACTGGTCGCTGTGGTGTAGATGTTTTTCTTGTGTTTCATTTAAAGGCTTCTTAACAGAAGTTCCTTTCGTGGCCGACTTAACTAAAACCTATGGAGGGAGATAAACCCGGCATTTGTTGAGGGCAAAGAGCTGCCTTCATGCATCTCGAAGATTTCTTTCAGATCTTCTGAGGCGTTTATCTCCCTCTTGAGGATTTAGTGGCAAGCGGATTCAGGTAATGTAAACGGTTCTGTCCCCCAGAAACCTGGTTTGGAGAAATCCTCTCCAGGAGACTTTACTGTAGAGTCGTCTCGTCACTGTTGGGTCGTAAATACTTGGATAAGTGTGCACGTTTTTCCCTGGGTCATTGGGTGCCGAGTGATATGTAAATTATTTATCGGAGATTTGCTGGAGGCCTGCACACCAACATCTGGTGCTGGTTAGGAAAAGAGAGGCATGTATTGTTTTGTCTTGCTTTTAAGACTTTTTAGAAAATCGAAGTCGGCTGGCATTTTGTGGAGGAGGGGATGATGAGGGGGGCGAGCTGGCAATCAAAGATTCCTGAATTTTGTGTGCAGTCCTCTCGCCCCAGTGTGTAACCTCTAGTGCAGCGCAGTGGAATAGAATGTTCTACAGCAATGGAAATGTCTCATATCTCCTCTGTGCAATATGGTAGCCACTGGCCACCTGTGGCAATTGAGCCCTTGAAATGTTGCTAGTGTAACTGAGGAACCAAATCTTTAATTTTATTTAATTTAATTGATTTAAATTTTAAAAAATATAGTCCCCTGTGTGACTACCAATTAGGCAGTGCAGCTTTAGTACCTTGCTACTGAGATGCGGTCCTGGGACTAGCAGCCTCAGCATTGCCTGGGAATTTACTAGAATTCCAGGCTCCCCGCCCTCTGACCCACTGGATCAGAGTCTGCATTTTAACAAGACCCCCCACGTCCTTCGATTGCACATTGAGGTATCATCTGAGGAGTGGCTGTTCAATCAAGTTTACCGCAAAACTGCTAACTTGTAAAATTTTGTGGTTCAGGACTGGCCAATTTTAAAATATCTTGAGCATCTAAACCTCTAATCCCCTCCTCCTGCGAGAGGCTGTAGTTTCCAGGACAGAGTGTGGAGGCTGAAACTGACCCAGTGAATAGTGAAAGCTAGCCTTCTTTTTGTTGTGTTTCTTTTTGTTGGGGGTGGGTGGGGGCTGGGAGTGCGGTGCAGACAACTTCTAAATGCATATTAATACTTAACGATAAGCTGACCTTTGTGAGCCTCTCTGTGTATGGACCAGGCCCTGCGCTGAGTGCTTGGAATGCATCACTTCATTTCATCCTCATTCACCAGCTCTCTGGTGTAGATTTGGTAATTGTGCCCATTTTACAGATGAGGAGACTAAGACTCAGAAGACTGAACAGCTTACTTACACAGCTAGGAAATGGTAGTCACCCCAGGTCCTGCTGATTCTTAACCGTGTATAGTCCATTACGAGTTTATTAAAAGTCATCTCCATTCCTACCCTTGAGATGAAAAATAGCAATGATATAAAACTTTATTCATGTTGGTGAGTAGTACATGGTTTTGTCAGTCACCAGGCTCCTCTCAAAAGAGGGCCCTTCCTTTTTGACCTGGAAGACACTGGGTTTTCTGGCTGTCCAGGTCTTGTTTGGGGCATGGAAATTGTAGTTCTGTTGACCAGGATGGTCTCAGTCTCCAAATGCAGTAACCATTTCTTCCAGCCCAAACCAAGGTGCTAGACGACGCCGACGTGTGTCTCTCCTGTCTTATATTTAAAGCTAGAAGTGTGGAAGAAGGCACCTGCTTTTCTGTTGTCAGACGTTATATGGATAAACATTCCAAGCCTTTTTGCATGAGAACCGTCCCCTGGAGTCCCGGGTCGGGTCAGTGTGTGCCACTGAGCAGGAACAACCAAGGGCCGTAACCTGTTTAATGTATTAAATTCCCAGGAATCGGGATTAAAAGTTAACCAGCCAGCCTCCTTTGCTATAAGGTTGAATGGAGCAAAAGGCAAGATCGATGCAAAGGTGCACAGCCCCTCCGGAGCCGTGGAGGAGTGCCGTGTGTCTGAGCTGGAGCCAGGTAAGCCGGAGGCGGGTGGGCAGGCCCCGGCATCCGCGCCGCCCCGAGGAATGTTTCTGCAAGCGTGCACCCCCTCGGAGGGCTAATCGGCTGCACCGAGGCCAGCCAGCCTTCAGATTCCCTTCTCCTGCTGTTGCCAGGCACGGTGTACACATTAGGGCATCAACATCTGCCAGGCACAAGAAGACACTTTGGTATATAGCCTTCCCTTTTCTCTTCTCTTTTCCTTTCTTTTCTTTTCAACACATACTGCTTTATTTCCTGTTGTTTTTCAGATTCCCTTCACATTCTATTCATTGTAACTTTTTTCTCCTAGTTTAACAAAATCTTAGAGATTTTTATTATGTTGTTGACCATATGACACAAATGAGTACGCTTTGACCTCACTTTGAGGGAAAAGTTAATTGATGTTCATCTGTAAATTTCAAAGAATCTGGGGCTCCAGCATGCTTACTAGCATAAGATTTTCCTGCCCGCTCCCTTGACGTACAGAATTCTCTGACCTCTATCAACTTTAATGAGCCATTTTGCCAGTGAACATTTATTAAGTGTGAGAGACTTGGCGGGATGGTAAGGCTAAGGAAGACATGACGCCTGCCCTCAAAGAGGAGCTCAGAGTGGAGTGGGGACCTGGCCGGAAGCCTGCAATACCCTGGGGAGGACCCCGGATGGTCACCAATACCCCAGGAGAACCTAGAACCAAATGATAAAAGAGCAGGAGAGAAAAATAACTTCCTGCCTTGGTGAGGCCCGAGGGCTTCTCAGAGGAAGCGACATTGAATGTGGCCCTGATGCATGAGGAAGGGCCCTGTGATCACTGCCTTTAATCGGGCATTTGCTGTGTGTCCTGCGACATGTACAGCGAAGGTAGACATCTGGAGAGGTAGGAGAACAGGCAGTGTGCATCCCAGGTGGGAGGGCTTCAAGGAGGAAGAGATGATGGATGGATATTCTTGGTGTCTGTTCAGTGGACAGATTACTGCATGCTGTGACCCAAACACACTGTGGAAAACCTGGCCATTGCCCTTGGGGGGTGGGCAGTTGCTAGCTTAGAGCTTAATTCAGAAGCATTAATGCCAGTTGGAACCATTTCTTTGCCCTTCAAGGGGCCAAGTGAGAAGTGAGTTTTTCATAAAGAAAGTGTTTTCTCAGGGGCGCCTGGGTGGCTCAGTCTATTAAGCGTCTGCCTTTGGCTCAGGTCATGATCCCAGGTTCCTGGGATCGAGCCCTGCATGGGGCTCCCTGCTCAGCGGGGAGTCTGCTTCTCCCTCTCCTCCTGCCCCTCCCCCTGGCTCATTCTCTTTCTCTCAAATAAATAAAAAAATATAAAAAAAGAAAAGAAAAAGAAAGTGTTCTCCCAAGGCAGACACCACAGAGGATGAAACCTAGAATTTGAGATTTGGATGCATTTCCCAAAGAGTTGACGAGGGACACATAAATAGGCCCATCTGGTTTTGAAATCCAACATATTGGGTGCGAGGCTTCCAGTAGAGCTGTGGTCTTAATTAATGATTTAAAATTCACCATCTCAGGCTGGCCTCCATCCTTTGCCCTCACCTTGCTCGGTGGTGTCCACGTACTTGGCTTTACCCTGTACTTTGCTCACTCTCCTAGACAAGTACGCCGTGCGCTTCATCCCCCATGAGAATGGCATCCACACGATCGACGTCAAGTTCAACGGGAGCCACGTGGTTGGAAGCCCCTTCAAAGTGCGCGTCGGGGAGCCCGGACAAGCGGGGAACCCCGCCCTGGTGTCCGCCTATGGTGCTGGGCTTGAAGGGGGCACCACAGGTAACCCACGACCCCGGCCTCTCATCTTTAACCGAGCCCATTCCAGGGCTCAGCCAGCAGGAGCTCTTCAGGCTTCGGGAAGCCTTCCCTGCGCTTTCCCAGGGAAGCTGCAGTGATGGACACTTTGGAGCTCTTGATCCCCAGAGTTGTTTTGGGGCATGTGGTTTGACCCAAGATAAGTCTGGAGCAAGGGCTTGATGACCATATTATCACACCTCATTACTATCTCCTCTGCTTCCCCTGTCTTCCTTGGCCAAGTGCCTTGACATCAGGGCCAGGACACTGATCGTGAGGGAATACAGTGCCCTGTCTTTGCTTTTGAGGGTTTCTTTGCCTGCAGAGGATTCAGTGTGTGTCACGGGCCTCCTGGGAGGTCTCCTGCCCTCCGTTCCTTCAGCAGTCCTGGGCTCAGAGAAACAACCTTGAATCTGCAGTAGGACCTGTCCCGGTCTGTCTCTCCCTTTTAGTTTCTGGTCCTTGGGGAGGAGGAGAAAAGACGGGGGCAAAGAATTCTCGAGCTTTTTGGACTCGTTACAATCTGTTTTTAGTCTTTGCCATGGATGGGGCACATTTGACTGTGAAAGAGGAAGCAGGGGTGGATATAAATGAAACTGGCTCCGTCCCCTCGCTTCTCCCGCCTTCCATCTAGAGGGAACACCACCGGTGGCTCAGGGGAGGACCTTTCGACTGCCTGTATCTGTCGTCCTCATGCATGGTCCCTTAGCTAGTTGGTTTGTCAAAAAGGTAGACATATAGTTTGGTTCTTATTTTACAGAAATAATCTTGGTGCACGTGCTGTTGTACAACATTTTCCACTTGGCATCTTAAAGAACTTCCTGTGTCAAAACACAGATCTCTGCCCTTTGTAATGGCTTCGGTTAGTGTTCATCCCGTGAGCCTCGGGGCAGGGTGGGTGACTGGTACGGGGAGTGCCGGCATGGGGAGCTTGTCGACTCAGACTTCTCTGCAGGGCATGTCCATAGACATGGACGCACTGGGACACGGTTTGCACTGGGCCTTTGGAAGGCAATCCGGTCCCAGCTCGAGTCCCTTGTGTGTGCACATTCTACTCTAGTCTCCCCCGGATGCAGTGAGTTGGACAGAGCAGACCCGCTTCGCATGGGCAAGGAGATGGGTGGCTGTGGTTACGTGGCATCTAGCCCTAGGGAGCCAGTGTCCTGAGTGGCCCCAGGGGCCCTGCCCAGGTACAGGAGTCACTGACAGGCTGGCGTGCCGCCCCGAGCTCTGGTCATAGCAGTGGCCTCAGAACCACCCACAGGGGTGGCATAAGTGCTTCTGGACTCCCGAGACCCATCCGATCCGGCTCCACACGGAACGGTGGGCCAGTAGCTTGCCCTTTATAAGAGGCATGGTAATACTTCACCCTATGCCATTCCATTTCACAGATGAAGAAAGTGAGGCTCAGAAGGGTCGAGTCACTCCCTAAGCTTTTATTTAGCTGGGAGGGGGCAGAACCAGGCATCAGTCCAGGTCCATGACCTCAAAGCCTTTGTCCTTAACCCCAGAGTTTTGCTGCCTAAGTGGCTGGCTCACCCAGTGGTAGTGAACCTAGTGGCCCGCTTTGTAGGGTATCCTAAACCAGGACCTCTGTTCTCCCAGCTGCCTGGAATGGTCCCCAGGCAGGAGTGCAGGCATTTGGTCCCTGGCAAGCCACCTGCTTGACGGGGGGCGGGGTCCTCCTGGCATTTGGAGCCACGCACACCTTGGTCCGGGTCCCCCAGCAGCCACTGAGGGCCCCTGCAGCTGCCGGCAGCCACCTTACCCTCCTGCTGGGTCACACCTGCTGCGTTCGGGGCCTCATGCTGCCTCGTGGCTGCTCGCGTGCCTTCTCGGGAGCTTGGGTTTCAGGCTGTGCTTTGCAAGAGCTGAATGCCACTGAGAGGAGCCAGGCTTACGGGGGTACTCCCAGCCAGGAGGGAGAGGTACAGAGCATGCCGGTTTCAAACCCTGTATAAATATTGCTCTTGTCAAGGGGAAGGTGTCTTGTTTTTCTAGCCCTCCTGCTTCCGAGCCTTTCCCCAAATATCCATCCCAGGATTACACAGCTGCAGTGTACATGGAATAAAAAGGTATTTGTGCTTGGCTGCTGGAGGGCCTGGCATCCTGACCTGCAGAATAAAGCAAACTTGCCTGTGTTTTTATGGGTGGGCTTGCTGTATCTCTTGGCTTGAGCTTTAAATGGTCCGTTTTGCAGGTTTGGGAGCAGGGGAATGTGGAGAATTTGGGGTGGGACTGTCTGCTTGCCGAGGAGCTGAGAGGTTGGGCGTTAGACCAGGGGGTTCTCGACGCTCTGGATCGGAAGACCAGTCTTCCTGATAAAATGCTCCAAGAACGCCAGTGTGCACAAGGTGGGACCAAAGAGCCTCCTTCCCTCCGCTGCCCCCTCACCCGCCTTCACGATGGAGTAGGGCTGCCGTAGGCATGCATTAGCCACACAGGAACTCAGCCGTGCACACACGGGGTTGCAGGGGGCGGAGACTGCCATGCCCGGAGATGTTTGGGGTATCGTGTTGGTTCTAGCTGGAGGCAGTCGGCAGAGGGACTCCTGCACGTGGGATTTTCTTTCTCCTCACTTCTCTCAGGCAAGTGCCTTAGCTCCACACTGGGCGGATCTTGTGTTTAAGTCCCCAGTCCTGCCATTCCCCGGTGTGACTTGGCGCAAAGGATTCGACCTCACCAGGCCTCCACTTCCTTCCTGTAAAATGGGAAGAAGGGAGCCCACCCAATAGGTTGTTCCAGGTAGCTCTTGCCTGTCATTCCTTACTTCCCTTTCCCACCTCATCTGCCCTGTCTCGCCAGGCCCTCCCAGCCAGGATTCACGGATCTTGATCTTTCTTGAGAAAGGAGCAACTTGTTAAAATGGGTTGGCCTTCTTTCCCCTGCAGCGGGGTCTTTTCATCTTCGCTTTAAAAATATCTTTCCTTGGGCGCCTGAGTGGCTCAGTCGGTTAAGCGACTGCCTTCGGCTCAGGTCATGATCCTGGAGTCCCGGGATCGAGTCCCGCATCGGGCTCCCTGCTCGGCGGGGAGTCTGCTTCTCCCTCGGACCCTCCCCCCTCTCATGCTCTCTCTCTATCTCATTCTCTCTCTCAAATAAATAAATAAAATCTTTAAAAAAATTTAAAAAAAAATCTTTCCTTATCGTCACCTTGCAGCCACTTCCTGGAAATGCCGTCCCTTGTTGTGCGCCACCCCTCCCTTGCCCGCACAGCCTCGCTCTTGGCTGCATGGTGTAGAAACAAGGTTGAGATAATCGGGCAGTGGGGGGTGGGGGGAGAGGCTGGGACAGGAGCCTCAGGAGCTTCCAGAAGCAGCTGGGTTGTGTTTGGGGGTTGCAAGATAGCAGCGCCTTTGTTTTACTGATAGCCAGAACAATAATTCTTTCTCTGGCCTGGGAACTATAATTAAACCCAAATAGTTCCCCGCTGGGGCGGCATCCAGGGCGCTGGAAAAAAAGCACTGCCCTGCGCAGGCTGCTGTGCCAGGGATGGCCCATAGAGGGCACTGTAGCGGGCCGCCCTCACCGACCACCTCATCCCCCTCTGGGCAGGAAATGGGCCTGAAGGAGTGGAGGCTTCTGCAGGGCATTGGGCTCTGGCAGGAATGTGCCACAGTCATTGGTCGGCCCAGCTTTTCTCTTGTCACAAGGCAGGACGTCCATGCAGGAGTCCCCTGTGAGCCAGGCAAGAGGCTCCGGGGCCGCACGGAATTGTTCATACCCTGGTTCTACCAGTTTCCTAGTTCGTAGCGCTGCTTGGCGCTACCTCCCTGAGCCTCTGTCATTTGTTAAACAGGAAGCGCTGGGCACGTAACAGGATGCTTACTGTAGGACCTGGAGCCCGCACGGTGCAAGTATGGCTCAGTTAGCAGGAGCCGCTGTTTTGGCCCTATTCTTGTTGCTGGTGTTCGTGGCAGAGTGGGGGGCTAGCAGATTCTAGCAGCTGCCCCGGTCTTTAGCATGGTGACTGGGGCAAGGAGCCTGTGAGGGAAGATGATGATGCTGGGCCTGCTCGGCTTCTCCAAGTCCACCAAAGGTCAGAGGGGCCCACACACCCCCCCCTGCCACGCCGGAGGCAGGGCTGAGCCCCCGGCAGCTGAAACAGCATTTCAGGCTGACAGTGAAGACTCCGGCTTCTTGCCCTCTGCCACCGCGCCTGCCCAGGGGCGAGAACAGGGTGTCCTGGCGGTTGGTGCTGGTGGGCGAAATGTCAGCCACACTCTTGCCTCTGCCTTGGAAAGGGAGGCCCTCTGTGCCAGGAGCTCAGAGCTAGTATGGGTGGGTTCGCCCGCCACCAAGGCCACCCCTCTGTGGGGGAACCTGTGTGTTCCCCCCTGCTCCCATTGCTTCAGTGCCCCTGGGGAAGCTCCCCAAACTACACCCCACCGCCCATCCCTCCAAACCAATACGACATTACCTCTTCCTTCCTCCCAGGTATCCAGTCTGAATTTTTCATCAACACAACCCGAGCAGGGCCAGGGACATTATCTGTCACCATTGAAGGCCCGTCCAAAGTTAAAATGGATTGCCAGGAAACCCCAGAAGGCTACAAAGTCATGTACACCCCCATGGCTCCTGGAAGCTACCTGATTGGCGTCAAATATGGTGGGCCCAACCACATTGTGGGCAGTCCATTCAAGGCCAAGGTGACAGGTAACAACCAAATAGCTTTGAAGTTACTCTTTTTCCTGTGGAGCGTGTCTTGTCAGATTATCAGCAGTAAACTGTGGGTAATTTTAGATACTTTGAATCTACTTTGAGTCTTGAATGTAAAGAAACGGTAGAACATGCCAGGGGAGTAAACATCTTTAGAAGCCCGTGGGTATGTGCTTGTGTCATCCCCCTACAAAATAATGAGTGTAGAAATTGAAAAAATCATGTTTTCTTTTTTTAACAGAAAAGAAAAATATTTACATATTTGAAATCTTACATATTTGTTTAGTTCAGGACCTGAAAAATCCCCTTATTTGTAACCTGCACTTTTAAAATAATCAAAAGGTTTTATTACATTTACAAAAATGCGCCTCCTTCAGGACACTAGAAAAAATGACAGTCAAAACCACCTCAGAGCCCACGGCCCAAGGTAATCACCATAGATATAGTGGTAAATCCCTTCCACAGGTCTCTGCTTGGTTCACGGTCGTATGAGTAGCATAGCTTCATTGCAGAAAAATTAAAAGATTCTGATAAATCATCCTGTCACATGCAGAGAGAACCTTTTTTGTTATTTTGTTATATGTTCTCCCCAACATAAAACATTGCTTTTACACTGTTTCTACATGAGTATTTTAATCTCAATGGAAAAGAGGTAAATTCTGCCGGGTGGCACGAGGTTATGTGGGAGGGATTTCCAGGCTTTGTCGTTTGCCTCGCTGTGTGGGGTGGGACCCAGGGGTTTGGAAGACATTATGGGGGGGGAGATGGTAATGTTTAGATCAGGTGTTGGGGATACAAGGTGGGGATGTGGTAGCTTTGGGATCCAGCTGTCTCGGGGTGCAGGGACTTTCCCGGGGCTTCTACCCAGGGCACTTGCCTCTTCTAGCTGAGAGGACCTACTACTCTGGCCATTAACTCCTCCCTCCTCCCCCTCCCATCTTCTAGGCCAGCGTCTGGTCAGCCCTGGCTCCACCAACGAGACCTCGTCCATTCTGGTGGAGTCCGTGACCAGGTCATCCACAGAGACCTGCTATAGTGCCGTCCCCAAGGCATCCTCAGACGCCAGCAAGGTGACCTCCAAAGGGGCAGGGCTCTCAAAGGCCTTCGTGGGCCAAAAGAGCTCCTTCTTGGTGGACTGCAGCAAGGCTGGTAGGTAGCCTGGTCCTGCTCGAGGGTTAGGGTGGAAGCGGGCTGAGGACCCTCTGCTAACTTTAGTCTTCCCTGCAGTGCCCACCTGCCCATGAAACCCAAACGTTTGCAAGTAACCTTGTTCATTACCCCACTCTCCTGCACTTAATATTTTCAAATGATTTTCCTCTTTTGACTCTTGATTCTTTCAAATGCCCTCAAGGTAGCCTGGAAAGGTGGCATTATCCCCATTACAGATGGGCAGACTGAATCAGTAACCCGGCCCCTTCTCTGCCAATAATTGCTTTAATTGCAGTTTGAACTTGGGTATTTATTTGGGTATCAGTAGTTGGTTGCCTGGGTTCTGGCATCTGGCATATCTGGGCTGGAAACCTGGCTCCACGACTTCTCCCTTCCCCCCTCCTTCTTTCCCTCCCTCCCTTCCCCAAACTGAGCCATGTGATCTTGGGAAAGTTACTAAATCTTTTTCTAAATGTCAGTTTCTTGCTGTCTAAAATGGGAATAATAAAGTCACCTTCCTTAAGTTTCTAATGAGAATAAATGAGATCAGAGTCGCCATCACTTACATAACCCTTATTACGAGCTAAGGGCTTCACATACAACTTCTGTAGCCCATGGGGTAGGTGCTGGCATCATCTCCTGCTTACAGATGGGCAAGCTGAGGCAGAGAGAGGTGAAGTTCCACATCCAAGGTCCCCCAGCTAGGAGGTGGCAGGCGGGGATTTGAACCCATGCCGTTGGGCTCTGAGCCTTTGCTTGTAATTGCCTTGCCGTCTCACCTCTCGGAGGCCCCAGCATCATTGTAGAATCTCAACCGACAATAGTTGGTATATTTCCTCTGGCTCCCATTTCCCCTCCCCTTCCTCTGCCTTCCATGATGCATCCTGATGGAGTAACCACCTTTCTTTGCCTCTCAGGTTCCAACATGCTGCTGATCGGTGTCCATGGGCCAACCACCCCCTGCGAAGAGGTCTCCATGAAGCACGTGGGCAATCAACAGTACAACGTCACATATGTCGTCAAGGAGAAGGGAGATTACGTTCTGGCCGTGAAGTGGGGAGAGGAACACATCCCCGGCAGTCCCTTCCACGTCACGGTGCCTTAAAACCGTTCTCGTCAGATCCTGGGAGGAGTTCTGGTGGTCGCTTTTGTTGCTTGTTTGTAACTTGTTTTATACAAAGTTTTCCTCCAGCCTGTTTGTGGGTCTGAAATCCCATCCCGAAAACATTGCCGTTGTAAAGTGCCTTGAGAAATAAGTCTAGACTTGACTCTTTAGGGACACGCTGGGGACTCTTAAGAAACGCAAACTCATGCAGTGGGCTGAGAAGATTTCCAGGCACACTCGGTTCAGATCCGACCTCTTGCTGGCACAGATCACCCCCTGCAGACAGACCAAGGTCACTCGCAAGACTGACATTTCTAAAGAATGAAATTGGCTAGCCCATCTATGAAACGAGACTGGCAGGGAGGGACAGGGTGAAGAGGCAACCTACTTGGGGCTGGCATTTAGAAGAGGACCAGCAGCCTACCCCATAAAAGGCTCTTAGGCAGACACCATTGTTTCAACACTACTCCTCTCCACACCCCTGCCCGCTCCGTGGCCTTTGTACGCGTCTCAGAGGGAAGCGGCTACATGGTGGCAGACTGGCCTCCATGCTTCCTAGTACCTCTCGCCTCGTTCTGCTGAGTATTTCCCTGCCAAGTTGTAACATGTGCCCATCTTGGCAGCTACGTTTTGCTTTTGTCTTTAAAGGCCATTGAAGTCTCTGGGTCTGAGGAAATTCTGGGGCAAGCAGCCCCCTCCTGCCAAAGATTCCTTTTTTTTTTTAACCAACACGAGCCTTTGTTCCTAACACACACTCCAGCCATTTGTCAGTCTGATGAGGCTTGCCAGCACGTTCGAATGACCGCAGGTGGGTCACTGTGTCAGCGCCCTCATCTGCAGAGGCCTGTCACGGGGCAGAACACTCCACACCCACCTCCAATCAGCTGTGGGATCACTTCTGGAAAAGAATTACAGATAGGAAAGAATGGAACTCCTGCTGACCTTTGGCCTCAAAATCAGGGCACTGTGGAGGGGGTGGGACAGACGGCAGCAGCTCCCCGGTGGTCTTCTGTCACTGGGCACAAGTGGTGAGAGCTACAGAGCTGACGGGGGCTCTGTATTCATTTGGCCCTGACCGCGTCATCCGAGGCTGTGTGGAAAGCAGCGTGTGGGGCCCAAATTCCAGGAATGGGGCACGAGGCATTTTGCACCCCTTTCTGCAGACCTGAGCTGCCTTCGGGATAAAGTGAAAGCCTTCGGGGCTGCGTCCTGACTTCAGGGCCCAGGTGTGAGGTGTGGTCTGGGCCGGCAGACCTTTTTGATTTGCGGCTCCGTCCTGAGGAAGTGTCACGGGTGCCTCCGTGGGTGGGACAGGGAGCGAGGGAGGGGACCGTCACCAAGATGCAGCAGCTGGGGGCAGGTGTTGGCAACAGCCCACCCCTTAGACACCGGAGCAGCCCGAAGCCTATTGTGAAAGGGCCACAGGTTTTGTAAACTGGGACATGGAAGCGAAACTGGAATCAAATGCCGACTGTAAATTGTATCTCATAACTTATTAAATGTTTGCTCTGTCAAGCTCCCCTGGTGTTCTTGGAGGGTGTTGTTTCGGAGTAAATGGTTCGAGTCTCTCACCAGCCCTCCCTGCCACTGGCTGAAAGGACACAGGTTAGCAGCTTGTTCCGACAGTGAGCCTGGCCTCTGTTTGCGGGGCGGGGGGCGGGGGGGGGCTGGCTTTTCCGGGAGCCCCGCTGGGAGGGTATCATCAGGAGAGGCCAGGCGGCCAGACAGGCTGGGTCTGGCAGTGAGGGCTCCCGGGCCGGGACACCGACACAGCCTCTTAGGAGAGAAACCTTCTTCCCGATGGCAGAGATCCTGTCATTCTAGGGAGTTGACTCAGACAAGAAGCTAGGCCACCTGTCCTCCCAGCTGCCCTTGGACAACAGGGTTCGTGTGTGGTGTTCGTCTTCCTCTCCCTGCTCCTTCCTTCTGGGAAGAGCTTGTGCCTGACGTGTGCTTCGGATACCTCCCCCCCTCCTACTCACCTTCACGGTGCCCGTGACCCCACTTCGCAGTGTTGATACCAACTCAGGTGCTGACCGACATGGCGCTCGGGGCAGGCCCTAGGCCTTGGCCTTTCTGTCCCCAGAATGGAGGCTCTACCTCCCTGGTTATACCCCTGTGGGAGCAGGAAGGGCACCAGGAGCCCCCAGATGAGCCCCCGGAAGTCCTTGCTGGGCCCCTAGCCCTCCACTGGGGGTGAGGGGTGGAGGGAACGTCAGGGAAGGAAGACGGGCTCCTGTTGTGTGTTTCTTCCTGTCACCTCCTTGATCGGGATGGAGGCTTGTTTACCTCTGAGAGGCGGGAGGAAGGCGGGAGGAAAGGAGGTTTTCCCTTGCCTCTCCTGGAGGGAGCTCCCTTATCTGCGGGCCTGGGCCAGGGATGACTGTTCCTGGACTCCCTGAGGGGTTTGTGGCTTGGGGGGCTGCCCAGGCTCTGCCTGGTGATGCTAACCTTGCCCAGAGAGGAGCCCAGGGGCACAGGTCCTGGTTTCAGTCCTGGGAAGTCTGGCTGGTTTCCGCTGGGGAGGCAGCACGGCTCTGTTCCCAGCTGGACCTGGCCATCAGGTAGAGTTGGAACGTGGGCTTGGCTGCTCGGTGGCGGAACGGGCCTCGAGGAGGTGGCCTCCCCTCTGAGACCAGGCCTCCCTCAGGGTGGTGGTGAGGAGCGCACGAAATCTCCCTGGGAGCTGTGAGTCCTGGTTACTGCTGTCTGTGACCGACCCCTGCCAGGGGGTGCCATTCCCCATTCAAGGCCGCACCTGGGGCTGCCCCGGCGGGCCCCTGCCTGTGACATCACCCACGACCCAGGGGAGTCAGGGCACCTCCCAGGTGGCCAATGGCTAGAGCCACAGGGCAGCTCTTCTCTGCATCTGGACTCACTGCCAAGGGAATGGGACGCTGTTTGTGCAAACACCTCCATGACTTGAAACTCGACCCTGAACAGGTACCAACCAGGCCCTTTCTGACTTTACCAGTTGACTTGGCCCCCTTCCTACCAGGGGCTGACTGAGCCATCACTCTTTGGGGGCCGACAGAGGTTAAAGCAGACGGTGTTGACAGCTGACCCGCAGCGATCCTCGACCCAGAGAGGCCCGGTTTCCTTGCAAGCGCCGATGCGTGCCCCTCCCTCGGCCGGCTTCCCTCTGCAGCCCGCGGAAGCCCTCCGCGGTGCCGCCCAGAAGGAAACAGATTAACGTGTCTGTTTCAATGCACTTGGAGGCGTGTGGGCCCTTGGCCACACGTCTGGTCTTCAGACTTCAAAGGGGCCTTGAAAGCCACATCTTGATGAGTTTGGTGTAAAATGAGTCAGGCACTAGGGATTTCATTTCCCCTAAAAATGGCACCGCCTTAAAAAAGTAGCAGAATAAACGTAAATGGCAAAGTGAGTGGTTGATCCTTGTCACCACCACCCCCAAGTTTGTATTTTCAAATGGGGAACAAGCTCATTAATTTAAGTGCTCTTTGGGCTTAAAGCTCCGTCTGATGGAAGCAGGGTCTAGGAAAGGAATGGAATCTTTTCAAATCCCCATTAACTTGGAGAGGGAGGGGCTTTGTAATTATTCCACTAATGAAAACTCTCGTCCAGAAACACATCTTGTTTAGCTAATTTTTTTTTCTCCTCACAATGGCAAATCATAACTCGAAGAGGGAGTAAAAATGTCACATGGCTCAAGGCAAACCTGAATTCAAATTTTTCCCCTCTGGCTTTGTCCTAAGGATGCTGACCAAGCACAAGGGTGGGAGGAAATGTGAAACAAAGGGATCCTTTTTGCTTTGTGATAAGGCTTTTGTCTGGGTCCCTGAGCCCACAGGGGACCAACTCATGCAAGGAATTTAGGGTGGCCCACCCCACACCCCTTCTCTCTTCCTCAAGAGCTCTCCAAAGCAGGCAGGCAGGAGGTGGGGAATTGACGAGCCTGACTTACGGCTTGTGTCCAAGGGTGTTTTGGACTTGCTTATCTCCCCAGGACAAAGCTCAAAGATGAAAGAACATTCGAGCCTTGTATTGCCCACATTATTCCCTCTGCCATAACCACCGCCTTCCCAAGGCATCAGGATGCCTCTCCCAGTGCAAAGCTAATGCTGAACCCTGGGGGGGGGGGGGGGGGGGGGGGGGGGGGGGGTGTGGTGTCTCTGAGAAAGAGGAAATCTTGGCAGAGGCACCACACCCCAGAAATGCCAGCCTCGGGCCCAGCTCCAAGCATTTGGCACCAGTAGCCGCAGAGTAGCCTGGTGTGTGAGAAAAGCCCAGAAAGCAGCTAACTCCAAGTTCAAGTCTAGATTCAGTCCCAGCTCTGCGGCTTACCGGCTCAGACAGCCTCTGGCTCTTCATCTCCCCAAACGTCCCAAGCTTCTTCAGAGCGCTCATTTTACAGCAGGGAAGACTGAGGCACAGCAGGCAAGTCTAGGCAGCCTTACCCTTTCTTGCCTTGCCGACTGCGAGTCCCAGTGTGGAACATTCTTCCTCCACTCTGCCTGGCTAACTCATGTTAATAGTACAGGGCTCAAAGGGCACCTCCTCCAGGAAGCCTCTGTGCCTCAGTGCCCTCATCCATAAAATGGGAAAGTGGGAAACTTCCCTTCTAAGGTTAACCTCTAGAAAGATCTCCCAATGCATCCATCCTCCAACTGGCTGGCCAAGTCCTTCCCCACCCAGATCTGCTAGAAGAGGGGCTGCCTGTATGTTGGGGAGACTCAGTTCCCCAAGGCAGAGTGGAAGGGGTACCTCAATGAGGGGAAGGGAGCCTGTGGGGAATCTATTAAGCATGGTGGTTCAAAACATGGGCCAGCGGGTTCAAATCCTGCCCGGCCATGAACTCCAACAGAGCATTTACCCTCCAGAGACTCTCACAGCCTCTGTTTTCTCTCCAATGAAATGGGGTACCAGAACCTACCCTAAATATAGTGTTTGGGGTTAACTGACAAAATGAATGTAAAGAACATACCACAGTGTCTAGTACCTGATAAGCCTTCATAGAATTACTACTGCTGAGAGGTGCTTAAGAGGATTCTTCTATGCGGAGAGCTTAAATTCAGGGGGGGCTACTTTAAGGACACATCCATAAATAGGAGAGGCACTTGGGCTGGAGACAGAGCCCGGGACTGGAAACTGGCGTGGGAGTCATCAGTGGCAGTGGATGGGGTGGCCAATGGCAGTACTAGGAGCAGGGTGGATCCCTGGTGGCCCGGGGGGAGTGGCCAGAAAGGTGGGAGGAGAGCTAGGTGAGTCAGGTGCTCCGGGGAGAGCCCTAGCTCACCTCCCAGCCTCCCCTGGTTTCGCCTTCAGTGACCCCTTTCCCTTAGCAGAAGCTTAGGCCAGAGGCAGGCCTGGGGCTGCCCCCACACCTTCCCAGGGGTTGCGGGATGGGTTTGAAGTGAATAAATCTGGAGTAAACAAAGTGTAGTAAGTAACACTAATGCTAGGCTCTGTGTCTTAACGATTACCCCCATTTTTTTTACAGGGGCATTTCCCAGGGCACAGAGAGGTTAAGTGACCCGTGCAAATGTAATGGTCAAGGCTGCGTTAAAAGCCAGAAAGCCTGAATTTAGGGAGGAGGCCATGAAGCCGTGCCCTGCACGCAATAGCCTCGCCCAGGTGGGCGCTTGGAATCCAAAGGCGACTCTCCTTGTGAGCCAACCTCTGTCTCTGAGCCCGTTGGAAGGCAATACTTTTGGGGCGCCTTTCTACACCCTTCCACCCCACTCCCTCTTTGGGGAGCTTGTCCACCCCTCAGTGCAGCCCCCATCTGGCCAGCTGCCAGAGCCTGTTGTCCGGAGGACTGCCGTTCCGACTGTCGTTGCCGTAGTGGCCGCCAGGGGTCGCCGTGGGCGCGCGAACTGCGGCACCGAAGAAAACCCTGCGGTCGGGAGGGCACCGGGTCTTCCAAGGCCCAAAGGAGCACACCCACCTCTGCGCTCCAGCTCGAGGCCCCGGGCCTTACCTGCCTGGAGCTGGGGCGGTCTGGGTCAGGGAGGCTTTCTTGAGTTCCGGGGTCAGACCCCGCCCCACACGCGTCTGACACCAGGTTCCTGCCACCCCCAACCCTCGCAACTCCGACTTACCTCCATCCGTCCTTCCTTCCCTAACACTCCCGGAGGCAACAGAACGGACGTGCAGTCCGCCGACTCATCCTTTCCTTGAGCGCTTTTTTGAGCACCAACTGTATGCCAGACAATACCCCCGGAGGTACTGGAGACACGAGGTTGAGCAGGACAGGACCCAGAACGCGAGCTCTGTGAGGGAGGGAGGGTTTGTCAGCACTGTTCACTTGCAGCTCCTGGCACACAGAAGCCCTCAGTACCCAAAGCATGTTTGGTGCTTACAGCCTGCTCAGAGAGCCTGGATTAAAAAGGTGATTGCACAATTAACCGATGACCACTGTGAGTGCTCCAGACGAGCTATACCAGGCCCAGGCTGTTTTACTTAAGGGGCTGGCTCTTAATCTTCCCCAATGACCCAAACTTCATAACCCTCATTTTACAGCTGGGAAAACTGAGGCACAGGCGTCAGTCTAGACAGCCTTACCCTTTCTTGCCTTGGGAGTCCCAGTTTACAATATTCTCCTGCTACTCTTTGCCTGGCGAACTCATGTTCATAGTTCAGGGCTCACTCAAAGGGCACCTCCTCCCGGAAGCCTTCCCTGATCATCTCCCCAGTTCCGTGCTCCCCATCCACCTGATTATGGGTCTGTCTCCCCTTCTGGACTGTGAAACCCGAGGGTGGGAGGCATGTAGACTCCGTTCCTCCTCATCTACCTTTAGTACCCAGCTCAGTGCCTGGCAACAGAGTCAAGAGCGAATGAATGTTTGTTGAATGAAGAAAGGAGAGCGAACGGAGCAGAGGGTGGAAAGGTGAGTGGCCCCAGGAGGTTATGGGTAACCTCCTCACTGGTACTTACGCTGGTCACCCCTGCAGGGCCCCGGTGGGAGAGGCACAGGGTGTGAGGGTCCTGGGTGCTGATGTTATGGTGCTGCTGGGTGACCGGTGGGTCCTCCTCTGCCCGCCCCCACCCCCTGCCGGGCCTCCCACAAGATGCTGTCGCGTTCGATGGGAGAGCTCTGTGTCTGTAACGCAGGGGTGCGGGGATTGGCGTCCATCCCTGTGTGACCAAATGAACATTGCTGAGCCTCAGTCTCCTCGTCTGGGAAAGCGATGGCAGAGAGCTTGTAAGTGAGTCACCGTGAGGAGTCCACTGGGTGGAATCACTCAGGAAAGCCTCCAGCGCCGGGCCTGGCACGAGTAGCCCGGGTGTGCCTGGGGCTGGCACCGAGTTCCTGCAAGCCTCCCTTTTCCCACCCGGAGAGGAGGCTTATGGGAGCCCCAGCAGCTGAGGAGGGTGGTTTCAGGCAGACGGAGCTCAGCACAACAGCCGGCACCGGGCGGGTCCCCGCGAAACGGCGGCTGACGTTTATGGAAGGCCTCCTCCATGCCAGGAGCTGTTCTGAGTTCTTCTACCCTGGCCTAACGGCATTCCCGATCCCAGCAGTAATCCCCACTGTCATTCTGACGTTCAAAGGACACCAGGAAGCTATCAAGTGTCGGAGCTGTGTTGGAGGAGTCGGAGTCCAGAGTTTCCATGGCAATCCCCCAGCCACGTGTCCAGAGCTTCCCGAGGGTGGACACCAGGCCTCCCTTTGGACCTCCCTGGGTGCCTGGTGCACAGTAGGTGCGCCTCAGGGTTTGCTGAATGCGCTAGAGGCTACGGCACCCCTTGCCTCTCCCCGGGACCCTCTGAGAGTTGGGGGGGAGCCTTGGGCCCCGAGTCCCTCTGGGGCAGAATACAGCCTCCTGCCAGGGACCGTGGGCGGGTTGCGGCCAGTCTTTGCTCCCTTTTCCGGCCCCGTCTGTCCTGTTGCCTGCGAGTGGCCCGGCCCCCTGAGCAGCCCAGGCCCCCCTTCCCCCAAGCAGGGCCCTGGCAACCCAGCCCTCATTGGCTGCATGTATCCTTGGACACAGGCACCAGCAGAACAAACGGGCCACAAGCCTCCCCCCCCCCCCCCCCCCCCCCCCCCCCCACCACCATGAGGGATCTGAGCACCACCCAGAGCCAAGCCTGCTGGCAAGAGCACATCCAGAAGGAGAGGACAGCCTGGGTCGCCTAGAAGATCAACTACGGCCACAAGTACCTGAAGGAGGGGCCCATGCCCACCCAGGAAGCGGCTCCAGCGGGCCCCTCTCAGGTTAGCCTTGGGAGCAGGGCCCTTGGCTGTCACCAGCTCCCCTGAGAGCAAGGAGGTACAGGATGGACGGCCAGAGACCAAGGGGGTCCGGCATCAGCTGTCCAGGGGAGTGGCGTCCAGGGCCCCCCGCCCAAGGGAGACAAGGTCTGGGAGGCCCAAAGAGGCCCTCGGGGGCCAGCAGTCCAGACCAGGCCAGAGGGCTTAGAAATGCGGCAGGTCCCCCCCAGCACCCTGCAGCTGCTCTTCCAAGGCATCTCCCACGACGGCCAAGGCCGGGCCTCGTACCCCCGCGAGCAGCATCGGCAGAAGCCGGAGGAGAAGTTTCAGTACCCGATCTTGTCATGCTGGGAGTACGGCTGGCACCCACTGTCTTGCCACTCCAGGCCTCTGCGGGCAGGCCCGGCCTTCCCCGCCCCAGCCCTGTCCTTAATCACCCTGCAGGCACCAGCCTATCCCTCGGGTGCACCCTTCTCCGAGCAGGCCCCATGCCTTCAACACCTTCAGGCCTTCACACATTTTCAACCTGGAATGTACCTCCTGCCTCTTCCTCTGCTCCCTGACTTTCACATGTCACCTCCTCTGGGAAGTCCTCCGAAAGTCCTCCAGGCAGATTTGAGTCTACCCTTGTGCTTATGCAGCTTTTTTCGTCTACAAAAGCACTGGGCCCACTGTGTCACCATTCCTTGAGTATCCATCTGGCCTAATGAGCCCGTTGGGTTCCAGAACTCCTTAGTTAATTTTATTAAGGCCCTCCCAGCCCCCAGCTTGGGACTGGTACTCTGTGACCGTGGAATGAACGAACAAATGAATGAAGGTAGACCTAGGGAATGAGGCTTTGGTCTGGAATCAGGAAGTGCAAGTTCAAATCCTGGCTCCTCCCCTTGGGAGCTGTGTGAGCTCAAGCAAGAGGCTTAACTTCACTGGGCCTGTTTCCACATCTGAGAAATGGGACAATACCAATACCTGCCTTCCTATGTCACCGAGTTTTGGAGAAATCACATGGGAAAGCACCTTGAACAGAAATTTTCAGCACCTTGAACAGAAATTTTCCTCACAAAAGCCTCACAAGGTGGGTGGGACAGACATTCATTCATTCGACATGTGATGCTTTCACTCAGGACAGCCCAGGGAGGGAGATCTGGAGTCACCAAATCCCAGCTCTGCCCCAACATGAGTTAGCGAATGAACAAGCACGGAAGAGGGACTCAGTCTGAAATTAGGGGGCCTGGGTTTGGATTCTGGTCTGTTCATTCACTCATTCAACAAAGGTTTAGTGAGCACCTGATACATGTCAGGCCCTTTGTGTCCCTGGGGATACGACAGGGAATGTGAGTGTTGAGGCTGTAGAAGGAGATCAGTCAGGAAAAGGAGAGGAAGACCCAGGGGCTCCTGGGGTAGACAGGTGGTCAGGGAGGCCTGCTGGGAGGGGATGCTTGAGCAGAGGCCTGAGGTGTTTCCACGCCATCAGATTCTCCTGAGGAGGGCCTGACTCCCTGGGCCCACAGAGCGAGTCTCAGTTCAGGCGCTACGCCCTGCTCCCTGCCGCCTCCCCTCCTCCAGCCTACAGCGCCACCTGCTGGGGAATCCACTGCAGGGCAAGGGCCGCCACCAGACGCAGCAAATTAAACTACGGGATGCCCGTCCCATTTGAGTTTCGGGTAAACAATAATCGTTTAGTCTAAGTATGTCCTAGATATGGCATGGAACATTTTTAGACGGAGAAATTATTCATCGTTTATCTGAAATTCAAATGTAACTGGGCATCCTGTACTTTATCCAGCAACCCAAACACTGGAGCCAGGGGAGCTGCTTCTGGATGCCTCCTGTGTGCTAGGGCAGTGCTAGGTTCAGGGCAAAGACTGGAAGACTGTTTTCCTCCATAGTGGTTCTGCTTAAGGTCCCAGATGCCCCTAGAATCTCCGGAACATTCTGTAAGCTTCTGGCCTCATGCCCCTAACCCGACCAGTTCAGGGGCTAGATGAGGAACAGTTGAGAGAACTTCTCTCTCTGTGGACCATCTCTCCCCGTTCCCTGACCCGGTTACAGACAGGAGCTGCATCATCCCCGGGGGTGCAAACAGCCATGGGGAAGTGGGGTTGAAGGCATTGTCTGGGCCCCAGCTGGATCATTCCCAAATGCCCTTTTACACACAGAAAGTACCGGTCTAGCACCTGGCACATAGTAAGTGCTCAACAAATAATAATTATTACTATTGTTATTACTATTATTAGTTCAGCAGACAGGACTTGCAGCCTGTGAGCATTTGGGAGCTAGTTCAGCCTTGGCCAGGACCCCGGAGGTTCTTACTATGAAGCACTGGGATGGAAGGTCTCTCACTAGACAAAAGGGAGAAATGTGATGAGGTTACCCCTCGTAGGCGTGGCATAGGGATGGGGTCAAAAGAGTCAACCATTGGAGTGACTTGAGTGCCTATCACCCATCGGGGCAGATCGTGGGCCCAGAGCCAATGCAGGGTCTTGAGGTCCCCATGCTACACCAGGTGTACCGTCTGGTTGCTGGATGCTAAGAAGGAGTGGGGGGAGTCAGGTAGCGATCAAGAGGCACAGGGGCAACCGCTGCTCCTAACTGTACTTCTAACCAGAGTGGTTGCAGCAGGTGTCCTCACTGACCCTCAGCCCTTCCGGCTGGGCCAGGGCTGGCGGGAGGAACGGCGGGCCTGGCTCAACCAGGCCTTTGCTGTGTTACAGGGGACACCATGAAGGACGCCAGGGCTCCAATGTATGCCAGGTGCTGGCCCATCTCAAAGACCTTTTACATCAAAAGTAGTGTCTTCCATTTTCCACAGCGAAGAGACCAGCTAAGCTGAGCTCACTGGGGGTTCAGAGGCGGCTCCTGTCTTTTTCTGTAGTCTGTCTGGACCCCCCACCTGCTCCCCCACCTTGGTCCCATCCAGCCCTGCTCCTCTGCGAAGTGTGGGAGGACATGAACGCTTTTCTCTACCTCTGGGACTCAGGGTGGCCCCCCTGCTGCCTCTTGGATGTCCTCAGGGACCTCAGCTCCTTGCAGAGCCCTGGCCTCCACCATCACCAGCAAGGTGCAAGATCCTAGCTGCTCTCCTGGGGGAAACGGTGGAGTATCCAAGTGCTCCAAGAGCGGAGCTGGGGTGGCGGGGGCCGGGGCGCAGGGCTCGCTAAGATCTTACTGTACTAAGTGGAGGAGGGGAGCATCTCCCTGTGTTGACTGTCTCTACATTTTAGTGAAGGGAACCACAGCAGAATTGCTTGGTCCCGGTGTATCTCACAGTTTAAGGAGGAAGCAGTTTCCATGTTTACTTACTCTTTATCTCACTGTACCCCCACGCCCTCCCCCAAGAACCTGCATAAGTCAGGTTTGCCTCGCTGTTGTAACAAACAGCCACTACATCCCAGTTGCTTTAACCAATAAAGATGTATTTCTTGCAGCACAGTGCACTCTGATGGTCAGCAGGCCACCTCCCACACACTGACCTAGGGAGCCGGGCCTCTCCTATCTGGTGGCTCTGCCATCTCCTAGGGCCTCAAGGTCCTTCCCTGAGCCCTTCTGCATCCAACTGGGGACAAGGGAAGAGACAGAGAGTCTGCAGAGAACACACCCACTCTTAACCGCCTTGGCCTGAAACTGACAAATGTCGCTTCCTGTCATGTTCTGTTGGTGAGAACACATCCCATGACTTGTAGGTGTGTGAAGGCTGGGAGAGCTGTGTCTCTCCTGGTCGGCCTGCAACTTCACCGAAGAGCTAGGCCACCTAGGGCTGCAATTTGAGCTCATTTGTCTGGCTTTCCCTCCTCAACTTTGGGAAAGTTCTTGAGTGGGAAAAAGCATGAGGCAGAGAGTGTAAGCGAGGGCCAATGGGTGCGTGTGATTCTAATGGAATTCACACTACAGCCTTGCACACCAGAGGTGCTTGGCCAGAACCTGCTGAAGGTAATCAAATACCAAATAACCCCCTGGATTCCTCTGGGGCCATGTGATTGACTGCAACAACCGTGGATCTGACAGCTCCTGGGGGGTCAGGCCTCCCTGGGCTCCTGCGGAATAAGGGACCACATCTTCTTGGAGCTCATAGCACAGACTGAGAAGGGCTGGGGTGGGGGAGGGTGGGCGCTTTGGGAGCACAGAGGAGACACGGAAGTCCGCATGGGATCTCGGGGCAGGCTTACTGAAGGAGGTCCCTGTTATTTCTGGCATTAAAGGAAATAACGCTCGGAAAATGCCTGGCAAGTGCCTGCCTATATTGAATTATATTAATGAGGATGACAGTGATCTCTGTCAGCAGCAAGTCTGCAAGCTGCTTACAAGAGGACGGGCTGCCGCCAGGGCAGGCTTTCTCAGTTGGGATTTTGCAAATAGATCAAGCCCTACTGAAAATGATTTAAGTGACGATTTTCTCAGTTCTCTCAAGGAGGGGACCCCATAGCTAGCATCGTTCTAGAGGCATGGGAAAGAGATTCGCGGCAAACAGAGGATGTCCCAGGATGTTAGGGCTTACTTCTCCCGGGGAGTTTATTTATGTACGTATTTAACAAATTCCAATGCGGTATTTGCTATGTACAGGCATTTTTCTAAGGCTGCCCTGTGGCATTCGGTACGCATAAGCCACACGTGTCCACTGAGCACCTGAAATGTGTTGTAAGTATGAAAGATGCATGAAATTTTGAAGATTTAATATGATTAAAAATGTAAAATATCTCATTAATAATTGTTATATTGAGTTACATGCTGAAACAACCAACTTTGTACATGCTAGGTTAAACCAGTGATTGGCAGGCTTTCTCTGTAAAGGACTAGTTGTATTTTCCACTTGCGGGCCATCCAGTCTCAACTCCGCAGCTACTCAACGTAAAAGCAGCCATAAATAATACATAAACAAATGGGCATGGCTGTGTGCCCATAAAACTTTATTTTAAAAAATAGGCAGTAGGCTCGATTCGACCTACAGGCTGTCATTTGCTGACCCCTGGGTTAAATAAAATATATTATTAAAATTATATTTACTTGTTTGTTTGTGGTTTTTTTTGCTTTTTTAAATGTGGCTATTAGAAGATTTCAAATTACATTTGGCTCACATGCTCTTCCTCCTGAACAGGGCTGATCTAAGCACTTTATGAATATTTACTCGAGGGATAACTGTTAGTCTGACGTGGGAGAGGGGGGCAGGGAATGTGTGAATTCTGCTGACAACCTAAAGAAAGTGCATAAATTGGCTCTTTGGCCTGGCTCCCCCACTGCTGAGTGTGGAGCCCAAGGGCAGATTGGCTTGCGGCTGCTTCCTTGGGGGATATCTGAGTCTGTACCCTCTCTTCTAGGTTCATCCTTTGACTAAAGGGAAGTCCCCAGAAAGACCACCAGGCGGTGCTGTCGGACCACAGAGCATGGCGGTCGGCGCGCTAGAGACCTACCTGCCTTCTATGCTGGGGGTGGCCATTCATTTGCTGTGTGGTCTTGGACCTCAATTTTCTCACCTGTAAAATGGGGGTCAGACTGGCCTAGTGAAAACATGAACTTTTAAGACAGACTGACCTGACTTGAGCTTTGACTCCACCAGAGCCATGTGATGATTTTCATGGTCCCCAGGCATTTTGCCTTCACGCAACCCTTCTTCCATAAAAAAAGATACTAAAAGTTATATTTTACAACTCTGTTGGTATAAACACAAATATCTTAATAACATTATATATTAAAATTTTTTCTTCAACCTAAAACTTCATCTTATTCCTTCTTATTCTGAAAGAAAACATTTCTATGGCCCTTAAAAGTATCATGAGCCCTAAGCCCCTTGCCTCCTGGGCCTCATGGAAGAGTCACGCGGGGCTCCACTACTCACCAGCTGTGTGACCATGGGCAGGTTATTTAACTTCTCTGGGGCTCAGTTTCCTCACTTATAAAATGGAGATGACAACAGACCCCTCCTTTTTAGTGCCGTGATTGGAATTTAGTGAGAGAACCTATGCCATGACTTCTTAGAGCAAGTCCTACAAATGGCTTTCTTATTTCTTCTTCTTATTATTATTTATCATCTTTAAGGATATTTTTAGCTCTAACCTCTATGAAACTATTAAAATATTTCAAACAAGTAAGAATCTCAAAATACGTAAAAAAATAAATTGAAATTTCCAGGCGCCTTGATGGGGGAAGTAGAAGAGTTTTCTGGAGAAGAGTATATCAGCAGAAGGAGTTTTTGCAAATGGCAAACACAGATTCTTTTTCTCCTGCCATCAGGGAACTCATGAGGTAGGAACATGGACTTGCACCCATCAGCTGGAGCCTGGGCCAGCTGGACAATATGCATCAGGTGGGCAGGTACTTGGGAAAGATGTGTGAGAGTGTGTGTGTGTGTGTGTCTGTCCGTCTGTCTGTCTGAAGGTCTGTAGCATTCATCTTAGAGAAACGGAGATGTTCATGGAGTTTTGAAGCCTATGGAAGCCTCAAGCCTATGGGGACAGGGACATCATGTCTGCAGGGAAGGGGGGCAAAGAGGGGAGGGGCGCATTAGGCTGAGGGAACAGTATGTGCAAAAGTTGGAGGCAAGTTCAAGGTGAGGTTTACTTTTCTTTAGCTGAATTTTAGTTCTTGTATCCCTGGTGCCATCCAAATATTCTTTGATAAACTTGAATACACTAGAAAGCCCTGTCAATTTTTTGTTGCTGTTGTTTTGGTTTGGTTTTTTTGTGTGTGCGTTTTTTAAAATTTTATTTATTTATTTGACAGAGAGCGAGAGCATGAGCAGGGGTGCGGCAGGCAGAGGGAGAAGCAAGCTCCCGGCCGAGCAGAGAGCCCTTGATCCCAGGACCCTGGGATCATGACCTGAGCCGAAGGCAGACGCTTAACAGACTGAGCCCCCCAGGAGCCCCTCAGTTTTTTTTAAGGAGGCGCCATGCCCAGTGTGGAGCACAGCACGGGGCTTGAACTCACGACGCTGAGATCAAGCCCTGAGCTCAGATCAAGAGTTGAATGCTTAACCGACTGAGCCACCCAGGTGCCCCAGCACTGAAATTTTTTTTTTCACTGCAACTTTTTAATCCCCAATTTGTACCAGCTGAAATCACTCCCTAACTCTTTTTTTTTTTTAAAGATTTTATTTATTTGAGAGAGAGAGAGAATGAGAGATAGAAAGCACGAGAGGGAAGAGGGTCAGAGGGAGAAGCAGACTCCCTGCTGAGCAGGGAGCCCAATGTGGGACTCGATCACGGGACTCCAGGATCATGACCTGAGCCGAAGGCAGTCACTTAACCAACTGAGCCACCCAGGCACCCCAGAACTTGAAGTTTTCTTAAGTAAATGGCCTAAGAAAGGTTAGGGGGAGAATTCTTTTTCCTTACTTTCAACAGAGAGAAACTCTTTTCAAACTCTTACTTTTAATCAGTATTTGCCCTTACTATAAGTTAGGTGTTTCCATCTGGAAGTCATTCTTTTTTTTTATTTGACAGAGAGAGAAAGAGTGAGCACGAGCAGGGGGAGAGGGAGAAGCAGACTCCCCGTGGACCAAGGAGCCCGATGGGGGGCTCGATCCCAGGACCCTGAGATCATGACCTGAGCTGAAGGCAGACACTTAACCAACTGAGCCACCCAGGCGCCCCTGGAAGCATTTCTAAAAGAAAAATTATAATAATTCTATCACCCTATGTCTACTACTTTTGGCTCCAAAAAAATTTTTTTAAAGGATAACTTATGTAAAGGCTTTTGCCTTCGCCAAGATGGCACAGTAGTGCCCCCTGAGTTTCATTAACTCCACAAAAACTTTGTGAGCAGTGACTAAGAAGACACAGCTTTGCCGTCATAGAGGCTGTAGGTTGGGGGTGTGGGGCAGACCTTGAACGACTAGCTACACAGGTGATGAGGGTTAGGAAAGGGACGTGGAGAGCATCGTGGGAAGATGTAGCGGAGGGTCCAGAAAGACTGGGGGAAGCTAGTCAGAAAAGGCCTCCCTGACTGAGATTTAAGCTGAGTTTTGAGGAATGAGAAGAAGTTAGCTCAGCAGATGGGGGAGAAGAGTGATGGGCCTGTGCAAAAGCCCGAAGCTGGGGAGAGCATGAAGCACTGAGGAACTAAACGTGGCTAGAATGTATGGATGGTTGAAAATGAAGTTGGAGAGGTAAGTGAAGGCTGAGAAATACAGGGCTTTGTAGGTCATGATAAGGACTGGGGTATTTACCCAGAGAGAAATGAGGAGACGTAGAGGGTTTTAGCAGGGGGGCAATAGCAGGAGATTTGCATTTTAGGAAGTATATCCTGGTTGTTGGGAGGAGACCGGATCGTAGCGGGGCTAGGGTGGGAGTGGTGGGACCCGGGAGGGGGCTGCTGATGCCATCCAAGGAGGGTTGATGGCTTGGACTACAGCAGCCCCCTTCGCCTCTGGCCCCACGAGGCCTGGTGTTTGTCTGCAGCTCAGTCTCAGCTACGTGGAGACTGTGGGAAGCAAGCGATCGTTCGGCTAGAAAATGTTCCGTTGTTCCAGCGTTCCGTTCAGGGCGAGCACTGTTTCCCAGCCCGTTTTCTCAGAAGAGTCGTGCGTGTGTGTGCACGTGCATGTGCACGCGTGTGTGTATATGTGCACAAAGCTACATGCACACGTCCTTATGTCCTCGAGGACACACGAATTAGTTTTATCGAATTCAGTAGCTTTCCTGAATCCTAAAGCTTGGAACCACTGGTGCCAGAATCCAGGGAGCATGGTTACCCCTTCCTCCTCCAAGCTGTGAGCTGTAGGTAAGTGACAGGGGAATGCGGGCTCCTCGCTGTGCCTCCGCCCGCAGCACCGTTGGGGTGGATGCCATGATGGGGAGACTCGACAGCTGATGCAGGTGGAAACGTCTCTCACCTGCACACCTGCCTTGGCCAGGTCCCTTTGCTCCCTCCAGGAGGGAAGAGGCATGTGGCCTCTAGTCTGTCACCTTTTCCTTTCTTGGTTTGGCGCTGTCCTTTATACTTGCCTCCTCCAACCCAAGGGAAAGATAGGAGCCAGGGCTGCTGAATTAGAGAAGCTCCCTGAACCCCCCAGCCCCCACCCACAGGGACAGGATGAGGAACAGTAAACACTAACACAGAACCCTAAGGAGGTGTTTGTGTTTGAGGCAGGAAAAGGGTGTTGAATAGAAAGAGATAATAACAGGGCCTGGACGGAGGGGCATCCCCATGTCTCAAGACTCACTTGCCGAACTGCTTTTCGTGGTCAAAGATAAAGAAATGGAACCTTGGTTTGATTCCTCATATGGCAACAATTCAAAGCAGTTAAATGAGAGACCTATGTACCCAAGGACTGAAGGTGGGCCATCCTTTGAAGGAGCAAGTCCTATTAAAAATATAGCCTCCATTTGTGGAGGGCTTACTAAGTGTGAGGCACATATTCGGTGTTTTACATTCATTACCTTACTTAAACTTCACCTCTGAGGTTCATTCTCTTATTAACCTCATTTTACACAAAAGGGGACTGAAGGCAATTGGGCTGCTCAGCATCCCAGGGCTCAGAGGTGGTGAAGAGTTTGGCTCCAAAGTGAGCCTGAGTCCTGCATCACGCTAAGCCGAGCTGGGAGAGTGAGTTCAAGATCTGGTCCCTCAATAAATAACGAAGAAAAGCCTCATCCTCAGGTCACCTGAGAGCTTGTTAAAAATGCAGGCTCCTGGGGCACCTGGGTGGCTCAGTCAGTTAAGCGTCTGCCTTCCGCTCTGGTCATGATCCCAGGGTCTTGGGATTGAGTCCCATGTTGGGCTCCCTGCTGGGTGGGGAGTCTGCTTGTCCTTTTCCGTCTGCCCCCCACCTGCTCACGTGCATGTTTTCTCTCTCTCTCTAATAAAATCTTTTTAAAAAATGCTGGCTCCTGGGCTCCGTCCCCCCAAGCTTCTGAGACAGACTCTGGGAGCCTGGGGCCTGGGCATCAGCATAGTAACAGGTCCCTTGGGATTCTGGTGCACACAAGTTTCAAACCCTCTGGACAAAGCCAAGGCTGAAAGGGTGTGTACAACCAGGGTGTACCCTCCTTCCCCAAAAAGGCACAAGACCTGCTTGCCCCTGGCAGACCAGTTGACCCAGAGGGATGGGAGCATGTCTGTGGCTCTGTTAGGTTGTGACCAGAAAGAAGCAGCCTCACTCTGTGTCTTCTTGCCTGGCAGAGTTTGCCGGGAATGAGAGCTGGCCGGTGGCCTGCTCCAGCACAGGGATAGAAGGATGTCTTGTCACCAAGGAGGCCACAGGGTGGCCAAGACCAGCTCAGAGCCATTGACAAGCTCACTTAGTGTCTGGTCCACTTGCCTCCCCCACCGAGCACAGAGCTCTTGTCTCCACCATGCTGCCGGCCTTTAGGGCAAAAGGACGATCCTTTCCTCTAGAATAAGCTCATTTGGGAATTGCCTGCTTGACCATTTTGGACCTTGGAAACTGGACGTTTTCCTGGGCCAGTGAGCCCTGCTCAGAAGAAGGGGGACAGAAGCTTTACAGCCTTGCCACCTCCCCTACCAACTCCAACAAGACCTCTGAGGTTCATTGGCTATTTGGAGGGAAATGGCTTCCCCATTTAAGCAGGGCTCTTTTGATCTTATTCCCTTGGTCAGATGTAACCAAATTTCAAAAATCAAGCTTTTGGTCTCTTATATCAAAAGTCACATCTTCCTTGATATATGAAGGAAAATAAGTAAGGAGTGGGACCCTGCATAGAGGATGCTACTACTCTGTTTTTCAGGGTTACGTATGGTGCTGATTCATCCATAGACTCTCTTGGAAGAATTCATAGCTGGTAAGAGGTGTTGCTTCTGACACAGGAAACTCGGCAGTGGGTCCTAGGGCAGCATTCCTTATCAGTGCTTATTCTTTGGAACACCTGCATATTTCGCCATGTACAGGTACTATTTGAACGAAAGAAACAGTATAAGAGAAAGCAAGGCCAAACAAACAAAAATGGTCTCCATGGATACAGGTAAAATGGTGCCTCTCGACAGAACTCTTCTGCAACACTTTGGTTGCAGAATGATAACAAAATCCTCGAGTCTCTGCCAGCCAACTGGCCTCCCCAAAGCCCAGGAGGAGGGACGCTTGGAACATGCAGGGAAGGGGCAGTCCTGCGGAGCACAGAGAGAAGGTGGGGCAAAGACGAGGCTGACATGATACCCCAGAAAATACAGACCTTTGTAGGCATCCAAAACCTCTGGGCTCTCCCCAGGTGGATGACAGGAGCCCCTGAAGGATTTAGAGGCAGGAATCCCCTGAAGGATTTAGAAGCCCACCAGAAGTGGGCTGAGGTCAGAATGGACTTTCCAAGGATGACACTGGTAGGTCCTGGGCTGGCTGAGTGGGAGGACAGTTTGGAGGCAGGGAGACCAGGAAGGATAGCCTTCCTTCTTCATCCCCGTGAGACACGATCACCATCCTGACCTCAGACAAAGAGGGGCAGATTCCTCAGAGAGTGAAGCGCCCAGATCATGGGGTGCAGTGGAGGCCTTGGCCTTTCTGGTCATTTCCTGTGGACTCGGATCCCCTCTGTGAAGACTGAAGGCTGACGTTCTTCCTCCTCCTGCAGCCTCTTTCATGGCAGGGCCGAGCAGGGCCTGTGACAGCTGATGGGGCTCTAGCTTGGGACATGAAGACGATCCTTTAGGACTGCAAAAGCCCCCAGTTTCCTTTTAGGTAATTCAGGGGAAGTATGAGCCCAAGTAGGATAGTAGAAGACTCGCCTCCCAATTTGACTCAGGACAGAATTTTTTAAAGATTTTATTTATTTATTTATTTGAGAGACAGAGAGAGAGAACACAAGCAAGGGGAGGGGCAAAGGGAGAGGGAGAAGCAGGCTCCCCAATGAGCATGGAACCTGACGCGGGACTCCATCCCAGGACCCTGGGATCATGACCTGAGCCAAAGGCAGACACTTAACCAACTAAGCCACCCAGGCTCCCCCGACTCAAGACAGATTAAATTCAAGTTGAAAATGAAAGCAGTTGGATCAGTCTTGTTTCCTGAGTGCAGGCAGCAGCTCATACCTCTTAGAGCTGTTTTATTTAGAGGCAAGAAACAGTTAATATAATGGCGCCCTTGTATCTAGGAGCGACGGACCTTTTTCTTCTTTGGAGAGAGAGATTTCTTGCTCTTGGTGAAGACCCTTGAAGATTGTAGTTTAAACTCAACTGGAAAGTGGTCGCTGACATCCAAGGCCTATCAAGAGAAAAGGGAAATGAATCTGGGAGTTAGGAGACTGTCATTTTAGTGATGAACAAATTCAGGCTCAAGGTGGGAAGATAAAACCCCTAAAGTCATGCAACAGAACACACACTAGTGAGCATCATCCTTGGACCAGCTCAATCAGAAATTTAGATAGGTCTTCAAGCCACAGAGTCATTGACTTTGAGACTCAGGGACCAGTGGCCCGATGTTGTATCTCCAGTGGTGGCCTCAAAGGATGACACCTGCCCATCTTCCCAGGACAGTGGCACAGAAAGACAAAGATGGCAGCCGTACCTCCTTTTCGGTCAATTCGTAAACTTTCTGAAAGTTAAAGGTGCTGTTTGATTTGGGAACAACAGAGCTGATGATCTCTTGTCCTCTAAGCACGATCCTAGAGAAAGGGAGAGAAGACCATCCCATTAATCCACCTTGTTGATTTCTGAAACAAACCAAGTTTCCTGTTTGACATCTGGAATTGACTGAGGAGCCTGGCCGTTTCGTGTGATGTTCAAAGCCCAGGCCTGGTTCTGCGATCCTGAGGACAGTATCTAAGACTGGGGAAATTAGATCATCCCCTGTTGGGGCCCTGTGGGCCCCTGCACAGCGTTTCCCTGTGTGGGCAGTAGCCCTGAAGGTGGAAGAGAAGATTTTATATGAAACATGGACACCACACTGTGGAGCAATGACTTACGTACTGAGAATGTTGTTCCCTTTGCAATTATTTTTCACTCTTATTATGGAGAAAGGTGCTGGCTTATCTCTTTTTTTTAAGGTTTTATTTATTTATTAGAGAGAGAGATTGGGAGTGTGCATGGGGCGGGGTGGGTGGAGGGCAGAGGGAGAGGGAGAAGCAGGCTCTCTGCTGAGCCCCCCCGATGCGGGGCTCGATCCCAGGACCCCGGGATCATGACCTGAGCTGAAGGCAGACACTTAACCCACTGAGCCACCCAGGTGCCCCTGGCTTATCTTTAATAACCCCCTAAGCTCCCATTTTGACCAAGACAGAGTATGCTACAATCACCAAGCACTCTGCAAGCAAGATAATTAAGGTAGAATTTAACATTGTTCGGTTTTCACTGGGCTTATTTTTTTTTTGTTATTTTCGATTTATGACTAATGATGCTATTTTCTTACCTTAGCATGAAATTTCCTTTAAAAATTAATTTACTTCATTAGAAATGAATGAATTTAAAGACAAATACAAGGAAAAACCATAGTACAGTGCTTTGTAGCCACAGCAAAGATTGGGAACATGGTAATTAAATGAGTTTTGGAACCATGGACTCTAACCTATCCCAAGTGGAGTGACACATTTGGGATCTGCATGGCCCCAACGGACTGAGTGAGGAAGGACAAGGTGAGTCAAACTGCCAGGTCATGACTATCCATTGAGCTTTTCCTGATTCCAACTGGGCTGATTTGCTTTCCTGTGTTTGCTACCAATCCCACTGTGGTTAACTCTGAACTCAGTCCACAAGTAAACTCTTCACATTTGCTTGGAGATTTCTTCAAGCCATCCTTCAGACCCAGAGACTCAAGAGCAACATAGTTAAGGCTCCCCCGTTTCTGACTCCTAGGGACGTCAGAAACCAGCAGCTCAGCTGATGGTTGAAGGCTTTCCCGAGGCTGCTCCACGCACAGGCCAGTTCTTGCCATCTTTTGTGTCCAACAGCGAACAGCTCATGGGAGGTAAATAAATATTTGAACACAGAACAAAGACTGGAATTGAGACCACTTCATCTTACTCCCCTTACTAGAAATGTATATCCCTTTTATTAAAAAAAAATTTTTTTTTAAGTGGGCTCCATGCTCGAACTCACACCCCGCGATCAAGAGTCGCATGTTCTACCAACTGAGCCAGGCTGGCGCCCCAGAAATTTATATCCCCTTTAAAAAAACATAAAAGAGGGATGCTTGGGTGGCTCAGTCGGTTAAGCATCTGCGTTTGGCTCAGGTCATGATCCTGGGGTCCTGGGATGGAGCCCCGTGTCAGGCTCCTTGCTCAGAGGGGAGCCTGCTTCTCCCTCTGCTTGCCACTCCCACTGCTTGTGCTCTCTCTTTCTCTGTCTCTGACAGATAAATAAATATATATCTTTAAAAAAAAAACGTAAAAGATATGTGCTGGTCTGGAAAACAGAAAATCCAGAGCAACAAGTGAGAAATTAATCTTTGAAAAAATCACAGGTAATCCTGCCATCCTTTGGCACATGTGTCTAAACCCGAGGTTCTTTTAGTAAATATCTTTTAATCTGTTCCCCCACCTCACCTAATCTACTGTGAGCATCCTTCCCGGTGACGCACTGTTCTTCTGCTTCATTATTTTCAATCGCCTCTCCCTTGCTGGCCAGGGGAGAATGGGGCCGCAGAAGGGACTTGACCCGCCCAAGGCCACACACACAGCATGTGCGAGCAGGCTAGTGGGTGAGCGGCTGGCTGTCTCCGACCCGCTCTGCTGCCAAGCCCTCAAAGTCAGAGGGAGAGCGCAGGCACCGGGGAGCCCAGGCTCCTGCCTTCCCGCCTCCTTCTGCTTTCCCCAATGCTAGGGCACTTTTCACTCTCGGGAGCCAGAGCAGAGACTTCTGCAAAGAATACATCAGCCCTGAAAGCTCCAAGAGGAACAAAGGAGGTCATGGGATGGAAGTGAAAGCCTGACCTCAAAACTAGAGAAGTGAGAACAACTGTCTTCTGGCAGAAGCCATCTGGTGCTTCCTTGGAGGAAGGCCGAGCTCTGGGAACCGCGGCTGCCGCAGGTTCTGCTATGGATGGGAAGATCAGGAACATTCACATGCTTCGAGTGCCTCCCACACCTCCTGGTTTAAGAAGCAAAAGTGAAAGCTGACTGAAAATCCCCAGGGAGATTTTACAATACTGGTTTTTTTTGTTTTTTGTTTTTTTTTTAATGTAAGCTCTACAGCCGACATAGGGCTTGAACTCACACTCTGAGATCAAGAGCCGCGTGCTCTGCTGACTGAGCCAGCCCGGTGCCCCGAGAATGCTGTTATTTAAAGGTATGTATTTGCATTTAGGAATGTATAGCAAAAGCTTTAAAAGTATAAATACTCCTCTACTGGTCTCATATGGAATGTCCATTTCAGCAGTGTTTATGCTCGCAAACTCTTGGCAATAACCTAAGCTCAGTGACAGGGGGCTTGAGTGACTAAATTCTGGTATGTCTTCATGACGAAATAATTGACAGCCGGTGAATGTGCGGAACACTTATCATCTGCCAGGCATCGTGTGAGAAGACATATACTATTTCATCTCCTCCTCCTCATGGTTCCATGAACGAGCCTCGACTACAATCTCCGTTTTACAGGCCAAGAAGCAAAGACACACAGAGCTTAAGTCTCTCGGTCACAGACCTGAGGTGGTAGAGGCAGGATTTGAAGCCAGGCCTACACTAGCCACTGCTAAGCTACAATGCTCAGGGCTCCCAGTCCTGGTCATGCAGGTTGCACACTGCACAAGTACCCAATGCAACTGGGTTCTTCCTCCTCCCTGAGGGGGGGGGGGCGCCTTTTCTGAGGCATGTCAAGCACCACACGGGCTAGCCTGAGTCGGGCAGATGCCCCTTACCTGTCATATGCGCAGCTGGTGCTCCCCTTGACCGTGGTGTCCTCTTGGTCTCCTATCAGCCAAACAAACCTGGGGTCAGTCCTCAAGCGGATGTTCTTCCAGGCCTTCTTGGGGACATAGCTACAGCCAGCGTTGAAGTCACCCATGAAAATGAAATTCTGAAAGAGTTATTTAGAATCGTCACCTTCTGGGTATTATTGTCAAATGCTTTTCCTTAGAACTGCTAGGGATGACTCCACCTCCCATGCCCAGTAAACAGTGGGTTCTGTTATGGGCTAAACTGTGTCCTCCCCACCCCCCCCCAAATTCACATACTGAAGTCCTAACGCACAATACCTTATGTGACTGTATTTGGAGAGAGGGCTTTTAAAGAGGTGGCCAAAGTAAAATGAGGTTATATGGGTGGCCCCTAATCCAATATGACTGGTGTCCTCATAAAAAGAGATTAGGACACAGAGAGACACAGAGGGAAGACCAAGGACTGAGGCTTCAGGAGAAACCAACCCTGCTGACACCTTAACATTGGACATCCAGCTTCCAGAGCTGTGAAGAATACATTTCTGTTGTTTAAATGACCCAGTCTTTGGCAGCCCTGGCGAATTAATACAAGATCTTTCTTCATTTCTTTTTTTTTTAAGATTTTATTTATTTATTTGAGAGAGAGAGAGCGCAGGCCAGCACAAACAGGGGGAAGGGCAGAGGGAAAGCAAGCACCCCGGGGTCATGACCTGTGCCAAATGCAGAGCCTTCATCAACTGAGCCACCCAGCTACCCTGATTTCTTTTTGGTTTTTAAAGTTGAAAATGGAGTCACAGTTTGGATAAGTATTTGACAGGCGAGGACGTACAAGGGAAGGTGTCGTCACTGGGCAGGAGGACGTTTGCTGTAACCATTCCATCCTGTTCTTAGTCACCATGTCCGTATCATTCAGCACGCTGAGTTAGGTGGGGATAAAATAATCCAGCTCATTTATTCCCTCAAATCTTTCTGGCTCAAACTACTGTAGGGTATAAATATATGAATGAATCAACGCCTTTTGTTTCCAAGCAGGAAAGATGAATTTGGGTGGTATGACAGCTTTGGCACCATGCTTTCTCTTCTATTGTTTGGAGGTTGGGAACTTATTCCTGTGGAAATTCTGTCTACTGAGGAAGTGGGAAGAGCCTGAAAGGGAGGGGGTGATAGAGTGAGTTGTCCACCCCTGCCCTGAGGCCACCAACAGAACCTTCTGTCTTAAAAGTGTTTTTCCCTACAGAGCTTTTGGAGCAAAATTTTAATATTCCTCAACCCAGAGGAAGTGTCAGATTTCCTTGTTGGTGCTATTGTTTGGGGCTCTTGCTGACTTTGGAGTTTTCTTCAAAAACATTTTATTTTGACCTCAGAGATCATGGTTTTCCCTGAGATTGATGGGTGCGGCTGAGGACAGAATGTCATCCTTAACCCGAGTGGCCACCAGCTCCTATTGTTATAGGCACGATTTACTGAGCATGCACTATGTGTCAGGCTAAGCATTAAATGTTTCATAAAGTTGAGGCGCCTGGGTGGCTCAGTCAGTTACACATCCAACTCTTGATTTCAGCTCAAGTCATGATTTTGGGGTCCAGGGATGGAGCCCCATCTCTGGCTCTGTGCTCACCATGGAGTCTGCTTGTCCCCCCCCACTCTGCTCCTCCCCTCCCCCATGCTCCCTCTTTCTCTCAAATAAATAAATAAATCTTAAAAAAATGTTTCATAAAGTTTAAGTTAAATCTCACAATAAACACTAGGAGGTAGAATGGACGTTTAATCCCCGCGGAAACAGGATAGAGGGATAAAATGACCTGCTGTAGACCGCTCCACTTATTGGCTCAAGTGGTAAAGTCAAGAATTCAATCCTGATCTGCCTCACTGAAGGCCCTCAGCACAAGAGTAGTCCCCCTTATTCACTCTTGTGCCAGCAATGCCTCCCTAGTGCCTGACATTTAAGAAATGCTCAATAAATTCTTGTTAAATGACAATTCAAAATTTTAGGAATGAATGAGTCTTTCTCTTGCCTGGCTTTTTACAAATAAGCAGTGAATTACACACCTTGTGCTCTCCATGTCCTAGCTCTGTGTCCCCACTTTACTTGACTCATGTCACACTCTGAACGGTGGAACTGAAGGGGGGAGGTGTCACTGGAGTCACATCCCAAAAGGAGGAAAGAGGAGGTAGAGCCCTCAGGAACACTTCCTTATTTGCCAAGAGCTTTCACAGACCCTCAGAGCCATGGAGGGGTGGCATCGCTGTTTTCCAGATGAGGAAATAATTGAGGTCAAGAAGGACGGTGGATATAGTCCCCTAGAGAGCACCCCTAGATTCTTGGGGAAACCACTTCCCTCCTTCACCTCGGTCTGTAAGGTTGGGCTGAAGCTCACACAGATTTAACCAATCAGAGTTTCTCTACCCCCCTGATCACAGAGGTTGGTTCAGGGATGGACATATGACCCAATCAGGGCCAAGGGGACTCCACTCTGGGGCACTTGTTGCATTATGTGGGTGGGCTGGAAGCTGCGGGTGGCCATCTTGCCAACCCAAAGGTGGAGGCCGCCCGGAGGAAACAAGGGCTAAGAGATGGAAAGAAAGAGACAAGCCAAGCCCTGATTACCTTGCCTGAGCCCTGCATCCAGCTATGCCTGACCTCCTCCTGGACATTTTAGTTACAGGAACCAATAAATTGCACCTCCCTTTTCAGGAACCAATTTGAGAGTCTGTCCCTTGCCATGAAGGACTCCTGACCTCTGTGTGTCTCACTGTTCTCATTGCAAAGAGGGAATGATAAAGGTAGTTAGTCGTGGGGTTATTGGGAGCATTAAACGAACTTGTCCATGTTCAGCCTCAGCATAGGGCCTCGCACCAGCTATCCACTCAGTGATTCGGAGCAGTGTATGAATTGCCGAGACCCACGTGGGCAGTACCCAGGCAGATTTAGCAAGAAGGATATTTAAGGCTGAGGTAAGGCCTAAAATGAGGCTCTAACAGGGTGGTGGGCTGCACATGTCCTGCCCCCACTCGCCCTCCCGGGGAGTTGCTCATCCCTTCCCAGAACCGGATTCTGCCTCTGCTAGATGGGAGTTCAACAGACAGAGAAGATCATCACCTCTGCCTTCCAACGGCGTTTCACGTCCCAGTAGACATCAGCCAGCTCATCAATCTCTTTCACGGAGGTCTCAGGGGTGGTGTGCAGGGGGACAATCACGAAGTCCTTGACAACTGAGGAACAGGAAAGAGGCGGAGGTCACACGCACACTTCCCTGAACAGGGGCAGGTTCCATGAACACTGCTCCCGGGAAACGGGCTGTCCCCCCAGCCCAGACTTCACTGTCTGGGTCTCCTCATTTCTAGAGGGTCCAGCCGGTGGCTGAGATGTGAATGTTCTTGGGACTGTCAGGCCGCTCTTTTCAGCACATGAAAGCTTCTTTTCACCCACTCAACTGCCTGGCTAAGAGAAAGCTGGTAGACAGGCCTCCTTGCTGACGTTGTGGGTGTTTTTCTCATTTTTTGAAAAATGATATTTTCTACTTTTTTAAAAAATAAGAAGCCTCTTCGGCTTTTGTACTAAAGAAATATGTTTTTTCTGATTAAAAAAAATCGAGGCTTGTCAGTTTATGCTTCTTGAATAATCTGGAAAAAAAGCCCTTCTAAAATTATGGTTTGTTTTTTTTTTTAAAGCAGCTTTTTGTGAAATATCTGAAAACCTCCCCCCACCAGGAGGGACTGAGAAAGCCTGCATCAGGGAATGTGGGTGAGCCTGGGAACCGTGCCTTGCCCACCTGCCAGGGGCAGCTGACGTGTTCTGAACGCCTCTTCCCTGGGCTTTCCCTCGCCCAGTGCCTGGGTCCCTGCTCCTACTTAGGAGCTGAAGGCTGGTGGGGGATCACTGCTCAAGTCACACAGTGGGGAGTCAGGACTCAGATCAGGAAGCCTGTCTCCAGGACCCCACACTTACGCACCAGACTTATCTCCCCCCGCTCCTCCTCAGGCCTCCACTCCACTCCCCATCCTCTCTTTGGTCCCCCCAAACACCCCCACCCCTTCCCCACCTGTGAGCTTGTGTGTGCTCACTGGGATCTCCCCCTGGAATGTCCCTTCGCCCAACTCTCTGTGACTGGCTTCTTCAGGTCACAGCCCAATGTCACCCTGAAGAGGCCATCTGTGGCCTAGCCCATCTAAGGCAGGCTCCTCACCCCTCCATGGAATGCACCCTGCTTTTACTTCCTTTGTGCTCTGAAATTACTTGCCGTGCTTCTTAGTTTGGCCCACTGGAACCAGAGCTCTGTCTTGCTCACCCTCTTGGCTCTAGCACTTAGCATAGCACCTGGCCCATGGGAGGGACTCAAAAATGTTTGTTGATTGAATACGTGATTGAATGAATGAATGAATAAAGGAAAGAAATGACAAATGAATGGCTAACTCAAATAGAGGGGACATAAGGATGTTTCCTTGCACAAGAGAGAAAATTCCAAACAGGGCACGGCTGCGGTGCCATCCTCGGGGAGGAGGGGAGAAGGGTGAAAAGGTGGATGCTCAAGACAAACAGGTTTGTTTAGCAATGTTTAGCTATGCGTAGCTGAAGACTCTCTTCAAGAAGGTGTGGGGTGCTCTCCAAATACGGTCTGGTCAGCCAAGTGAGAATCACGGGCACGACAAAGGTGATTATTACACATGCTCTTTGAAGTGCGTTTCTGCCCTAAACAGCCCCCACCTCCTTCTCTTTATCTCCTGGAAATTTCCTCCACCATTCCTCCGTGTTTTGTTTTCCTGAAGTACTAATTAGGCCAGGGCAGAAATAGTTACCTTCCTCGTGCAGGCTGTTTATATCTGTGTAATATATATGTGGGTGTGCATACGTACTGCTCTGCGGGTATTTATTTGGGCAGTATCTGTCTTGCCCACTACAACATAACTTCCCTAGGACAGGGACCTTGTCTGTCTTGTCCAGTGCCTGGAACAGAGCCTGGCATGTGGTAGGTACTGAAAAAAATATTTGATTCCATATAGCTCCAATCTGTAAACCAAATTAATTCTTGACTTTCCATTTAGAGACGCACAGTGGTTAAGAGTGTGGACGCCCAAGATAGTGGCTTGGGTTACAATCCTGCTCATTCATTTCAAGAGCTACTGAGTGACCTTGGGCAAGTGACTCCACTTGTTTGAACCTTGGCTTCCTCAAATGTAAAGTGAGGATAATCCTAGGTCCTCCCCTGCAGGATGTCGCAAGGATTACAGGAATTTAACACTAATCAGGGATCGATAATTATTAGTGGCTTATGCAAGTGTAGCTGTCTAAGTTCAAAGGTGCAATCATTTGGATTTCCTCTCTAGACCCAGTCTGTGGAGATTGGAGGGGGAGGGACAGATGGAGGGACAGGGAGGCTCTAGGTTGGGGAGGGAGAGGGAGACTCCAGGTTGGGGGTTCATCTCTGCTAGCCATCACTGGGATTTTTTTTTAATGACGTTGTATTTGATTGGGACTGAAGAATTGTGGTAAATAATTTCCATCAGCCTAAATGCTCCAAAGAGAGTAGAGTTATCACCGATTTCAGAAGGTGGGTTCCAGGTTGAGGAGGTCTTGAGTCATGGCATTTTGAGAAGCCAGGCTACATTCTCAGCATTCAACTATTAGACGTTCTTAATGGTCATCTCAAGTCTAATGCCTCCCTAACGATGCTGTGCAAACCCTGGGACCCCAGCTCACACTCGGGGCTACTGTCCATTCGTGCAATCACAGGAAGATCATGCTCAAGAGGGGCCTGTGGGTCTCACCGGTGTGGGGTGACTGGAACCAGACCACAAAGGGTTCCCTGGAAAATACATCTGCGTCTCCAGCCTGATAGTCATGGTAGAGGTAACGTTTCTTCACAGAAACTAGCTTTTCCCTAGAAATAAAAAAAGGGAAGCCCTTCCAGTTGAGTCAGTTGTCTTCTTACTTCATTCAAGAAGCAGAGACATAGCCCATGGTTTTATTAGCCCCCCAGGCAGGCTCTTGCCCTGCAAGGGATCTTTCGCTCGACAACAAGTTTCTGTCAATTCTTCTCAATGGCCAGAGCCCTTTGAAAGCTGGTGATCTGAACAGTGCCAGTTATCTGGGGCACCCACAAGTTAATGTTCAGACTTAGAACAAATTACTGGTAGGAAGAAGATAAGACTATGAAGTTTCAGAGTCAGCCATGCTGGGCAGCTCAGGTCTCTATCCCTCGGCTAGGACTTGACTGTGAAGGATAAAGAACTGACCCTGCAGACCAGACAGGCCCTGAGTCAACCAACAAATTTGGTGTCAGGAAGCTGCTTGCACTTTTTAGTTTGAGGAGATAATGCTTTGCTTTGGCCTCAATTTGACAGCAATTATTTTGATCAATGTTGAGAACTGGTTAGAGATCATTAGAGATCCAAATTTGGTTTTGAAGAAAAGAGATGCATTTTGATTCAATTCACAGTCATCATTTATAAGTGAATCATGTCCCAGGAAACAGAGATTATACTTACTTGTAGAGAAAGGCATACTGTTCTTTATATGTGTTTCTTCCAAGCCGAGAGCTAATCACATAGCTGTACATTATGCTTCTTCTTGAGTTTCTAGAAAACATAAAGATTTTACATTGCATCTTAAAAAAATAAGCATTCCCCTGCTGCATGCTCCCCTCTCTTCAATCTGTGTCCATATCGCCAATGGCATCATGAAAAAAGGCTGCCATTCATCACAACCTTAGAGTCTAATGAGAAGGGCCACCATCGACCATGAATGTGACATCTCTCAGGATCTTTACAGCCATTATCTCTTGCCCTTAGGAGGTGGGTAGTATTGTTACCCATTTTTTATAGTTTGCAGGTGCAAAGCTGGGATTTGAGCTCAGAGCCTACATACCCCAAATCCACATGCTTTGGCCTGCACCTGTGGGACATTATTGAGACCATAAAAGATTCAGTCAGAATCAGCCCCAAATCCCACTCTGGCTCATGGCTGGGGCTGACCTCATACTCAGGTTACCCTGTCCCTGCACCACCCCTGAACATTTCTCATAGGCAGGATTCCTAGTACCATTTTCATTGGACATTCACTCCTGCTCTGAAAACCCCCAAACAATTTTCTCACGAGTCCTGCAACTATGATTTCAAATCAGCTATTGTTTATGTCCTGGGGGCTAGAGATACAGCTGTGAAGTCCCATTAACTCTATCCCTCATTTATACCAGGGTAATGGACTCTCCGTGTGTTTGCCAAGCCTGCTGATAACTCCACCCTGGGCAGAGCCTGACATGGTTTTACTCCATTCACACACAAAGATCTAGGGCATATCCAAGCTGTGGCATGTTCTCAGGTTCGGCTGAAAAATAGCAGAAGGGGTCTTTAGGAGCCAACTGAGGCCCTATCGAAATTCCTGGGAGTGCAGATACATCTTCTAAGGCAGATCTGGCCACTGGGGCCTGAGAAGCATGGACAGTGGATTCTACTAGGCTTCCAGTTTGGGAAGGCTGGCCTTGTTCCGAATCTCGCCTGCCAAATTTTGGGTTGGCAAACTGCTTGCAATGACTCAGCTGTGAGGCGACTAAGGCCCCTCCTGTCTCACGGGGGTTAAGGGGACAAACAGGCCTGCATCTGCCTGGAGTCCTTGGCACAGTCTAGGGAGGTTGGGGAGAACTGAGAGCAGGGAGGGTGGGAAGACCCAATCCAGGCTGGCTGTGGGGAGGGGCTTGGAGCCCCCTGCTCTCCCATACTTCCGAAAACTGACCAGAGCCCCTCTGTGGAAGACTGAGGAGGGTCAAATAGAGCAACAGCTTTAAAGTCAGACAGGACACAGGTCCGAAGGTAAGCTCCACCATTTATTGGCTTGGGGGACTTGGGCGGGTCCCTCCTCTCTGTACCTCGGTCCCCTCAGCTGTAAGGGAAGCATTAATAGTACCGACCCTACAAAGTTGTCGTGGGAGTAAATGAAATAGCACACATAAATTGATTAACAGGATTCCTGGCATGCAGTTAGGGTATCGATGGTAGCTGTTACACGTGGCCCTCTGGACCACCATCTGCCATCATAATTTTCCTCCTTTTACTCGTAATAGACACCACCAGCACTTACTGATCCCTACTATGTGCCAGGCATAATCCAACCAGTTATATGCAGGATTCAATCACTGCCACATCCCAGGAAGATGGGTTCCATTATTAGCCAGGGAAAATGAGGTACAAAGAGGTTGAGTAACTTGCTCAAAAGCAGAGCAGAGCCAAGATCCAAACACAAGTGGTGTGAGACAAGTGTAGGTGCCTAGCCCTTGTGCTAAACTCCCTTTTCTATTGTCAAAGGTCAGATCTAGAACCACTGAGGCTAAAACAGATTTTTAGATGAGAAACCGAGGCCCAGAGAGGGGTGAGGCCAGCCCAAGAGGCCTCTGTGTAAATGAGAGTGTCCAAGGCTGGACGCTAATGAGGCTGGATTGACCATTCATTTATTTTTTTTAAAAAATGCGAGTTTTCTTAATTATAAAAGTATAATGATGACCAGGTATACTGGATGGTAGATTACATGGTTGTTTGTTAACATTTTCTCTGTGCTTTTAAGGATGTTTAAAATGTTTCATAAGAAAAAGGAAAGGAGGTATAACATTCTCATTGTAGAACACCTGGAAAATACAGAAAATATATAGAAGACGTCACATTTAAATTCCTTGTAATTTTTACTCTGAGATAGCCTTGGTCAACTGTTTGGTTCACTGCTTTGGAATCTTTTAAATGCTTTTTTGTTTTGTTTTTCTTTTGACATAATTGAGTTACTTGGTACATATTATTGTAACTCTAGTTTGTGGTGTAATCTTACCACACATGTACAAAAGAAACATTATATTAGAAGTTTTTAAAAATTGGAGTGCATCAGAATCACCTGGGAAGGTTATTTAGATGAAGCTTATTCTCAGGGATCCCACAGACATTCTCATTCAATAGACTGGCAGTTCTTGAATGTGCCTTTTTCACTCACTTTGGGGTGATTTACAGGTGGGTGGCTCTGCGGATTATTCTTTGAGAACGAATATAAATCATAAATATAATCCAGTGTAATCAAAGATTATTTGAGGACATTATCTTTTGGGGTTTTTTGAAGTTATAAAATCAATTCAGACTTTTTGTGAAATATTCAAGTCATATAGAAATATATAAAGTAAAAAGTAAATGTTCCCCATTTCTTCACTGACCCTGTCCACAGTGGTCTTACAGTCACACCCACCTCCTGGCCCAGAAGTAACCACTGTTAACAGTGTGGAGTGCAGGGGCGCCTGGGTGGCTCAGTTGGTTAAGCGACTGCCTTTAGCTCAGGTCATGATCCTGGAGTCCCTGGATCGAGTCCCACATCGGGCTCCCTGCTCAGCGGGGAGTCTGCTTCTCCCTCTGACCCTCTTCCCTCTCGTGCTCTCTATCTCTCATTCTCTCTCTCAAATAAATAAATAAAATCTTTAAAAAAAAAAAAAAACAGTGTGGAGTGCATCCTCCCATGCTTTCCTCTATGCCCATGCAAACTCAAACACACTCTTATTCATGCATAGTGTAATGCGAGCACTAAAATGGGCTACTCTACCTACAGTTCTGAACCTGCTTTTTTCAATATACTGCAGCTGTCTTTCCATGCTGGAATATTTAGCTCGAACCTATTCTGTAGTGAACGTGGTTTTTAATGGCTACATAATATTCCAGCCTATGGACATAGCATAACTTCCTATCTGTACTCAATATTTTCCTTGTGACAGTAATTCTCATTTCAGCCTCTTGTCTCTTTCGTTTCTCTCTCTGTCCTGGCTCCTCATCTGTTGCCTCTATTTTGCTTTATCATATTAAAACTAGTCAGTCAAAAGTTCTCAGGACTGCAGCTAGTTGGAGCTGGGAGCCTGGGCAGTGTTGGCCATGTGACCTGGTGGTCAGGGCGACTGCTGGCTTTCACACTAGTTTCAGTTCCCCGGGCTTTTCAGGTGCCCTTGCACTTGACCCTGAGCCTGCAGGGGGTCCAGCCCCCCGGCCCCGCCCCATCTTTACCCATTTAGTCTCTCCATCAGTGTGGGACAGATCATGTTGTTGCTGTCCTTGATTTCCATCAGGAGTATGATATCACAGCGTTTGATGACCTGCAGAGACAGAATTCCCAGATGTTTCAGGCAAATAATCTACAGATAATAAAATCTTTTATTGGGCACTGTGTTTTAAGTATAGGATTGGTGTTTTGTTAAAGTCATTAACTTCATTGCTGAAACAAGTGAGGAACTTCCTGAAGTAGGTAATATCGTTATGTCCTTTTTATTTTATTTTATTAAAGATTTTATTTTTAACTAACCTCTATGCTCAACGTAGAGATTGAACTCACAATAGTAAGATCAAGAGTTGAAAGCTCCGCCACCTGAGCCAGCCAGGCGCCCCAGTTATGTCTATTGTAAAGATGAGGAGCCTGGGGCTCCAGGGAAGTCGAGTAAACTACCCAAAGTCACTCAGCTAGAAAGTGGCTGAGACAATGCAAATCCAGGCAATCCGAATCCAGAGCCTATGATCACATGACCACACATCCTATACCTTGGCTTTGGCTTGAATAATCACAATCAATAATAAATATTTATTAAGCTCTTAGTGAGAGGTATACGGCTGGATATGGGTCTCCCCAGTTCACCTGGCAACAAAATTATAATAATCAAAATTATAAGGGCTAACATGAGCCTACTCTGAGCCTCACCAACTCTGTGACATGACTATGATTATTAGCTCGCTAAACATAGGAGGAAACCAGGCTCAGAGTGATTGAGTGAAAAGTTTGAAGTCACACAGCCAGTATATAGATAGCAGAGTCAGGATTTAAATTCAGGTTCATGTGACTACAAAGCCCACCACGCTGTTAAAATACCAGGGAGAGCTGGGTCTGGCCACCAAGCCAGCCTGCTGATTTAGTCACTTGTCACCGTCAGACCTTTCTGGAAGGCACCTTAAAGCATATACCTAGGGGTGCCTGGCTGGCTCGCTTGGTGGAGCACGCGACTCTTGATCTCAGAGTTGTGAGTTTGAGCCCCACGCTGGGTATAGAGAGTACTTAAAAACAAGTAAAATCTTTTTTAAAAATACTCTTTAAAGTATCTATCAAAAGCCTTAGAGAATGTACTTACCCTTTGGCCTATTTTCCCACCTCGCGGAAGGTCTTCTATCGTAATGAAATAGCTACTATTTCTCGGCCTCTCAGTGTTCTCCTCTATAGATTGGAATGATGATAGGTATTCCCTCACAGGGTTGCTGGGTTACTAAGAGCAGTGCCAGCCACATAAGAGGCACACAATAAATTATTATTGCTGTTATTATTACTTGTACAGATCAAAGATGAAGATGTATTTTAACAACAACAACAACAAAATTGGAAACAATCTAAGTGTCCCCAAATAGGAAAGCATTAAATGAAAGATAGCATAGGGCATTATATAGCATTAAAAGTCATGTTTATGGGCGCCTCAGCGGCTCAGTCTGTTAAGCGTCTGTCTCTTGATTTCAGCTCAAGTGATGATCTCAGGGATGTGGTTTCAAGCCCCATGTCAGGCTCTGCGCTGGGCGTGGAGCCTGCTTAAGATTCTCTCTCTCCTTCTGCCCCTCCCCCCTTTAAAAAAAGTCATGTTTTAAAAGAATAGTAACAAAATAAATAAAAGAATATTAACAACATTTGAAATGCTTCTGATATAAAAGCAGGCTATAAAACTGATGATATAGGGTAGTCTCCATGCTGAAAAACAGATGCAAATTTATGTATTTATTTTTGCATAGAAAAATGCCCATAATGCCCTAAATGCCAATAGCTTTTATCTTCCAGTGATGGGATAATGCTTCTTTATATGTTTCTATATTTTCAAAATAATCCCTGATGACTATTTTTTACTTAATAAAATTAATTTAGAAATTATAAATTTATAATTTTAAAAAATTATACCTTTCTAATTAAAAAATATTAAAGTGTTATTTAAAAAAGAAGACTGTAGGGCGCCTGCGTGGCTCAGTCAGTTAAACATCTGCGTTCAGCTCAGGTCATGATCCCGGGTCCTGGGATTGAGCCCCACATCAGGCTCCCTCTCCCTCTGCTCCTCTCTCTTGCTCTCTCTTTCATGTAAATAAATAAGTAAAGAAGAATATAAAATTCCTGGCCTAGAGCAGGTGCTCAGACACGAGGCCCTGTAAATATTACTGCCCTGAATGTCTGGGTTTGGGTTTCACTGCCTGCTGCTCCCCCTGGCTGTGCTCTCTGTGTCAAATAAATAAATAAAATCTTAAAAAAAAAAAAGTTAGCTTTTATCATCAACTTATTGAATTTTTATAATAAACCTTCGATGCAGGTTCTGTTATTATCCCCATTGTGTAGCTGGGGACTCAGGCTCAGCGTGGCTAAGTAATCTGAACATCATGTGAATATGAATAATGGGATCCTCTACTACAGAGCCCCTCTTGACCACTATGCTCAACAATCAAGGAAATCACCATATTCCTGCAATTGTTCCATCTCCCTTTTCAATGAAATCCCTAGGTGCAGGGCAAAAATGGACAAGGGTTCAGACTCCCTTTCCTGAGCTGAAGGGTTAAGCTTTTAGGTTCCCTGCTTACAACCCTTTTGCCCACACAATGAACACTCCAGAGCCCCACATCTCCAGCAGTTACTCTAGCAGATTTCCACTTCCCTTGGGTACTTGCCTCTGAACCTCTGGGAACATTTCCTGTAGATTGGAATCTACACCGTGGTGAGCGATGGCTCAAGATCTCATCATCAGAATTCTCCTGGGGATGAAACCTATAACTTTAACTGGTTGGCCCTTAACTATCCGTCCAGCCTCCCACCCGTCTATCCATTCATTTGCTTATCCACCCAACAAAATTTTATCAGGGGTGTGCTGTGTACCAGACAACATGCTAGACCTTGCTTTACTCCCAACTGTACAGCATCTGGCATGAGTGAAGGAGTGAGTGGAGGGAGGGGGAGGGAGGGAGGGACAGGGAGCCATACTGGAACCAGGTGAGCCAAGTTTATAAAGCACAAATACCTTCCTGTATTTAACTCTTCTTTATGGCATTGTAAAGAAAAATGGGAATAAATTTCCTAGCCAGTCCTTTAAAAAATAATTTTGTTACAGTTTTCTTTCTTTTTTTTTTTTTTCAAGATTTTATTTATTTATTTGACAGAGAGATAGCAAGAGCAGGAACACAAGCAGGGGGAGTGGGAGAGGGAGAAGCAGGCTTCCCACAGAGCAGGGAACCAGATGCAGGGCTTGATCCCAGGACCCTGGGACCATGACCTGAGCCGAAGGCAGACGCTTAATGACTGAGCCACCCAGGCACCCCTACAGTTTTCTAATTATAAAAATAATGTTGCTTATTATAGAAAATTTGAAAAATACAGAAAAGACTATAAAAAACCACCTGACGACCTGTAAACCCACCACTCAGACCCTTTTCACATGATTTCTCTACTTATACATATTTACAAAATGACATCAAAATAACTAGGCTGTTAACTGAATCAAATGGCCTTAGATTCATATCTTGACTCTATTGCTCACCAGCTGTGTGACCCTGAGCAAGTCACTTAAGCTCCCCGAACCTGCCAGACTCCTTATCTGTAAACTGGGGCAATATCCTCCTCATGGGGTTGTCGTGGGCATTAAAGGATATGATGTATGTAAAACATTCAGTCCAGTTCCTGGCACGGAAAAGATGCTCCGCCAACAGTGGCAATGTTTATGACACAGTTTGGGTCTTGTTGTTTTGTTTGTTTGTTTGTTTGTTTCCAGCCTCATGTGATGTTGTGAGCGTTTTCCCCACAGTGATTAAATACTCACTTTTCAGATCTATAACTGATACATCTTTTCCCTGACCCAGTATCAGGCCAGGAAAAATATATCTCCCCTGACTCTATCTCTGCAGAATGAGGCTCCAAAGATGGGAGGCCCCCAGAAGGCCCTCCCAGACCTGAAACTCAAGATTTTCCTGACTCTGTTCACAGAGGGAGGGAGTAGAGGCTGAGCACAGCCAACAGTGAGGGGTTCCCGGCAAGCGGCGTTGTGTTGTGTGTGGGCCTGGGGAGAGCAGAAGGGACAGTCTAGAGAAGTCTTATGAAGACTCTGGGGCCAAGAGCGGCCTATAAAACCCTCTTTTGTGCCTCTAAACAGGGGGCAGCACAGCATGGGAGGGGAAAGAGCCCAGATAGGGTCAGTTAGGCCTGGGTCCCACACTTACTGGCTCCATGACCCGGGACTATGTCCTCCTCTCTGAACTCCACTTGCCCATTTGCAAAAGGCAATCCGAGGGGTTATGAGGCTGAACTTGGATGCTGCACGTTAAAGGCTTGGCCCACGGTAAGCACTCCTGAAATTATAAGTACAATGTGCTGTGGGAGACAATGCTTATCACGTCCACCCTCATCCCCGGTGCCTCGGGGCATCTGGCACATGGCCTACCTTCAATGAGTATCTGTGGGATGAACGAATTTTGTACTTTAAGGACACAAACTGAGGGAGGGGACAGAAGCAGCCTTGCCCAGGCAGGGTTTGGCATCTGGAGAACTGCTCATGGTGCCGGCCAGCAAACCCAAGATGGAGAAGACAGACCTCCCTCACTCTCCAACCTCCCCAATGAAGGTCATAATGACAACAGCGTGATGAAGCTGGGCTCGTCTCCGGAGTGATCAAGCCAGTATGGAAGGGTGGACAAGGCATCTTCTCTAATAGGGTTGGGTTGTATGGCTGGATTCGATCCTGACTCTTCCGCTTACCCGCTAGGGAATCCTGGGTAAGGCACTTCACCATTCTGAGTCCGCCTTCTTGGTTACAAAGTGGGGGCAATGCCACCTATGCCATAATATTAAATAAGTATTAAATAAGAACATAGGGGCTCCTGGGTGGCTCAGTCAGTTAAGCGTCTGCCTTCAGCTCAGGTCATGATCCCAGGGTCCTGGGACTGAGCCCCACATCAGGCTCACTGCTCAGCATGGAGCCTGCTTCTCCCTCTGCTCCTCTCTCTTGCTCTCTCTCTCACATAAATAAACAAGTAAAGAAGAATATAAAATTCCTGGCCTAGAGCAGGTGCTCAGACACGAGGCCCTGTGAATATTACTGCCCTGAATGTCTGGGTTTGGGTTTCACTGTAAGTGCCCTCGGTGGCTCTGGCAGTGTTTGGGGATGGTCTCTGTTTATGGGATGGTTTTGCAGCAACGGGGTTCGGTAAGGAGTCCTTGACGGAGACTTCCCACACACTTGGTGTTTGGTGTGATGGGCCGTCCATCAGTCCGCCCTCTAGGATGCGGCAGCTCAGGGGACGTGTGAGTGTAGGGCCCCAATGATGGAATCTCCAAGAACCAAAAGACAGCCTCTTAAGACTGTGATGACTTTTCCTGGGTAGAATAAGTGAGGAAGGTGATGGGCACTTGGGAACTCAGAGGTACCCAGGCTCCATGTGCCCTTGTGCGTGGAAGCAGGAAAAATAGTTTCCTGGTGCGTCAGAGCTCCCTGTTGAGCCAGGGAGTCTCGGCTCCCACAGGTTGGGCATGGCTGTTTTGGTTAAACGACCAGTGCTGGAAGGCCTTGGGTACCATCCAAAGGGCAGGGCCAGCCAGGGGGAGGGCAGTCTGAATGAGAACAGAGCATGTAGTCCTTGCTCTAATCCATTTCGTGTATTAATACCAACAGTGGTGGTTCTGTAATCACCTGCCCGGTCCCAGGCTCTCCTGGGGCCCCTCCACACCTTGAGTTCTCTCTGCCAACTGGTGCTACAGGTTGTGTAAGCCCCACTTTCTGAAAGGCTCAGGGAGGAGAAGGGACTTCCAGGGCTCACTCACACAGCTGCTGGGCAGGATCTGAACCCAGGGCTCCCAGGGTTCCCACCATACCACGGTGCCCCCAGGGTTTTCTAAGGTGATAATACCCAGACAGAGCCCCGGGAAAGGTTTCAGCTCCCAGCATCATCAAAGATAAATTAACCTGTCGGGTAAAGAGAGTCAATTGACTCCAGAGAAACATGAGCAGTGACTCCAGACCTTGGTCATATTACCCAAGGGAAGTTTTATCTAAGTGGAGAGAAAGATTAGAATTGGTAGTTGGGAAAAGGTTGATGGGGTGGAAGGTGGAGAAGGAGGGAGAGAGGGGGCGGAGAGAGAGAGAGAAGAAGGAAGGAAGGAAGGAAGGAAGGGAAAGAAGGGGAAGAAGAAAGGAAGGAAGGAAAGAAGGGAAGGAAGGAAGGAAGGGAGGAAGGGGAAGAAGGAAGGAAGG
>NW_027397077.1:14204528-14295955 GCF_003265705.2 Callorhinus ursinus
GAAGGAAGGAAGGAAGGAAGGGAAGGAAGGAAGGAAGGGAGGAAGGGGAAGAAGGAAGGAAGGAAGAAAAGAAGAAAGAAAGAAAGAAAGAAAGAAAGAAAGAAAGAAAGAAAGAAAGAAAGAAAGAAAGAAAGAAAGAAAGAAAGAAAGAAAAGAAAAGAAAAGAAAAGAAAAGAAAAGAAAAGAAAAGAAAAGAAAAAGAAAAGGAAGGAAGGAAGAGAGAGAGAGAGAAAGAAAGAAAGAAAATGAAGTCAGGAAAGAAAAGAAGAGAAGAAAAAGAAAAGAGAAAGAAAGAAGAGAAAGCGAAAAAGTCTGTGCTGTATTGATGGATAAAAAGACCAGGCTGGGCTCCCCTCCACCCACCCACCCACCACCTACGTGAGGTCACTACACCTTTTGTTGTTCATCTCTTCGTGGGGGATAATAACCCTCCTTCTCAAGGGTGATGACATGAAATCGTGTATTTGTAGTGCCTGGCAGGGGCATTCAGTAAATGGTGATAAACATTATAGTAGTAGCCAGCCCTTCCCTGGAGCTTACTAGAAGCCAGATACTGTTTTAGGAGCTTTACATTTACCAGCTCACATATTCCCCCCAAACGGTCCCACAGGGGCATACCGTCGTAGCTCCTGAGCACCCCTCATGTTCAGAGGATGACATGAAGCCCAGAGAGGGGATGTGGCTGTTGGTGTTATTGCTGTCAGGGTTGTGACCGAATGCCAAGTCAGCTGCTACCTAGAGACTAACTTCGGTGACGTTTCTCCCAAGTTTCTTCAAGTCTGAAAGCAGAGAGTGGGTGTGAGGGGTGCCCAGCGCTCTTTCTGACAGGAAGGGGGTCTCACCTTCATGATGACATCCATGGCATTCTTGTTTTCCTTCTTGGCTTCCCCAAAGGACTTCACGTTGAAGGAGCAGAGCCTCAGGGCCAGGGCACTGGTGATGGAAAGGAAGAGAAGCAGAAGGAAGGCCGGCAGCCGAGGCATCCTGGCTCAGCTCAGGCTTCACGAGAGGACAGCGGTGTCTGGCGTGCACGGGCTCCGGGCCACCTCCTCGGGCTCAGCTGACTTATAAAGCCTGCAGATAACAGGAATGACTGGATTCCGTGTTGCTACTTTCACTTCTCTGAGGAACTGAAGATCGTGGGTTTCATTCCCCAAGGAAATGCAGAAAAGGGAGCCCCTTTTAGGAGCCCCTGTTTTTGTCACTCTGGTGAGGAAATCGGCCTGCGTAATTGAGGGACCATCCCCTGCGAAGTCTCTCAGATCCCAACCGGGAACCAGCTGTGACATCTGGTCATCAACCCTGAGGTGGCATGCCATGTGCATTTTCCTGAGAATGGATAACTCGGAAGCGGTCCACCCCGGAGGGCAGCTGGGCTGAGGGCACCTTCTCAGCAGGGGTGGGGCGGGGATGGGGGGGCAAGGGTCAGTGGGAAATCCTGCCAGGTTTTCTGTCCTCACTGGGATTTAGCAACCAGCTGTCCGCTGGACACACCCAGGTTCCGACCCTCTAATCGCACGGGTGGGCATAATTAAGGTCAACTCTGGTTTGAGTTACATAATGTTTTAAGCAATTTTACCATTTACAGTTTAACACTCCAAACGCTAGCAGTGTGTTGCCAGGGAGCGCAATTTCTAGTCTGCTGGAACGGGTTGGTAAAATGTCCTTGGACTCAGTGGACAAAGAGCCAGTGAAAGCCCCTGGAGAAATCCACGGTTCAACCAGATATTATCTTCATGTTTGTGAGAAATAAATGACCCCAAGAAAGGAAGGTTTTTCAAGAACCGTAGGGTTTCAACCCAAGTGAAATGAGTTTTAGAGAGGTGGGCATGGAGATGGGATGATCTGAAATACAAAATCCAGTCAAGTCATAAGCCCTTGGTGAGATTTGCAGACTTTCGCAAGGAAAATTCTTCTGTGAAGAAGGTGGGTAATGAGAATAACTGGAAGCCAGCGTCGGGATCTCTGGGCCACCCCCTCTTGAAGAGATGGGCGGGAAAAGGGAAAAGCACACATATATCACTAACACAGGCAGCATCCTGGCCAAAATCTCTGGTCAAGCACGCTCAGGCATCCTAAGGAGATAACCCCAAATAGCACAGGGAAGGAAATAATGGTTTCCTGAGTTCCTATGAGATGCAGCTCCCTGGTGCCGACGACAGGCCTTTCTGAATCTCCGGGGAAAAGGGTGATGATCGTCTTCCTTGGCAAATCGGCATCTCCCAACCAGAGGATGATTTAGAATTGAGTGTGGTACATGCTTTTCGTGCCCTTTAAGAAGGAATTTGTACATAGGCGCATTTTATGAACTTGTAATATACGAGAGATTTTAGCCTATTTAACTGACAATCTTGTAACTCCAACATCAACTGTGTAGTTAGGGAGATTGATTTAGATTTGTGACTCTACGTTGAAACCTTTCTAAATTCATGCACAGTTCTGGAACATTTACAAGAATTTGGGGTTAACAGTGTTTTAGAAGTTTGATTTATTGGGGCACCTGGGTGGCTCAGTTGGTTAAGCATCTGCCTTCGGCTCAGGTCGTGATCCCAGGGTCCTGGGATCGAGCCCCACATCGGGCTCCCTGCTCAGCGGGGAGCCTGCTTCTCCCTCTCCCTCTGCCTGTTGCTTGTGTTCCCTCTCTCGCTGTGTCTCTCTCTGTCAAATAAATAAATAAAATCTTAAAAAAAAGAAGTTTAATTTATTAAAATTACTTAGTATTTAGGGGTGCCTGACAGACTCAGTCAGTAGAACATGGGACTCTTGATCTCAGGGTTGTGGGTTTGAGCCCCACGTTGGGTGTACAGACTACTTAAAAACAAAAAATTATTTTAAAAAAAGGAATTACTTAGTATTTTAAAAGGTGGCTTTTTTATTAGTTCAGATAACTAAAGACATTTACAAGGAGATGGGGTATATTAAAATTATAAAAGTAGTTTAAGATGTTTGTAAATGGGTCTATAACCCCTTAAAAGTAATTATTTAAGTTTGCTGAATGTAGGGTTGGTTAGATTTAGCAAATAAAAATACAGAGCACTAGGTAAATTTGACTTTTTAAAAAAATATTCATTTTTTAATTTTAGAGATAGACAGAGAGCAAGCAGGGGGAGGGAGATAGAGAACCTGAAGCAGACTCCCTACAGAGCCCCATGGGGGGCTCAATCCCAGGACCCTGAGATCATGACCTGAGCCAGAATCAGGAGTCAGATGCTTAATTGACTGAGCCACCCAGGCACCCCTAGGTAAATTTGACTTTAGATAATTCAAATTTAATTGGGCATCCTATCCTGTGTTTTATCTGGCAATCCTACCTGGATTTATAAAAAGAACAAACACTTTTATAAGCTGAATTTAGAAGCATGACATTTTCTAAGGCAGTAACAATCCTGTCACGGTCCTGGAATAAGGTTTAGTTCCCAGCATCAAAAGTAAGCTAATCTGGGGACACCTGGCTGGCTCAGTTGGCAGAACATGAGACCCTTGACCTCAGAGTTGTGGGTTCAAGCCCCACGTTGGGTGTAGAGATGACTTAAAAATAAAATCTTAAAAAAAAAAGCTAACCTCCTACATTGGGGAAAAAGCAAAACCCCTTTGTTAGAATTACTGCACACGTTTATGAGAAAAATATTTTTTAAAGACTAGAATGGTACAAGTGAGCAAAAGAAGTTGGTCAGCTTGACTATGGAGTGGTGGCAATACTCTCTGAAACTTTCCAAAAGACTATGAGCTGAACCTAAGCTCCCTTGGCATCTGAACAGACATAGGAACATGGAATTGCCATTTGAAAACTGTGACCAGATAGTCTGGACCTCAGAGGCATCAGCCAGTGGTCCTAAAGCCATTTCAAGTACAGAAACTGTATTGGGACTACAGTTATATAAATTTGAAAATTAATGTAACTTTTCCTCTTTTTCTTTTTTAAAGCATATTTGTAAACTCAAAGCTGAGCAGAAGTGACTTTACTTTCTCAAGTTCGATACTGATTTGACTGTGTCCCTTCCTTTACCACCTTGTTGTTCCCCTTACCTTCCATAAGGCAAAAGTGAACAACTTAAGTTATTTTGGCTTCAAAAATGTGAAAGAGGGCGCTTGGGTGGCTCAGTCAGTTAAGCATTTGCCCTCAGCTCAGGTCATGATCTCAGGGTCCTGGGACTGAGTCCCACATTAGGCTCTCTGCTCTGCCGGGAGTCTGCTTCTCGCTCTGCCTCTCTCCCTGTCTCTCATGAATAAATAAATAAAATCTTTAAAATTTTTTTTTAAATGTGAAAGAACTTCGTGCTGTGAATTTTTTTGCTTTTGCAAGACAGCTGTTATGCACCTTGTTCAAATGTAAATGTTCCCTTATGCTTTTGAAATAAATTTCCTTTTGTAATTTTGAAAAAAAAAAGCTAACCTGTAGGATGAGAGAGTCGACTACACTGTTTTTAAATTTTTAACTTTGATCATTTGAATATTAATTTGAAAAATAAAGTAAACCTCTGTATAGTGGTTTCTGCATATAGAAACTGCCCTTGAGGACTTAAAAAAAAAATCACATAAACAGTCTGAAGAGACTGACCCCATTCTGTAATTAGCACATTCAACTGCATGGAATTGGACTTAGGAAAAAAAAAAGTATCTGGATTCCAGAAAGAAAATGCTACGCCTCAAATTTAACTCAAGTCAGCTAGGTGCAGGGGCTTTGCTGAGTGCTTTCTGTGTTTAATATCACTCAGTACTCCCCTAGGTCCTTCCTATGCTTCCTCCATTTTATGGATGAGCAAACTGAGGTTTGCACCCAAGGATACACAGCTAACCCGTCTCAGCTGGGGCCTGAACCCAGTCCCTCGGACCCCAGACCAGCCTTCTTGCCTGCCAAACCAGGCATAGCAAAACCTTAATAAGGAACAAACACTGTAGGTGGGGGATGGGAAGGAGACCAAAGGAGACTTTGACTTTTTACTGTTAAACATTTGGGTATTGTTGGATTTTTTCATTTGTTTGTTTTTACAAAAATATGTGCTTGTTTAGTAATTCAAAAGGAAGATAAAAGTACTAAAAAGCTTTTTATTTTTTAAAGCAGATTAAACAATACCCCTGCCAACATGCTTTCTTCGACTGAGCCAAGCGCAGCTTTCAACCAGCTCCAGGAGTCACTGATAACACAGAGGGGGTCAGGGACATGAGGCTATACTGTAGGCTCAAGGAGAGCAGAAAGCCCACACTCATCCATCCTGTGCTGGGAACTGGGGGTTTGAGACAGTTCCTTCCAGGAGCCCAGAGTCCAGGCTGGGAAGGAAGGGCAGACACTGGCCTGACCCACACTGATCACTTTGAAGTGTCCTTCCTTCTGCCACTTAGTGGCTATGGATGATGTTTCCTGGGGCATGTACTTCTGAACACTAGTCTGTAAGATGCTCCTAGAAAAAAGGACAGATTTATGTCACTCCTTGGAGATTTATAAAGCACATTAGCACGTTAAATGCCCTGAAAAGTCCTGCAATAAAGAAAGCTGCTTCAGTGTGTTGAAATAGGGTGTCCGGACTTTATCGTCCATAGAACCCTTTCTTCCTATAAGTCCTTTCAATATCTTGAGCAACAGCCACCTTGAGAAATACTGTCCCATTTGGGCAGGGACAGTCAGGTCTCTCAAAGCCTCACTAAACCCCCACGGAAGAACTCTTGGAATGTCATAGGAATGGGCAGAAATGAGGAGCAGGCGTTCAGACACATGGTCCCAAACATCACTATGAGCCACAGCCAGCCACCATGGGCCCTGGGGGGGCAGGAGTCAGTGGGGGCAATACACTGGGACAAAGGATGCCTCAGAATTGGAGAAAGCCACAATGGGGATTTCAGGGGGAGTGAAAGTGCACAGGCTGAGTAGCAAAAAGAAAGGAGCAAAAGGAAACAAAGGGCTTGTGGGAAAATCCCCGCTACTGACGGGGGAGGGGGGGCGGGGGGGGCACAAGCCGCCTGACCCAAACAGGTGTTTCCAGTGATCGATGTCACTCTTTGTCTAGTAACAAATAGAGCCATAGCAATAATCATATAATATATGAAAATCGCTCTGGTTATCACGGTTCAGAGCTAGCCTCCCTCACCCCAGCCATGAGGTGAGTTGCCTTATCTAAGGTTGCTTAGTTGAGATCAACCTCACCGTTGTGTGATGGTTTCCGGGTGATGAAGCAGGCTCTGGGTTTTGGCCTCACACAGCATCTTCCACGCAGGACCTCAAGCGGGTTGCGTTCTGAAGGACTGGCCTCAGCGCGTCACTGCTCTGATTAGAACTCTTCAGAGCCCTTCATCTGACATAAAGACCAAGCTCCTTCCTGTGGCCTCTACCTACCTGCCTCTTCAAAGGAACATTGCTCCTTTCCCTTCTTCTTCCCCCACTGGCCTCTCCTCACACTGAGCGGCTTTCAGCGCCTACCTCAGGGCCTTAGCACAGCTGTCCCTCCACCTCCACCTGCAGTGCCCTTCCTCCCTCCCACCTCCAGGTCTCAGCTTAAATGTCACTTTCTCAGGAAAGACTTGCTGCACACCCCAGCCCATCAGTGTCTTCCCTTTTATTCTCTTCCATGGGGCCTATGTCTTTTGCTTCATGGCATGTAGCACAATGTATAACTATGTACGAGCCGTATGTTGTCTGATGTCTGTTCCCCCCTAGACCCCTCTGTGGGGACAGGGACACCTATGTGTGTCTGCACGGCCTGGGATAAGGCCAGCACATAGCAGGTAAATCATTGTTGAAAGCATGACATGGTGCTCTGACTGACCCCAGAGCCCATCTCCTCAACCATCGTGTGAGGGGGCTGAGCCAGGGGAACTCAGGTCCCTGAATTATCAAGAGAATCCAGGTCACGGAGACAAAAGAACTACAGCAACCACCTCCACATAGCATCTGCCTTTCAGGGAGCCCCGAGTGCTAAGTCCTCACATAGTTCCCCAATCTCAGCAGGAGAGCAGGGAGCGGGCTTCTCCACCTCAGCACTGCTGACATTTTGGTCCAGATAATTCTGTGCTATGGGGGCTGCCCCATGTATTGCATGATGGCTAGCAGCATTCTTGGTCTTCACCCACTGGATGCTAATAGTACCCCCCATCGTCATGACAACGAAAAGTATCTCCAGACATTGCCAACTGTCTCCACGGGGATGAAGATCGCCCCCTCCCTGTTGAGAATGCTGCTGTGGAGGTTAAAGCATATGCACTTCTACTTACAGGCTGTTCAACCTTGGATAAGCCCCTAAAGCTCTCTGTGCTCATTTCCTCATCCTCAAAAATGGGGATAATAATAGCTCTTATATGGTAAAGCTGTGACCATTTTATGAGTTTATAAATAAAGGGCAGACTCAGCACAGTGTCTGGCCCTCAGGAAGTACTCAGTTGAGTGATAGTCTGCCTGAAGAATGAACGGTGCAAAGGGATTGTGATCTCCATTTTACAGATGAGAAAATTCAGACTTAGAGATAATAACGTCAGGCTCCAGCCACTGACTGTAAAATGACATTAAAGGCAGGAGTTCAGGTTTTTAGGATTAATTCTCTTAGCCAGCCCTTTCTTTATGGTACAAAAGGGCCCATCAACTCCAGACCTCATCTGACCAATTGCAAACTGGGCTGCTGGTGTTGCAGTTAATGGGTTTGGGACTAGGAGGCACTGGCCTCAGGTGCAACAGTTAAGGGGGTGACAAACAACTCACTAATCAAAATCAGTAATATTTTATTGCAATATTTTCAATAATTAATCTTGAGTAATTAATCAAAATTAATGCAGAACATCCACAATGAACAAACTATCACATCTTAAATGAAGACAGAAGCCAACCCTCACTTTCAGGCTGCCGCCTAATTCACCCGACCCTCATCCTGCCGTGGGATCTGCAGATCTGTGAAAGCACACCCAGAGTGGAAGTCTGTTGGCTCCCAGCATGATGCGGGAGAAGAGCGCGCCCTCTTCTGGCTAATAGTGGGCACTGCTCCTCTCCTGGGGAGCCAAATTCACCTTCTTCCGGGGATCAAGCAGCATCTCAGTGCTAGAACAGTCTCTTCTAGCATCAATCACAGTGCTTCACCCTGCCCTTCCTGAAACACCTAGGCTAAAAAGCTGCAACCAGGCCAACTGAGGTCATTGGAGGCCCCCTCACTCCACCCCTTCCCACTGGCCACTGCACTGTGCTGGATCCATCGCCTTTCTCTCCTTACCGCGGGTGCAAACAAGCCCGGCACTTGTCCCTGCCACTACGGCGGATTCTAAAGCTGCCCGTTAGTATACAGCTGGCCTTTCCAGGCTGACCATGAGAGGGGACAGTGAGGAAACAGGACCAGGAGGTGAAACAGGACCTGCCCTACATGGGGCAGGACCACCAGTCAACAGCTGCTGACTGTTTGCCTAACTGCAATGTTTCTTCTTCTTCTAAAGGTTTGGTGGTGTATTTTATTTTATTTGTTTTAATTTTAATTTTTAAATAATTTCAAACGTGCATAAAAGTTGCAAAAACAGTTTGAAAACTCATATATACCCTTCACCCAGATTCACCAATGAACATTTAGGCACATTTGCTTTTTCATTAGTTTTCATACACACAGATTTTTTTTTTCCCCTGAACTGCTCAAGAGTGAGTTGGAGGCATTCGGACCCTTAACCCTAAATACTTCCAAGTGATTTCTCAAGGACAAGTAATTTGCCTATATTACCACAGGACAATTATCAAAACCAGAAGGTTTAGCAACGATAAAATATTATTACCTAATCTACAGACCTTATTCAAATTTTTACCAATTACTCTAATAATGTCCTTTACAGCAGTTTTTTTTTTTCTTCTGGTGCAGGATCCAATCCAAGCTTACGCATTGTCCTTAGTGGTCCTGTGTCCTCGACTCCCTCTAATCCGAGCGCTCCCTCAGCCTTTGTCTCCCATACCCTTGACATTTTTGAAGTGTACAGGCTAGTTATTTTGCTGAATTTCCCTCAGTTCGGGTTTGTCTGGGACTTCCTCATGATTAGATTCAGGTGATGCATTTTGAGTGGGAATACTACTTATGTGTTTCACAAAAGTTCTTAAATAAGCTTCTCCTGGTATTCACAGAGAAGCTGGGTGACTCAGACACAGGAAGTAGATGATGATTTAAAAGCTCTTAATAACAGTTGCTAACATTTATTGAGTGTTGCTGTTTGACACTCCCTTCTGTATTTGTTGATTTGAGCACTATTCTCTCTCATATAGGGCACTGATGTTGGAGAACAGTAATAAAACAACAATAGCAGCTGTGGGTATTGAGCTGTATTCAGCCCCATATCACACATCTTCTTTTCACAGACGAGGTCAGAGAGGGGGTTTCTTGCACCAGGTCTCACAGCTACCTAGAGGCTAGGGCTGCTTGACACTGGAGTATGAATACCTGGTTAGTCCCCCATACCACTTCTTCTCTGGCACGTAGCAGTGACAAAAGCCCCATCAGTATTCCAGCTCAGGACACTGAGAACAATCCATGTCCCACCCCCTAGACTCCCAGCAAGTGGGGATGTTTTCTCCCCATAATCTGAACTCCCCTGCTTACCCCACATGTAAAGAGCATGAGAACTTGGGAGATACCCCATGCTGTGAGTAGGGGACCTCAGTAGGTTGTGTGGTGTTCTCCAGGGGCCAATATCCCTCCATTGAAAACGCTATCAGTCCCAAAGTCAGGGCGAGGAGCGCAGCTACGAGTGGGTGTCGAGCCTTAACCAAACAGTGACTCATGAATGATTCTTGAGGCAGGAATCCCACTGTAGGATAAGATTTTCCCTCCACAGGCCGAGCCTGCTCCAAAGTCATCCCAGAACCAGATTTAGTTGCAGGCTGGTGTCATTCATAATATACGACCTTAAGAAGTCAGCCCTGGAGATTTGTTGGCACAAGGAGCTCCCAGCCTGGGACTGGGGATCATTTTACATCGTGAGTGTTTTAGGGGATTTGTTATTCACTCATTTAACAGTTAACTTACTAAATGTGGAGAGAGATACAGAGATGAATAAGGCAGCTCCTGCCCATGGAGACTCAAAATTAGATTAATAGGACTTGCCTTTGGTTTCTGTCAGCCTTTTGGTTTTCTGTGCCTCTGAGCCTTCATTTGATATCCAACAGCCTGAAAACTGTTAGGAATATGAATGACCAATGTAAATCTTGGACTCAAACCTTCTTGAGCCCCATTGGCCACCATTTTATCGGGCCCATTATGACTTCTTTGACTGAAGCGTTGGGAAGGGCGACCAACCATCCCAGTTCGCCCAAAACTGAGATGGGCTTTCAATGCAAAGACAAAGAAAGCAAACTGGGATGAATTGGTTATCCTAGTTTAGTTGGGAACAGGGGCAGCAGGAAGGGAATGGGTTAGTGGGCAAGGAATAATAACAGTCAATACCTATTTTGTTTGAGAATTTAGTAATGGCTAGAACAAATTCATGCAGTAAGTATACTATATTGCCCCTATTTTATAGAGGTGTAAACTGGGACCCAGAGAAAGTAAACAACTTGTCAGCAATGTACACTTGGTAAATGGATGAGTCAGGCCTGTCAGGGAGCAGCAAATCCTGTGTTCCCAAGCATTACTCTGCACTGCCTCAGAGCCACATGTGTAAACGTGGTGCAGATAAAGTCTTGAAACTATATTTGAGATGAGTTCTCAGAGATTGGAAGCATTCTCCTCTGGAAGCCGTAGCCAGTGGAAGTTATGTTTCCATGGAGACCTACTCATAGGCAGCCGGGCTGCGTTCATAGGTAGCCATAACAGTGGAGAGCTGCCATCACTCAAATGTTGTGGATTTCTTAAGAAAAGACCCTCCATAGCAATTTCCTGAGCTTCCCCCAACGCCCATTCTATCATCCAAGACTTGCGATGGAGTTTCCCCGGCAGCCTGCAAAATATAAGTCTTACGCAAGTCCTAGGAGGTATTTATTGAGGACAGTGGTTCAGAGCACAGATCCAGGAGACATGTCTGTCTCTGCTCCATCACTTGTTGGCTACATGAGCTCCGTCAGGTTACCTAATCTCAAGCCCGGTTTCCTTGTCTGTTAAATGGTGGAGGTCATAACCTCCATACTCCAGAGCTGTTGTGAAGATGAAAACAGATGGTATAATGCACGAAAAGCACAACTCCTTGTACTATGTAGGCAATGATGAATTAATTAACATCTGCTCACCCTATATCTTTAAATGAGAACAATCCACTTGAGAACTGACACAAAGGAGCAGGAGTCTATTCCGCACAACTGCCTTCTCCCCCTAGCTTCCTTCATCTGCCCCAGCCACTTGTGTGCTAATGGAAAGAGATGACCAAACTTGGTACCTCCTACTCCTGGCCAATTGGGTACCTAGTATCTCCAGTCCCCAGAACCCCAACTGGGGCATCAGGACCACTGCCTGAAGGAGGACCAGACTATAATCCACCCACATAGATGTGTGATCTGGCTCCCCCACATGACCTCAGGAGCTCAGAGAAGAGACACGATAAGAACAAACGAAGAAGCATTATCTTTTTGACAAATCAGACTGATAAGGGAGCATCATGATTTAGATGGCATAACGTGATGCACATCTTTGAAAATTTCGTTAAAATGTTCATGTCGAAGTGGCTACCCAGTGGGATGCTTAAAGGCCCCGGGGGAGACACCAGGGACAGCAAAGAGGGAGAGGTCTCAGTACAGTACAGGTGTGGATGTTGAAATGAAGCCTGTGAGGACCTTGGAGAAAATGTGTTTTCTTAGCAAGAAGAACTATGCACTATACACACGCACGCACGCACACACACACACGTGCTGGTAAACTTCACCCATCGATTCCTAGTTCACACTGAGGTCTTCATAATCTCAGTTCCCTGACTGACCTTTGACTGTTCAAAGACAGTTTTTAGGCCCCTCTAAGAATGGGGCGAGCCCAGTGAATGTTTGGTGTGTGAACAGCGATGATGCTGATAGCTGATATTACACACACTTCTTTGGTGCCAGGTGCAGGGCGAATCTGTAAACACATTATTCAGCTTGATCCTGTCTGCAGCCCTATGAGGTTGGTCCCATCATCAGTTGCTCATCATCCCCTCCTACTTAGAGATGAAGAAACTCGGGTTTACATGGGCAGATAGCTAGTAAGTGGCCGAGCTGGACCCACCATCATCGCCTGAGAGGTGCTCCAGTGACTCACACACTTGGAGCTTGTGTTGGCTCATCTGTCCTGCTGGCTGTGGTTCTTGCCAGCCCACCCATGAGTCCCAGTTTGGCACCTGCATCCCCAGTGTTCTTGGGGTGCTAGCTCTCCCCTAATCTCAATCAATGTGGTTTAGGTGAGGTAGGAAAGGATTTCTTAAACAGGACATAAAAGCACTAAACACAGAGGATAATTCAACTAAATCAAAGTTAATGTTTGTCCAGAAGCACTAAATAAAGTGAAATGATAAGCCACAAACTGGAAGACCTTAGCCACACATATAACCACAAACCATTAAGACACAGACAATTAGTTGGGAAAATGACACAAACAGGTATTTCACAGACACGGAAACATGATGGCAACTAACTATATGCACAATTGCTCAAGCCCATTCATGACAGACATGAAGATTAAGATCACAATGAAATACTCTTTTATACCTACTATATTCAAAGCAGTCTGATGGAACCAAGTGTTGGCAAGACCCTGGAGATATTCTCCTATGTTGTCCTTCTAAAAGTTTAGTTTTGCCTCTTATATTAAAGTCCTCAATCTATCTTGAATTAATTTGGAGGGGGGTGGGTTGTTAAATTCCATGTTTTTCTATATGAATAATCGATTGTCCTAGCACTTTTTACTGAATTGTCCCTTCTTTCCCCAGTGATCTGAAATGTCACTTCCCTCATAAACCATGTTTCCCTATGTGCATTTGTCTGTTTCTGTGATTTTTATTGTTTTATTAGTGTTTTTATCTGTCCCTACATGAATACACACTGTCCAAATAACTATACTTTTTTAACAAATCTCAATAACTTCTTTTTCTTCTTCACTAGGAATATTTTTACTTTTCTTGGACCTTTGCTCTTCCACATAAAATTTTAGTTTTTTTTAAGATTTATTCATTTATTTTAGTGAGAGAGAAAATGAGCAAGTGGTGGGGAGGGGCAGAGGGAGAGAGACAATCCTGAAGCAGGCGCCCCCCACTCAGCCCATGTCGAGCCCACTGAACATGGGCTCCATCCCAGGACCCTGAGATCATGACCTGAGCCGAAATCAAGAGTCAGCCACTCAACCCACTGAGCCACTCTGGTGCCCCTTCCATATAAATCTTAGAATCAGCTCATCATCTTCCTTGAAAAGCCTTGTTGGGATTTTGATTGGAACTGTTTTTGATTCTTTTTTTTTTTTTTTTTGGAGATTTTATTTATTTGACGGAGAGAGAGAGAGCACAACCGGGGAGAGTGGCAGAGGGAGAGGGAGAAGAAGGCTCCCCACTGAGCGAGGAGCCCACTGACATGGGGCTGGATCCCAGGACCCTGGGATCATGACTGGAGCCGAAGGCAGTGGCTTAACCCACTGAGCCACCCAGGCACCCCTCAATTTTTATTCTGAAGGCAGCATTTCTAACTTTTCATTATTGAGAATATTTGCCATAAGTTTTTGGTAGTTGCCTTTTAACTAATTAAGGAAGTTCTCTTCCTAGTTTCTATGAGTTACTACTATGAGGGACTGTTGAATTTTAAAATTTTGCAACCATTGAGATGACCTTATAGTTCCCCTTGAATATGTTGATGTGGTTAACTACAAGAATATATTTCCTAATGTTAAACTATCCTGGCATTCCTGGGATAAACCTATCTTGGGAAAGATGCATCATCCTTTTTATGTATTGCTGGACTTAATGTACTAATATTTTATTTAGGATTTTTACTTCCATGTTTCTGAGCGATTTAGGAGTAATATTTATCTGATCTTGCTTGGTATGGGATTTAGACTGGCATCATAGAGTGAGTTGGGATCTGCTCTCTCTTTTTCTATATTCCGGAAGGGCTTACGAGAGAATAGTATGATCTATTCCTTGAAAGTTTAGACTTGCTTCTAGAACCATCAGGCTTAATGTTTCCTTTGACTAAAAATTTTAACAATTTCTCTGATATTTATAAAATTTACGTTTTTTTAAGATTTTTTATTTTTTTATTTGACAGAGAGAGAGAGAGAGACAGTGAGAGAAGGAACACAAGCAGGGGGAGTGGGAGACGGAGAAGCAGGCTTCCCGCTGAGCAGGGAGCCCGATGCGGGGCTCGATCCCAGGACCCTGGGACCATGACCTGAGCCGAAGGCAGATGCTTAACGACTAAGCCACCCAGGCGCCCCCCATTTGAAAATTTCTGATATTTAACTGACGAGTTTAGTTAAATTACTATGATTATTAGTATATCAAGACTTTTTTTTACTATCTTTTTTTAGGGGGAGGAGTCTCACTTTTTCTACATGTCTTTGGGTTGATTAGCATTTGGGTTTTTTATTGACTTACGTCATTTCCCCTGTTCTACTGGTTTGAAAGTTATACATGTTATTTGTATTATTTTAACGAATACCATTGACACTGTGCCATGCATAATTACAAAGGCCAAAGTTAATATCTTATTTTCCCTTCCCACCCCAAATGCAAAGGCATTGGAACCCTTTAATTTTGACCATCTCGTTCCTAATTTACTGTTGTCCCCTATTTTTGTTCTGACCTTGTTTAAACCTATAAATTATGATTATTCTTGTCATCGTTATTGTTTTGTACTGACAATTTTGTTGAGATTCACTCTATTTGCCCATTTCTTCACTCATTATTCCTCCTTTCACTGCTGTTCTTAATTGGGTTGTTTTTCTTCTTTCTGAGGTATATCTTAGAAGTTCAGTTAGTCAAATTTTCCAGTTGTAAATTCACTTATGTCACCCTCATTCCTGAAAGGCTGGGGATCTAATTCTCAGGTCTTTGGAGATACTCTTCAAATCTTTTAGCTTCCTATGTTGCCATTCAGAAATTTGCTGGCAATCTAATTCCTTCCTTTGAGAATGAGCTGTCTTTTTTTTTTTTTAATCTCTAGATGCTTTTAAGATCTTTTCTTTGTTTTTAGTATTCTGCAGTTTCACTGCAATATTTCTTGGTATGGATTTCCTATTATTTTTCCTGCTTGGGATATATTATGCTTCTTAAATCTGCAGAATTATATCTTTTTTCTGCTCTGGAAATTCTCACCCATTACTACCTCAAATATGGCCTCTCCTTTCTTCTCTCCTTCTTTGATGCTGCTTAAATGGATTTTAGATCTTCTCAGTCTATTCTACACATTTGTAAGGTCTTTCTTTTCATATTTTTCATGTCGTATCACTCTTTGTTGCATTCTGATTAATTTCTTCAGATCGGTCTTTCAAATCACTCTATTTGGTTAATTATGATCTATGAGAATCCTGAACAACTTTCTCTTTGACCCTGAAGCTCTGAGAACAATTTGATGAAACATGTCAAATGCAACTCTTGTAATCTGAATGATGAGGTAGTCAACATCTTAGAGAAAGATGCTCCAGTCCAAGCCAGGGAGATTGTCCTTAACTCTGAATGGATTCCAGCAGCCCTGACAGAGGCTGGTTTTACAAGGTGGCCTCAAAGATGTTCCTTTGCCACGTCTCTGAGGCTTCTTGTCCATGACCCATTCTTAAAATTCAGGACCCGCCCAACTCAGCCAGGTTCTGCCAGTCTGGAGGGTTTGGCAAGCAGTAGGCTGCCTACCAGTTCTGCCAGGCTAGAGGGGTGGATTTAAATACCAAGAGAGTCCTGCTGGGCACTGGTCCCACCTAGGTGTAGAATAAGAGGCAGAAAAGGAAGCCATGGGTTCAGGTTAGCAGAAGATATCAAGCCCCAACACCCCACCCCACATACTGTGCTCACCACATAGTAAGTGCTCTGTAAATATTTGTTAAATGAATGAATAAACACTTTGATGGAAGAAGTCCATAGAGCACTGTGGGCCCAAAAGGGACTTAAGGAAGGTTTCCTAGAGGAAGTGACATTTATTATTTTTTTATTTTTTATTTTTTTTAAGATTTTATTTATTTGACAGAGAGAGAGACAGCAAGAGAGGGAACACAAGCAGGGGAAGTGGGAGTGGGAGGAGAAGCAGGCTTCCCACCAAGCAGGGAGCCCAATGCGGGGCTCGATCCCACGATCCTGGGATCATGACCCGAGCGAAAGGCAGACGCTTAACCGATTGAGCCACCCAGGCGCCCCAGGAAGTGACATTTAAATTGAGGCATGGAAAAGAGGAAGTAGTCAGGCCAAGCAGAAAAGGAAGAGTTCCTGGTGGAGATGGAACAGCTCATGCAAAGGCCAAAGTGGTATAATTCAGCCTCGGTGCCCTGAACACTAGATGAGGCTGGAGTGGGAAACTGAGGCTAGATGCTCAAAAATCCGGGCTTTGTGACAGATAAGCTAGTCAAACAACACCGTTTGAATTTAATGGGTGATAACTTTTATGCTCCGCTCCTGATTTTTTTGCCTAATGAGGTTTAACTGTCCTTAAAAAGAAGAAATGACCATAGTGGGGATTTAACCAGTGGTGGCTTAAAGTCTTTCAACACTGCCATTTTGCCCCCAGAGTTGGAGCCAGGTGCAGGGTCTAAATCCCCAATTCTGTCCTTTATAGGCTGAACCCATGGGCAAGCTCCTCACCTTTCTTCTGAGAAAGGAAGCCCATCCCAATGCCCACCTCATAGGATTAAGAGACAACATGTGTAAGACAGCGTTGCTAAGCTTTCCTGTGAACCTGGGCCTGTCCCTCTGAGCCCTTTGAGAGCAGAGATCCAGCCAGAGTCACTTTGACGGCGCCGGCCCCACAGCACCAGGCACATAGTAGGTGCTCAGTAAACAATGAACCAATGCCTCGACGAACTCTGGCATCGAGTGGTGGAACTGTGGCTCCTTGGGTCCCCATCTCTTCCCCTCGCCGAGATTGCTCTTTAGGGGCGGGGCGGGGGGCGGGGCGGAGCGGCCGATTCCGTCCTCTGCACTTGGCGCTGCGCGAATGCAGTAAGTGTTGGCCCTCTGGCCTGGGCTCTTGGATGCTTGGAGACAGGTTGCCGAGGTCTGGGTGTGCGAGGCGCTAATCTGCCCCTCCGGGTTTAACGCTGTGAGCGGCGGAGCCGAGGAGCTGAGGGTTCTCGTGCGGGATCAGCGGTAGACCCCACCAGGCAGCGGCGGAGCGGTGCGACGGACCGGGGCGGGCGGAGCCGGCTTTTCTGTCGGCTGACGCAGGCCGGCGCGCCGCGCCTTTAAGGCGTCCAGCAGAGCCCGGCTCCGGGAACTGAGCGGCGCGGGCACGAGCGCTGCTGCCGGCCGCGAGCGGGGCTGGGGCCCGAAGACGGGCGTCCGGATCCGGTGGCGCGACCCAGGCGCCTGAGGTCAGATGGAGTGTGCGCCGGCGGGGCGGGCCGGGGCGGGGGATGCGCACCTGAAAGGGGGGGTGGTGTCCGGGGTCTCTCCCTTATGGCCCCGTGACCCATCCTCCACTTCTCGAGTCAGGGCTGCCTGGCCTCCCCGCAAGCGGCACGCGGGGCGAAATGGGTCGGGGACCTGCATCTCTCTTTCTACTCGGTTCCCTCGCTCCGGCATCAGCCCTTGCGCGCTCCCCTGCAGTGCCTGGACAGGTTTGACATTCCCGAATCCCAGGTGACCTCACTCCCCGGGCTGCCTACCGCCCTAAGCCCAGGGACAAGGTGAAGATGGGTCGGGGACCTGCACCCTCTTTCTACTCCGCCTCACGCCGCTGGCTCCGGCACCAGCCCCTGTGCGCCCCTCCTGGTGCCTGGATGGTTTGGAGGCTCCTGTACCCCCGTTCTAACCACTTACTGAGTTCGACCACCCAGCTAATGGCACCTACCCCCGTCCCGCCCCAGATATCTTCGCCCCTCGGGGCCTCCCCCAGCCAGTACCTACCCCCAGCAGCCTTTTAGCTCACCTGGGCCCCAATTACCTCAGCCTCATGCCCTCTCCTCCCGGCAACCCTGAGTTAGGATGCTGGTCCAACCACCCTGACAGCCCGGTGCTGCCCCACAACCGCCAGCATCCCCCGCCTACACCTTCGCTGCCTTCCTGGCAGCTTTGGAAATTGGGATTGTGTAACGCAGGCTGCAGGGCAGAGCACATGCAAGATTTGCACCCCTGTCCCCGCATTCGAGTGGAGGAGGCCAAGTTGACAGAGTGAATGAAATAGGGAAGGAGGAAGAGGTTGAGGGGAGGGTCTAGAGGCTGTGCAATCTGGGATATGTACCTGGAGACCTTCTTATACCTCAGAGTCTGATTGATTAAGAAGAGGTCTCAACTTGGACTGGAGGTCAGCATTTGTCTCACCTCTCCCTCATGGCTAGTCTACCTGGCTGGAAGCTAAGATTTTATTATAAGTAATAGCTGACATAGAATAAGCAAGTACTGGCTGCCAGATCCTGTCCTGGCGCCTTTAGATTACCTGCTTTACTTCTCCCAACAGCGCCATGCGGGAGGTAGGTACTGATGTTATGCCCATTTCTCAGAGGAAGAATGTGTCCCCTTGCCAGGACACACAGGGAATCTGACATCAAAGCCCCCGATTCTGAATCACTAGACTTAATCTTTACCCAATTGTAGCTAATAAATTCTTATCAACATTTTTATAATATAGGAAGTTAGAAATAAGATAAATCAATAACCTATGTTCATAGCACCAATTTTTCTAAAAGTAGGTTCTCAGACCAACAGAGGGTCCTGGGTGTCCCCCTAAAGGAGACTGATGCCCAAAGAGAAGGAATGTGCTGGAGGCCACACAGCTAAGAAGTACCAGGGTTGGTATGCTAAACATGTCCTGGGTTGCTCAGTCGTTACTTCCTGGGCTCCCGGTTCTGCCCCAACCCATCAGCCTAGGCCCCTGGAGATTCTCTTCCAACCCCCCTCCCTGTTTGCCTCCTGATTTTCCCCTTCCCCCTCTGCTTCCTTTGCTATAACCCAGGCAGGTGAGCTGCTGCCTTTGCTTAGGCTGTCCTCTCCTTTAGGAATGCCCTACCTGGAATCTCTGATGTCTCAACCTTACCTACCCTTTAGCTCCAGCTCAGCGGTCCCCTCCAGGAATGCCCCTCTGATTCTTCCCTGCCCCCAACTGAAAGCAATTCCTTTCTCCCCTGGGATCCTTACCTTCCACCCACATGATGGCATTTGGAAAGTTCTATCTGCATGTATCTGCTTATGCTTTCTGGTGCATCTGTGCTGGCAGGATCAGAAGCACTCCCCAAGACCCCTCTAACCATCTGCCTGGTGAAGCGCCAGGACAAAGAGAGAGAGATAGAGGTCCATGGGGGTATGGTGTGGTTTCTGAAGTAAGGATAGGTTCAGAATTTCTGAATGCCGCAACACCAGACTCCCTTCATTGAGCTACGGCCTGGTCATGGGAGAATGGCTCAGCATGGTACCTAACATTATAATTACATGTTTGTTTTTGCTCATAACCCAGAGGATTCCCACCAGAAAATCAGAGAGGCTTGGGTCCTAATCCCACTGCTGCCACTGCTAGCTGTGTGGCCATGGGCCTGTTACCTAACCTCTCTGAGCCTTAACTTCTGGTAATGGTAAAGTACAAGGCCCAGCAGGTGGTGAGCACTCAGTAAGCACCGGCTCTTATGAAGAGTCAGGGTTGACCCCCACTTTGAATTACTGGAGACATATTAAAATCACTACTAAATGACTCACACTGACTCTGCTTAGAGGTGGGCCAAAGGAATCCCAGCCAAGGAGAGGAAAACATTTTTTAAAAAAGATTTTAAGTAGTCTCTACATCCAGCGTAGGGATTGAACCCACAACCCCTCGATCAAGAGTCGCACACTCCACCAGCCGAGCCACGTAGGTGCCCTGAGGTAAGCATTTTGTGTGTGTACTCAGAAAGGCCTGTGATGCTTTCTTAGACTCTAAACCATCCATTGCCTTGGCAGAAAGAATCGCCTTTCTGTTTTTTAGCTTTAAAAAAAATCTATGAGCTTTGAGTTCTGTGAGGCTCCACACACCTAGAATGAGTGTGTGAATGCAGTTCATGAAATTGTAAGTAATTGTGAAACTTACTGATATGAGAAAAAAAAAGCTTGTTCTTAGAGGTGACCTTGGTTTGCCCTGTGTGTTGGTTCAGGCTTGTCTTGGGAGCGAGAGGTTTGAATCAAAGGTTTACTTTGGATTTGGAGGGAAGGAAAGCTGGGGTGAGTGTTTTTCCCTAGTACGCTAGTAAGCAGCTCAAAGTAGAAATCAACTTCCTATGTCATATTCTTTACCAACTCCTGGTTATTTTGGTGATTAGATCACTTTTTACAGTGATGAGTGCTTCAAAAGTAAAGGGCCAGGAATGTCTCCCTCAAAGCTAAGTGTTTGGAATATGTGGGGAAGCCAGCTCTGCAGGTTGAAAAAATATATATTTTAAAATTCTAATTTGATCACTAGGGTAAGTTAGGTTTCCATTTGATCATTTTAAGACTGTTGAATTTAGACATTCTAAGACATATATTTTTGTAAATTTTCATGGTTCTGTGGCATTTAGCAGGCTACGGGACTTTATTTTTGTGACCCCGCAGGGACACAAATATTTTTCATGCTATTAATATGGTGGCCATCAAATTCAAATTAAATAATTTGAAATTCTCTTCTTAAGTCACACTGGCCATATTTCAAGTGGTCGATAGCCATGGGTGGCCAGTGGCTACTGTATTAGGGAGAGCAGATAGAGAACATTTCCATCTTCCCAGAAAGGTTTATGGGAAGGCACTGTTTAGATCAATAAAGCCATGGGCAAACTGCATGATTATGGGGTTAAGTTCCATTCTTTCTAGCAAGTCATCTGCAGGCCAAGAAATGGAGTGTGCCGAGGATGTTTCGTTGTCAAGAATGAGGTTGTTACTTAAATCCCCTTAGCTTCATTTTGGTTTTCTGGTTCACTGGCTTTTAACACTGCCAGATTCAAAGGATGGGGGAGATGGAAGCACATGGAATGTCTTCCGGCAATGCTTCTCCATCCTGGCTGCATGTTAGAACTGCCTAGGGAATTTTTAAAAAGTATCCATGTCCTGCCTCTGCCCCAAGCCCAGTGAATCTGAATCTCTGGGGGTGGTGTCCCGGAATCTGTATTTTTAAACTGCTCCCTGGGAGATTCTGCGTGGCCAGGGTTGAGAACAACTGCCTTCTAGACCGTGCAGTTAGAAAAAAAAAAAATCCCTGAGGACTGGAAGACGTCGTTTTAAGGCAGATGCGGTGAGTGGCTAAGAATGTTCCTCATTGATTTACTGCAGCCATAAATCCAGGGTTGGAGTTGAGTGGGCTCACTTCCTCCAGAAGGGCTCTCAACTGAGGGCAGCTTTGCTCCCCGGGTGCATTTGGCAACGTCTAGAGACATTTTTGCTTGTCACAACTTAGGGGTGGCATCGAGTGGGTAGGGGCCCCCGGATGCTGCTAAATATCCTACAGTGTATAGGACAGCCCCCCACAACAAAGAACTAGGGAGCCCAGAATGTCTGTTGTGCCACAGTTGAGAAACCCTGATCTAGATGCAATTTTTGCAAACCCAAGTCCTCTCTGACCTTGGATGTAGTTGTCTCTTCAAAGAAGATCAGGATATTCTCCTACACTGGGCCCTCGGAAACCCTGTTGATCATCTTCCACGCTTTCCAAACCCAGAAGCCACGGAGGGGGTCGCTGCCTGTATTTGGATGCATTTGGGGCTGCAACGAGGAAACTGCTGATTCAGGGGGACAGGGCAGCCTGCGAAGGTGTGGGCAGAGGTTCTTACACTGCTGCAGGTTGGGATCCTATTCTTTTTGTTAATTATCTAAAGTAACAGCAGCCTTTGCCTTAGGCTGTTTTCCCGAGGCTATGGCTCTGTGGCTCTTGGCATTGGGTGTTTGCCTTGTGATATACTCAGAACAAGAATTAAGCCTTGTATGTGATAAAATTTGGCAACAGAGCTAGGGGGGCCAGACTCTGGGAGTATAAAGATAGCAACACAGACATGCCCATAGCCTCAAGCGTCTGAGAGCCCCAGGCACGGTGACACTGCAGGGGAGGGAGGGGTGGAGGTGTGGCAGGGCTCCCTCCCTGGGCCTGCAAGGGCCGGTGAGATCTTCCCAGCTGTCCAGAGTGAGCACTTGGTATGCACCAGGCACTGCGTTGAGCAATTTCCATGCACCCTCTCATTTCGTCCTTTTACCAAGGCCCTAAGAGGTAAAGTGACTTTGCCAAGGTCACACAGCAGGTCAGTAACAGAGCAGAGATTTGAACCCGGGTTACAGAACTGCAAAACTGAATCCTCAGAGGAGCATTTACGGACTGGGGCTGTGCTTCATGGCCAAGACTTGTGGAATGAGCTGGAGCTCACCAGGCAGGAGGGAGAAAAGGCATGCGAGGGAGAATACCATGTGTGCCAAAGGCTTGGAGGTGTGAAAGAGTATGACATATCAGGGATTGTGGCTCACTGAAGGAAAGAGGTGGGTGATAGAAGAGGATAATGCTTGAGAGACAGGTGGGTATTATATCCTATCCTCCGGAGCCTTGTAAATCATGCTGAAGGCCACTGTGAGCCACTGGTGGACTGGAGGCAGAGAAGAGCTGTGTGACATTGGACAACTTGCTCAACTTCTCTGGGTCCCAACTGCCCATCTGGAGAAGGCCTCTAAGACTCCGCGCTCTGATGAATGTTCATTTTGTTGGTGACCATCATGAACAAAGTGAAGGAACGGCCTGCGGTGGCCCTAGTGGGCAGCCCTGTTGATTCCTGACCTCCTAGCTTATCATTTGGTATTGACTAAGTGCCCTCCGAGGGTAAGGCACGGTGTGTCCTCAAGTGATGTGGCAGATGCAGAGATGTAGTAAGACTTGTCTTGGAGATTTGCAGCCTAGTGGAGGGTACAGCTGGTGTTCTCACGGGTCCCGTGCTTAAAGGCACAAATCACCAGCACCACGAGAGAGAAGCATCCCTACAAAATATCTGAGGCATGGAGGTTACAAATGGAGGGGGGGACTGCTGAGGGAAGGTACACTGAAGGAGATAACTCCTAGCTCTGCCAGAAAGACTTGTAAGGGAGAATATAGGGGTAGGTCAAGGGTATCCTCCAGGGAGAGAGAGCAGGGGAAATGGAGAGAAATAAAAAGCCAGTTCAGGTACAGTCCCCAGAGGGTCAGACTATCAGCATCTCTGGTGTCTGATTCCCCACAGTTTCCAGGTCACAGAGGGGAAGCAGAAGTCATCATTGCAGGAAGATACTCAGTAATGGTCTTGCCACTTAGAAACTGAGGTCTGACGCCATCCTCCCTCCCTCTGTTTTCAACCCTGTTGTCTAGCCGGGCTCCAGGAGCATCCATGTCTTGGTCATCTGTCTCTCCCAGCTCCTAGGACGTTTTGCAAATAGGTACAGGACAAAGAGTGGAAAATGAAATTGTAACTCTTGTGGGAGAGGCAGGATTTCGTGAAATCAAAGCAAGCGATATTGGAGACTGCTTAAATGACATGTCAAGGCAGTAATAGATGAGGATCTGGCAACGTGAGACCCGATGAAGAGAAGGGGGAAAAATGAATTCAAAAATCAATTCTTTGAAAATCAAAGAATTAAGCCCTTGAGAGATCAATAAGGTATGTTTGTAAAAATAGCACTGTGATAACCAAATGCTAACCAGAAGGATTCATCATACTCTAAGACAGTCCACGTGAGACTTAATTCTTTGTTCTAAGACTTAGCACAGGATTGCTGTTATGACCTCATTTTCATTTTGTTCAATATTTACTCTTGCTTTTTAAAATACATTTGATTTTTTGGGTTTTTTTATTTGGATTAAGTTCTAAACCAAACTGTGTTTTTTTTCTCAACTGTGAACTTTCCCATGTGGCTTCACCGCAGGTCCCTTTTTCAGATGCTAATTCTCCGGGGTCACAGAGATCTCCTCTGGGAGGAGACTCTGCTAGATAGAAGGTGGGGACCAGCTCACAAAGGACCCTGAATGCTGAGCCTCTGCTGGGAGCCAGAAATCTTGTCCTGATAAAAAACCTCCGGGCTCTTACTAACAGAGCTCCCTTCTGTCTAAGGCCGACTTTGTTCCTGCAGTTAGAAAATGCTACCGACCAACTTCACTTCCTTTAGAAATGACAAAACCCTCTTTAATCTCCTTGCTTTTCCTTTTATTGGTGAAGCACAGATTCAGCAATGGGAGACTGTGTTTTGGGTGCTGAGGTTCTATTTTAGGCCCTGTGCCATTGCGTACCCATATAGAGGGCTATTTTAATTCCTTTCAGTCATGTGGAAAATAATCACTTAAGTGATGCTCTTTCTAGCACTTTACCTTTGAGAGGTGACCTCGGCTGATGACAGTGCATGCATCCGCACTAATCCGCAGGCCAAATGCTGGAATCAAAGCCACGTCTGGGCTCCCTGAGAGCCTGAAGACGTTGGGGTCTTCGGAAGTGAAAGGTCAAGTGACTTTGGCGCTTTTTTGATCCAGCAGGAAGATTGGCTTGTATTTCTGGAGGGTTTTCTTGTTTTCAACATGATTTCAAGCAGGCAGTTAGGTCAGACTGTCATCAGCCTAGATCTTGACACCCCCCCACCCCGACCCAGGCTGATATTTTGAAGGTGCTCATCTAGGTCAGGTCACATGTTATGTATTTTATTGCCTTGTTTCTTGGCCAATACAATTTTTTAGAAGACATGCTGCCAGATACATAAGCCACTTACCTTCCAGCTGAGCCCCTGATTCAGCTGCCTGCCCCCCCACCCCACCCCGTGTCCTTTCTCCAGGGAATTGGGTAGGAGGATTATCTGGTTATCTGGTTCTCTAATTCTCTGCCTACAGGACCAGCCTGGCCAAGCTGAGTTTCCTTGCCCACAGAGCTGCCCCAGGTGGTAGAAGCAAAGGAAAGGGGCTATGGGCTTGGCTGGTTCTTAAGCAAGAATCCCCAGGGGGAACCAGTTGCTAGCACTTTGGCACCAAGTGGGACCAAGGTACCTTGGTCTTATCAGTACCTCTCCCAGATTATGCATTTCCAGTTTGTGCACACATATGGTTGCAGAATGGAAATCCTTATCTTCTTAGAGTGCTGGACTTTGACCTTAGAGGACTGAAGTTCAGATCAAACTGACTTAACCTTTGGGTAGTCACACAGGGCAGGAACCCTCCCCGGTCTTTGTTATCTTAGTAGGCGTAGGCGGCCTGGCCTTTTAGCTTGTGTAGAGGGAGAGGGATTTGTAGGCTAGCAGCCTTCACATTTGTAGTTCTTCGCTTATCATGCGAAACAATTAAGGTTTGGTTTTTGCTTGCTCACATGAGCCATTTTAACTAACATAGAGTCCAGGACTGCCAGTTGAACTCTTTGTGATGATGAAAATGAGCTCTATGTCTGCTGCCCAGTCTGGTAGCCACTAGCTACCTGTGGCTCTTGAGCACGTGAAATGTGGCTGGTGCAGCCGAGGTACTGAATTTTACATTTTATTTAATTTCAATCGATTTAAACAGTCACATGTTGCTAGCGGCTACTGTCTTGGACAATGGGGATAGACCATTCTATGTGAGGATTTTATATTTTGTAATTAAATAGAGAAAACCTTATACACGCACATAGTAGCAATGCAAAAGATACAAAAGGGTATCAAGTGACAAGTCTCATTTCTGTCTCTGGTCCCCCTGTTTCCCTTCCCAATGGCAGCCCTGATAACCAGTTTCTTGTGGTTATCTTATGGTCCAGAAACATTTCATACATATAGAACCATATTTCTTTCTCTTTCTCTGTTCCTCCTCTCTTTCTCTCCTCTATTCCTTTAATGCAAGAGGTGTTATTCTACCACTCTCTATTGTTTCTGGGGTTTTGTTTGTTTGTTTTAGAGGCAGGGAGGGGTAGAGGGAGAGAATCTTAAGCAGCTTGTCTCCACACCAGCACCGAGCTCAGAGCCGAAAATCAGAAAGAGTTGGACGCTCAACCGACTGAGCCACCCAAGTGGCCCCGTTCCTTGTTTTTTGAGTTAACAACGATCCTTGGAGGTCATTATTTTATGGCTTACATTTAATTTTATTTGTATTTAATGGCTATACATAATAGTCCTTTATAAAGTTATACCATCATTTACTTAACAGGCCCCCTTAGAAGTGAGCATATGAGTTAATTCCAGTCTTTTGATAAATACTACTGTAACAAATAACTTGCGCAAGCATGATTTCACATGTTAGGTATAAACACACACTCTTAGAAGTGAGATGATCAAGTTGAAGGAATGTATGCTTTACATTGCCTCAGATTTTTACCAGATTGCCATCCATAGATAGAGCTTGTTGATGGGACTAGAAGTTGGTGCCTGTTCCAGCCTCAGCGACAGTCTGTTAGTGAACTTTTTGTTCTTTGCCAGTACAATAAATCACGATTGCCATTACCTTGTAGATTTAATCTGCGTTTCTCTTATTATAAATGAGATTGAGGGTCTTTTTATATATTCAGGAGTCATTTCCTTTCTGGTAAATTGGCTACTCAGATCATTTGCCCATTATTCTATTGGATTTCGTTGTGGTTTTAATTGATTTGTAGGAACCTTTTATACATTCGGGAAATTAGTCTGTTTCCTCTGATTTATATTGACAGATCTTAATCTTGTTCATGGTCTCTCTTTCCCTGTGGACATTTGAAAATATTTTATGCGGTGAATGTATTAATCTTTTTGTTATGGCCTCTGCGTCTTGTATCTGACTTAGACCTTCCCCATGGAGGTATTTTCAAACAGGTCTCATGTTTTCTTCTAGAACCTCCATGGTCCCACGGTTCCTCACTGACTCCTCTGAAATAGTTCAGGGGTTTTGTGGATTTTACCTTCCCTCGCCTGGCTCCTCATTCTCCCGCCGTGGTGCCTTTGCCAGTGGCTTTCTGTCCAGCCCTGGGCTTGAGCTGTGGGGTGCCCTCTCACTAGCCACTCGGGGAGAAACAGGATCCTCATTTGTCCACTGGTTGCCACCTTCTTCTCATTCCCTTATCTCTTTTTAAAATTTTTTAAAAAAACTTTTAAGTAATCTCTACACCCAACATGGGGCTCAAACTCACAACCCTGAGATCAAGAGTTGTGTGCTCTACCGACTGAGCCAGCCAGGCGCCCCTTCTCATTCCTTTCTGAGTACAACTTTGAGGTAAACCCTAATCCCAAATGGAGAGGGTGAGATTCAATCTTTAGGTGGGGGTCTTAGTTACATTTGTAGGTCCCAGAGTCCCCTTTTGCCTCAGTATGCCTGATAACCCCTACCCCCCTGGTTGCCTTTCACCCCACGGCAGCCCAGGAATCACCAGGTCACTCCCTGTTTTGTCCTCTCACTGCAGATCTCTTCTATGACCTTCTGCATGCCTTCCTAGGCCCGGCTCATTACCTGACATACCCTTTCCTTTGTGCGGGTTGCTTAATTGGGATGGGTGACTTGAACAAGAGGTGGCTATAAAGCCGCAGGATATTTGTACTCTTGCCTGTGCCGAGGAGGAGAGCGCTCCGCCTCCAGCAAAGGCAACAGTTTTGTGGCTGTTGGCACTTCATTCATATTCTCTAATATGATTTAATGCTTTGTCATTTTCTTTCTTGTGATTCCAGAATCTCATTCTCAGCTTCTGCCAGAGCCAGTAGCAGTTGGGAAAGAAGGCTGTGTTCTTTGAAGAGTGAGTATGGATTTTTAACACTGTTGATTACAAAAAAAAAAAAAAAGCAGCCCTCAATGAGCTTGGGGCTCCTCTGTAAGCTTCCCCCAAACCCCTCTCCGGGCCAACTTGTGGTGGGTGATTTCTCTGGTTCAGTTGGTTTGGTGGGGAAGGGTGTGGGCACCTGAAAGTCACCTACACGCCCCAAAGCCCCCTATGGACAGTTCTCAAAGCCTGTGCCAGGAGAAAGGCTCTGAGTTTGAAGGGAGTCTTTCGGAAGATCTGAGCCTCTGGGAAGGAAACAGGATGCTTTCCTGGTGAGTGTGGTGCTTGAATTAGCCCCAAAGGCGGAGAGGAGTTCATCTAGCAGCCAGGACATGGTTGTGCTCCACACGAAGGGAACAGCCTGAGGAAAGACAGAGCGTGAGGCTGTGCAGGGCGGCATGGGGACGGGATTTGGTCATTCGGGGTGCAGGCAGCGATGTGGGAGTTGGTCCAGGAAGCTGGGTTGGGATTGTATTGAATGGTTCGAGTTCACATTCGACCAGGGCAGCCTAATGTATGGGTGGGAGTTGTGAAGATTCCCCTGGCAACTAGTGTTAGGGCTGAGACAGAAGGGGAGCAAGAAGAAATGAGGACCTGGACCCAGCGTGGTGGCTGAGGTAGCTGTGGTCTGACTCACACTTGCTGGGAATTTGTCTTCCTTCCCGACAGTCCTAGGATGTGTTGGACATCAGCCTCAGGAATTGGTGGCAAGAGGCTTTCAGGGGTATAAACCCCCTAAAACTATGCTCCTCTTCCTGTGTGGCCCTGCCATGCACTTAAAATGTGACATGTGACTGAAGCACTGAACTCTGAATTTTATTTAATTAAATTTAAATAGTCATGTATTGAACAGCCTCGTTTGTCTAGACTCACACAAGTTGGCTCCAGTGCTGGTGCCTCTCTTGCAGAACAGGAGTGGGAAGAGTGAAAGGTATATCGGCCTCGGGGAGCTAGACTGATGGGGAGACTGTCGGCAGAAATGAACGAGAAGGGGGAGAGATGTGTCTGGGACATGGTAAGACTGTTGAGTCATGCAGGTGGTCAGGCAGGCTTTTTAGAAATATCTGGAAGGGGGTTGTGGCCAGGCACGTTGAGTTCTGAATTTCCTGAAGGAGGGAATGGTGGAGGATGTAGGGATGGAGAGCTTTCCAAGGAAGACTGTGAGGAGAGCATGCTAGGAAGCTCAGGAGAGAGAGGAGAGCATCATGGGAGTATCAATGAGGAGAGAGAGGATAGCATCTCAGGATCCAGGTCACGTGTGCTCATTTCAACAGCCGGGCCGTCAGGGGCACTTGGCTGGCTCAGTCAGTAGAGTGTGTAACTCTTGATCTCAGGGTCATAGTTGAAGCCCCACATTGGACATGGAGCCTACTTTAAAAAAAAAATTAATTAATCACCAACAGGGCTGTCAGAGCTGCAAAGCACAGAGGAGGAAAGGGCTCAACCAGACTGAGGTGAGGACAGTAAGACAAGAGTTGGGCACCTCGCAGCAGTAATCCTTGGGGCCATGCCACACTTTCAGTGATGACTGAGCAAGCTTAACTGCTTATTTGGAAATTTCAGTGTGATTTTCTTCCATGATGGAGATGATAAGAAGTTAGAACTGCACATTTCTTGAGGTGCCTGGCTGACTCAGTCAGAAGAGCATTTGACTGTTGATTGTGTGGTCGTGAGTTCGAGCCCCACGTTGGGTGTAGAGATTACGAATTAAAAAAAAAAAGAACTTCCCATTTCTTGAATTATTATCTCATCAAGTCCTGGGGCTTCCACATACGAGAATCTTACCATCTTTGTATTTTTTCCAGCTGTTAATCATTAGTGATAGTTTTGAGGGATTGGTTTATCTTGACAAGAACCTAGTTTCAAAAAGCAGTGTTGGGTGGGTGCAACAATATTTATAATATTTAAGGGCTTGGATATTATACTCAGATTTTAGGAACCTAGCGTTTTCCTTGTGGAAAACACTGTAGGAAGAATTTTCGGCATCCAGTAGTTACTCCATAGATGGAGGTTGTGACTCTTACGTCTTTGGCTGTGGTGGTGGTGGTCCTGGTTATTATCGTTGCTACCATTGTTATAGTAATCATTATTTTGAAGAGACCAGGACTTAAGTCTGTCAGATATGATGGTATATGGGTAAGATATCTAGGGAAAGGCAAGATTCTTTGAAAATGTTTCACATTCTATTTTTTCTTAGAATTTTGAATTATACCCTAAGATGAAGGTACTGGAACTCAGGATTCCCAGTTTTCCAAAATCAGTGAGTACATGGAAAGACCATCGTGATGCATTATGCCTTATTCCCCTCCCCCCCCAGACTAGGGACTTGGAGATGCCATGTGTATGTGGATCCACTGGTGTATCCTCTATCCAATTAGTCTTCACCCCTGTATTCAGAGATAATGGCCCCAAATGCACAGCTTGGACACTAACGGGAGGAGGCTGGGTGGCAGGCTCCAATCTGGGATGTGAGAGTGTGTTACTCTCCCTGGTGTCCCAACAGCCAGCTCTGTTCTTCCTAAAGTAGCTTCTCTTCACATTGCGCCATGAGGCCACGGAGATCATTGTCCTTAACCCTGGGATGCCTCGCTTTTACTCAGCAGATACGTAAAACGAGTGCATTTTTTCCCCCTCTTTTTCAATCTTCTTCAATAATTCGGGCAATATGCCTTATCAAGCCACAGATATTTGCCTGGTACTGTTTTAGGTTCTGGGAACATGCAACAAGGAATAAGATTCTTGAGGAGGGCAAACCAGATCCTCCTCTTTAATTGCCTGGCATCATTTCAGAAACATTTTAAGTCTTCAGAGTAGGAAAAGACCAAAGAGGTGATTTGGATGAATGTTCTTATTTAATGGGTTGAGGAAACCAAGCCCTTGCAGCTGGTGTGTGGAAGAGCCTGGTAGGAGAGAACCAGCTGGAATGTTCCACCTTCAGCCGGGTTGGGGCCCGGCCCTTACTCATGTGGATCCACCCCAGGGGCAGCCGTTGGTGTTTCACAATTACGATTTTTGCAAGACCGATATTTCGCCTAGTTCGCATTGTTCTTGAAATTGACTCCTTTAACTTAATTTTAAAAATTAATTTGCATCCCTACTATAAATTGGAAATCTCTCTCTACGTGCTAGACGGGATGCTGCTCCATTCATGAATGGCTTAATAAAGACAATTAGATCTTCAAAAAAGAAAGGAAGGAAGGAAGAAACTGTAAAATCAACACAAAGAAACCATGTTATTAAGTAGCTAGGGACTGTTGCTCGCGGGAGGGGAAGGCTTAGAGAGGTATCTAATAACACCGTACTGAGAGTTCCGTTGACCGAGGCAGAGCGGACAAAGAATGGGAAGCCGACTTCTCAGTATGGGTGTCAGTGTGATGTTACCCGGTTAGTGCTGTGGAGCCCTGAGCATTATTTAGTATCCTCCGGCTCCCTAATGTCATCTTGCAGGGCATCAGCTCTTTGGGCCCCATCCTTTGGCCAACTCCTTTTTCCACCCTATAGTTGATTTTCCATCATTGGTGGCTCCAGGTTCACAAGGGTTCCATTTTCCTGTCTCCAACCTCTCCTCTGGGTACATAGAGTATCTATAAACAGACCTCAGCAGGGTAGGAGAGCTGCCTTTTTAAAGGAAAGCTGGGGCAACTCCTTTTTCACATGAAGGATTATGGGACGCCTGGGTGGCTTAGTCGGTTAAGCGTCTGCCTTCGGCTCGGGTCATGATCCCACGGTCCTGGGATCGAGTCCTGCATTGGGCTCCCTGCTCAGCGGGGAGCCTGCTTCTTCCTCTACCTGCTGCTTCCCCTGTTTGTGCTCTCTCTCTCTGACAAATAAATAAATAAATAAATAAATAAATAAATAAATAAAATCTTTAAATAAATAAAATGAAGGATGATGCAGAGGTAGGGATAGTCACCTACTGCTTATGCATACAGAAAACTCGGGGCGCCTGGCTGGCTCAGTGAGCAGACCATGCACCTCTTGATCTCGAGGTTCTGAGTTTGAGCCCCATGTTGGATGTAGAGAATACTTAAAAATAAAATCTTTTAAGCATTTTTTTTTAAGATTTTATTTATTTTTTGACAGAGAGAGAGAAAGAGCAAGAGAGGGAACACAAGCAGGGGGAGTGGGAGAGGGAGAAGCAGACTTCCCGCCGAGCAGGGAGCCCGATGCGGGGCTCGATCCCAGGACCCTGGGATCATGACCTGAGCCGAAGGCAGATGCTTAACGACTGAGCCACCCAGGCGCCCCTTAAAAATAAAATCTTAAAGAAGAAAGCGTTAGTTTCTTCGTCCAGGGCCGGTCTTCATTTGACCCGGTCAGGGAAAGTACGCAGGCTTCTCTGTCATACGTCCCAGCCTTGCTAAATCAATCATGCTGTGCGAAAGCTCCTCATTGAAGACTTCATTCTGCAATGAAACAGAGGGTGGCTCCAGATGAAACCTTCCCCCAGACTGGTTGGGACATCCATAGCAGGTGTTGACAAAGCCGTTAAATCTCTTTTTGAGGATTATACCTTCACCTTGGGGCCACTGTCTCCAGTGTCAGGGCCTGTGATGTCATGGCCTGTGATGTCCTGGCCTTAGGCATAAAATGCTCTAGTTCCTCATCCAAAGGAGCATCATGTAATTAACTTCCTGCAGCTCAGACATCGGAATTTATGGTAACCCTCAGCAGTTTTTAAGGACTTTGTGTAATGTGGGACAGTCCTCTTGAAGCTGACAGGTCCTGTTCTTGTCGACTCTTTTGTGACCCACAGTGTTCAAACAGATTTGTAAAGTTCTCTTCACTCCAAAAGTAATTTGCTTACCCCTTGACCCTGCGGCCGGTGACTCCTCCAGGGAGTTTTGTAATTACTGAAAGAAAAAGCCCTCTTACAACATCATTGGGAATAGTCGGGGTTGTCCGTAAAACAAAGAAGATTGAGCCCATTTTGTAACTTTGCTTTTTGTCCTGAGCTCTTCTTGGCACTGAGAAAGAACACAGACTACTGGCCGTACCAGCAAGGAGCTTTCTAGAAGGTGAAATAGGCCAGTGACTTAAGTGCGCTGGAACATGTTTATGGTGACTGAGATATTGAGAGGACAGTTAAATCAGAAGCACACACAGTGCTTCTGCCCCTGAGAAGACTTTCATTCCTAGATTCAACAGTGTTCCCAGATAGAGTGTGTGTGACCCACCTATACGTGCATCTGTATCCCCCTGCCCCCCACCAAGGCTGTGAGGGGCTTGTTCACCAACCCCTTTGTAGGGGACAAAACATGTAAATGTGAGAAACTGATATTGCAATATATGTTAACTAACAAAATTTAAATTTAAAAAATTGTAAATGCAAATGTCCTATCTTCATGGAGAAATTAGGAATGACAACGAGTGTGAGTATTTAACAGCAAAGAGCTTACAAAGCTTGAAAAAAGGCCATTTGGGAAAAAAAAATTTAGAGAAAGTAGAGCTTGGTGCAAAGGGAGTGGGTCTAAGCAGAAACCTGTTTTGTAATCACGACTCTTCCGACTGAGTAACCTTGGGCAAGTTACTTAACCTCTCTGTGCCTTAGTTTTCTCAGCCTGTGGGACAGCATAAAACAGCCACCTTGTCTGTTGGACAGGACTCTGGTGTGCTATACCAAGCATTGATCACTTACAGCCTGCCGGCCAAATTCAGCCTGCAGCCTGTTTCTAATAAAGTCTTATTGGAATATGGTCACTTCCATCTATTACATGCTGGGTGTGACTGCTTTCTCAGTGCAGTGACAGATCGAGTAGTTGTGACAGACCCTATAGGGCGCCCAATGCCAAGATATTTATCATCTGGCCGCTGTGTTCAGTGACATCAGTGAGGTCATACTGTCACCATCATGAATTCATTATAAAATTGAAGTATGTATCAGTTGACAGAGGTATTATGGGAGAGATCTCTTCATTTCACAAGAAATATAAGGAAGGGCAGGATTTGCTGGGTATTAATGCATTTTCTGGAAGAAGTCTTTGTTTTGTTTGGTGAAATGTTGGTTTGTTCTTAGGCATCTGGGAATCTTCAGGTTGCAAAGCACCCCACCCCCACCCCCCGCTGCACAGGTCCTTGCAGGACTTATTTTCTTGATTAGAGAGGATGATGGGACTTGGAATATTTCTCATTCCATGAGAAAATGAACCGTGTTGTGAGCGCCTATGACAGGACAGAGTGGAGGCTATACTGATTCAACTGAGATCATGGCCTGAGCCGAAATCAAGAGTCAGATGCCCAACCAACTGAGCCACCCAGGCGCCCCTGTCCTCTCTAACTTTTAATTTTTAAAAATTGCAAACTTACAAAAAAATTGGAAGAATACTTACTACTACCTTGTAACCTTCACCTGGATTCACCAGTGGTTAACGTTAATCATACTCGTTTTAATGTTCTCTCTTCTCCCCTCCTTGCCACATCTTTCCCCTCAATTTTTAAAAGTGAGCGGCAGAAACAAACACTGAGTAGCAGATATCACTATTCTTCACTGCTTAATGCTTCAGCAGACATCTCCTGGGAGGAAAGATATCCTCCTACATACAAATGTAACCACAATTTCATCCCTGCCCGCCCCCGCTCAAGAATTATGTCTCTGATCCAGTAATATCATCTCATATCTGGTCCTTACTCAGATTTCCCCATTGGCTTTAACAGTGTCCTTTATAGCTCAAAAAAATTCCAGGATCCTCTCAGGGATTCTTTGTTGTAGTTAGTTGTGCCAATTTAGATTTTTTAAGCACTTCTCCACCTTTATTCCCTCCTGACCTTTACTCTCATTCTGGGTCCTTCTGTCTCCCACTTTGCTTCTCCGCCTCTTCTCTTGAGACAGAGTTTCAGTGTTTACTCTCTTCAGCCCTGCAGGTGTCGGCCAGTCTTAAAGAGCAGGATGGATCTTGACGTGGTTAACATGTTTGTGATCGCGGGCGGGACACTGGCCATCCCAATCCTGGCATTTGTAGCCTCGTTTCTCCTGTGGCCTTCAGCGCTGATAAAAATCTATTACTGGTAAGTTAATTTTATACTTGAAGTATTCAGGAGTATCATAATAGCAGTGTTGTCTTCTCTGCTTGTCCTTTTGGTGGCGGTTTTTCAACATTTTATCGTGAAATATTTCAAACATACAGAAAAGTTGAAAGACATCCTGTCTTGAGTCTGGGGAGTGTTCTTGAAGAATTGGTGGTCGCTCCTCACTGGGTAAATTTCTTTCTGGTTTCTGATCGCATCTTTGCCTGGGAGGCCACCCTCACTCCCAGAGTCACTGGTTCTGTCTTCAGGCAAGGATTGTGCATGGTTACGGGAGCTCCTTTGGTATTTTCTTGGTGGTTGAATTCTGACCCGGTGACGTCCTGACAGGAGCGGTGATGTGCACTGAAAAATGAACTGGAAAGACCAGGGCCAAGGAGATGGCATGGGTGGGACAGAATGGGTTTTAGATTTGTTCTAAACGTGTTCATTAGTAAAGTGACAGAAAGAAAAAGAAGTTTCCAAAATTGTTATTCTTGTACCATCTTTATGAGTCTTGCTGTATCTGTAGAATAACTCTACTTTCCTTTTGTATTTTCTTTAGAGTAAGTCACTCTTTTTACCTTAAATCGATTTAAGAGTGATATAAATATTACTACCTTAAGCAGAAAATTTGTTTGCTGTACTTGCCGTAAATAGTAAATTAATACTAAAAAGTAAAAATGACCACAATGCCATTCAGCGGTGTTCTTAAATTCTAGTTTACCAAAGACTCTGTGTCTCCTTTCTCTTTGTTACAAAGTCCAGAGAGGTGTGAAAGAGGTAGCAGCCCCGAACAGAGCCTTCCTCATGTGTGGAATCAGAAGATTAACAGTTGAAAGGAGATTAGCTTTCTCACGATGTGCTTCAGTGACTTCATGCCATGGTCCATTTCCCAAATAAAATCACCCCTCATGCCCCACGGGGTGTGTCCCCTGGTGAAGGCAATCCCAAAATAGCCCTGGTTCCTCTCTGTGCCCCAGGGAGAAGGGAAGCACGTTGAGATTTAACCGGGACTCTGGCAGTTAGAACCGCCTTCTCTGCACGGAGGAAAGAACGCAGAGAGGTTGCATTCAGCTCGTGCCCTTTATCTGCTCTCCTTTCTGGCTCCCTTTTGTTTCATTAGAGTGTGGAATTTTCCACCTGCCAGCCAGGCTCTGCTCCTTGAAAAGAAGCTAATTGAACAGAAGGGAGCTTTTCATCCTCGCTCTCCCGCTCCCTCTTAGAGGGGGGTGGCGGTGGTGACCCTTTCAGAGGGTCACCCAGGACCCACCTCTGCGTCGACCACCTGAGATTCTGGCTGCGTCACTGGCAGCACTGGAAGCCGGAGAGCTTGGGGGCTAAGGCCCCCGTGTGGCCCCTGCCATGGAGAGCCCAGAGTCGTGGGACCCTCGTGGCTCGGCAGAGGCACCATGGCTCTCCACACACGAAAGCCATCTTTCTTAACTCCAGTCAAGGCAGAGAATGCAGTTCGGTGATGGGGCCTGTCACCATGGATATGGCTGCAGACAGAGGTGTGATTATATAAAGGCCGATTCCACCCACCACATGCGGAAACCGGCCTCCATGCTGCGTAATCCCTTCCACCCCCAGCTTCCTTGGGCTGTCAAGGAGAAGGCTTTCAGGGTCCAGAGTGTCAGAATAATTTTGACATTTGAGCTTTGAAAAGAAAAATAACCTCATAGCAAATAATTCACCTTTTTATTGAGTTAAAATTCACCGTTTTAAAGTGTATATTTCAGTAGTTTTAGTATATTCATGGTGTTGGAGCGCCTGGCTGGCTCAGTCAGAAGAACATGTGACTCTTGATCTCGGGATTGTGAGTTCAAGCCCCAAGTTGAGTGTAGAGATTACTAAAAATGAAAACAATGAATTGTGGATCACTACACCAAAAACTAATGATGTATTGTATGGTGACTAACAACGTAATAAAATAAAATTTTAAAAAGATTACTAAAAAAAAGTAAAAATAAAAACTTAAAAAAAACACACACGCACGCACACGCACATGCACACACACGAGTGTTGTGCAGCCATTCCCACTATCTAATTCCAAAACATTTCCATCTTCCCAAAAGGAACCCCCGTACCCGTTTGCAGTCACTCACAGTTTCCCTGTCCCTTCATCGCCTGGCAACTTTAACTACATCTTCTTTCTCTTTGGATTTGCCTATTTTGGCCATTTCATATAAATGAGATCATACAATCCGTGGCATTTGATGTGTGATTTCTTTGACTTAGCATGTTTTCAAGGTGCATCCATGCTGTAGCGCGTGTCAGTATTTCATTATTATGGCTGAATTCTAGTCCATTGTGTGGTTATACAACATACTGTGTATGTATGTATTTATTTTTCTAAAGATTGTATTTATTTATTTGACAGAGAGAGACAGAGCGAGAGCGGGAACACGAGCAGGGGGAGTGGCAGAGGGAGAAGCAGGCTTCCCCGCCGAGCAGGGAGCCCCATGCAGGGCTCGATCCCAGGACCCTGGGATCATGACCTGAGCCGAAGGCAGACGCTTAACCGACTGAGCCACCCAGGCGCCCCCATACTATGTATTTAAAAGGACATTTGTATTGTTTCCACTTTTTGCCTGTTGTGAATAATGCCACGAACATAGCAAATAATTCACTTTTATTAACAAATAATACCACTAAAACCCTGTGAGGTCCCACAGAGCAGAGCATTCAGTCCCTTATTTAAATGACAGTATAGGGATGCCTGGGTGGCTCAGTGGGTTGAGCATCTGCCTTCGGCTCAGGTCATGATCTCAAGATCCTGGGATCCAGCCCCTGCTCAATGGGGAGTCTGCTTCTCCCTCTTACTCTCCCTATGTGCACTCTCGCTCACTCTCCCTCTTATTCTTTATAAATAAATAAAATCTTAAAAAAAAAATAAATGACCATATAGATGCATGTGATCTTAAAGCCTGCTCATGCCTGTCACTCTGCTCAGAGCTGTAGCCAGAGGACAAACACAGTGTTCTTGATTTTATGAACTCAGGCACACAAGCCAAGAAGAAACCCAGCTGGTTGGAGAGAATGTAAATCCTAGAAAACCTTTCGGTTCATGCCAGGTCGAATTGAGGTATGAGGGGTTGTGGTTATGGTACTAGAACCCATGATGCCATTGCGGAGGGCTGTCGGAAATCTTGTGATGTCCTCCTCCTCCCGCCCCCTTCAAAAGGCACAGCCTGTTTCCCTCATGTCCCTCACTGCAAGTGACATTTACCCAGTGAGGGTCCTGGGATGAGTCACTTATGTCCCTTAACCACAGCTATTCCTCTAAACACCTTTATTTACTCAACTACCCATAATGATCACCATTGGGTTCACTCTGCAGAGCTAGGTGGGGCAGGTTAATTTTCAGGGTTGCTGTGTGAACAGCAATAGACAGTAGAGCTAGCTGGGCTGGGCATTGCGAACACCCCAAGCTGCTCGCCGCATGCCCAGAAGGGTGTGCTATAATCATCACAGCAGGCTCTCTCCTGGACATCTCTCTGGGATCTTCTGAGCCTGTTCTGAGGGAAGAGGAACAGGTGTCCCCAGTAGACCATGGTCCCTGGAGCATGGCCAGCCTCTCTCCACAGCAATGTGGACCATGGTTGCCCCTGTAGGAGGCACCAAACGCTTTGCTGTGAGTCAACAGAGAACCACAATTGGAGGTGCTGGGGCCACTGTGGGTGACATCAAAGGCAGCTCACAGGATGAAAGAGACTGGGGTTTTTAAAGATTTTTATTTTCCCTGAAGAAACTCAGTTGTGACCTAAAGGTAAGAAATCATAAATATAAGAGAAAAAAATGGACAAGAATTGAAAAAGAAAATTAGCATTGTTTGCAGATGATTATGTTCATAGAAAGTCCAAAGGAATCTATAGAAAGTTTTTTGGAATTAATAAGTGACTTTGGCAAGATTGTTAAATACAAGATAAGTAAACAAAAATCAGTTATATTCTTACATGACAGCGACAAAAAATAGAAAACGAAAAAAATTAATGATACTGTTTACTGTTGTATCAACAAATACAGAATACCTAAGAATAAATCTAAAGAACAGTATGGAAGTCCTCTGGACAGAAAACTATGAAGTGTTAGAGAAATTTTGAAAGACCTAAAGTAGTGGAGTTACAGACAATATTTGTGAGTTGGAAGACTTTCTTATCACTGGGATGTCAGATTTCCCTAAAATGATACATAGTTCAATGTACACTCATTTAAAATCCCAGCAGGTTTGTTTTTTTAAAGATTTTATTCATTTATTTGAGAGAGAGAGAGAGAACGCGCCCAAGTGGGGGGGATGGGCAGAGGGAAAGAGAGAAGCAGGCTCCCCGCTGAGCAGGGAGCCCCATGCGGGGCTCGATCCCAGGACCCCGGGATCATGACCTGAGCCAAAGGCAGATGCTTAACCCACTGAGCCACCCAGGCGCCCCCCCCAGCCAGTTTTTTTTTAATGGAATTTAATAAACTGCTTTTTAAATTTATAAAGAAAAGCAAAGAGCCAGTTAAGCAAGACAGTTTTGAAGAGGAACAATGCGAGATGATTTACATGACCAGCTGTCAAACCTAATTATAAAGCAGCAGTAAATCAAGGCAGTATAAAATTGGCACAAAGAAGGGCAAACCAATGGGACAGGAGAGCCCAGGAACAGACGTACATAGATACAGTCCCTTGAATTATGCTTTGCAGCGGGGGAAGGGGGCTGTGTCAACTAGATATCCATGTGGGAAAAAGTTCATCATGACCTGTTTGGTAGGCAGAATTACTAAAACACTCCCACAAAGATCTACCTCTGTAATCCCAAGAACCTGTGAATATGACAACAAATCACTCCCACAGTTGTTACGTTATATACAGTTGACCTAAAGACAAGATTACCCCAGGAGGCCTGATCTAGTCATATTAGCTCTTAAAAGTGGAGGGGTTTGAAGGACGAGAAAGACTCAGTGCTGTGTCTAGTTTGAAGTCAGAGAGGACCCCATGAGAGGGAATGCTAGTGGGCTCTAGGAGCGGATGGCCCATGGCCTGACAGCCAGCAAGACAGCAGGGATCTCAGTCCTAGACCCCAAGAACCTGAATGCTGCTAATAACCTAAAAAGCTTAGAAGTTGATTCCTTCCCAGAGCTTCCAGATCAGAGCCGGCGGGTGCCTTGATTTCAGCTTTGTGATACCTTCAGAAGAGAACTCGGCTAAGCTCACTCCTGACCTACAGAATCTTGAGTTAATAAATGAGTGTTGTTTGAAGCTGCTAAGCTTGGTAATTTGTAACGCAGCCATAAAAAAGAATACGGCCTCATCTACAACCTTGTACCATGCACAAAAATCAAATCCAGGTGGATTATAGATCTAAATGAAACAATAAAGCTTTTGTAAGAAAACATAGAAAAACCTCACAACAAGAGGTTATCCAAATGACCAGTAAACATATGTAATGGTGGTCAACCTTGTTGGCCATACAGGACATTTAATAAATGAAAACCACAATGAGAGGCCATTTCCCACCCACCAGGATGGCTTACGTGAAACAGACCAGCAATTCCAAGTATGGGAAAGGATGTTGTATTCATATCCTAGAGCTGCTGTGATAAATGACCGCAATGTGGGTGACTTAAAACAACAGATATTTATTCTCTCATAGTTCTGGAGGTTGGAAATACCAAATCAAGGTTTTGGCAAGGTCAGTTCCTTCTGGCAGCTCTGAGGGACAATCTGTTCAGTGGCTCTTCCCTAGCTTCTGGTGACTGTGAGCTATCCTGGGCATTCTTTGAGTTGCAGATATGTCCTTCATATGTAGATGTGGCGCTTCACTGTCTGCCTCTATATGTCACATGGTGTTGTTCCTTTGGTGTGTTTCTGGGTCCACATTTCCCTTTTTTTATAATGGCGCTGGCCATATTGGATTTAGGGCCAACCCTAAGCCAGTATGACCTCAACTCAACTCGATTATATCTGGAAAGACGCTATTTTGTTTTGTTTTGTTTTTTTGGACGCTGTTTCCAAATAAGGTCATATCTCCAGGTTCCAGATAGACGTGAATTTGGGGGAATACTATTCAACCCACTATGGATGTGGAGCAACTAGAATCTGGCGTATTGTTGATAAAGTGTAAATTAGTTTGGAAAACTTTTTGTCAATATGACCCCCTCATTTCACGCAATAGAAGTATTTCTGTAGTGTGTGTATATATGTATATATATACACATATATGTATATATATACACACACACATATATATGGGAAGAGAGAGATCAAAAGACGTATGAAAGAATGTTCCATAGCAGCTTCATTTATAGTACCTCTGAACTGGAAACACCAGTGTCTGTTAATACCTAATAGATACATAAAGGTGTAGTTGTGCCACTATTCATATAGTATTCAATGGAAAGGAAAGAACTTGTGCTATATTCTACAACACAAACGTAATATTGAGTGAAGGAAGTCAGAGACAAACAAATACTTATCATATGATAAAGTTCTGAAACAGCAGAACTGTCCTGGAGACGTAAAGGGAGGCAGGGGTTACCTTTGGCGGGTAGTGATGGGGAAAGACACAAGATAGGCACCTGGGATGCTGGTCATTTTCTAGATCCTAATCTGGGTGGCAGATGCTGGATTCATTCGTTTTGTACAAATTCATCAGGCTGTACGCTTAAAATTCATGCCCTTTTTTAAAAAAAGCTACCGTATGATCCAGCAATTTCACTCCTAGGTGAGCTGAGAACACGAAGAGAACTGAAAACATGTCCACAGAAAAAGTTGTACATGAATGTTCATAGTGGCATTATTTCTAAGAGCTAAAAAGGAAAAACAATCCAAATGTCCATGAACTGATGACTGGATAAACAAGTGTGTGTATCCATATGATGGAATATGATTTAGCCTTAAAAAGGAATGGAGTATTGGGCGCCTGGGTGGCTCATTTGGTTAAGCGACTGCCTTCGGCTCAGGTCACGATCCTGGAGTCCCAGGATCGAGTCCAGCATCGGGCTCCCTGCTCAGCAGGCAGTCTGCTTCTCCCTTTGACCCTCCCCCCTCTCATGCTGTCTCTCTCTCTCTCAAATAAATAAAATCTTTAAAAAATTTAAAAAAAAAGGAATGGAGTACTAATACATCCTATAACATAGACTAACTTGAAAAGCATTATGCTAGGTGAAATAAACCAGACACAAAAAGCCACATACCAAATGTGACCCCATTTATATGAGATATCCAGAATAAGCAAATCCATAAAGTAAACACAAAGAGACATGAAGGAAATTAGTGGTTGCCAGGATCTATAGGGAGAGGGTGATGGAGAGTGAGTGCTAATCAGTGTGGATTTCTTCTTTTTTTTTTTTTTTTTAGGATTTTATTTGTTTATTTGACAGAGAGAGAACACAAGCGGGGGAGCAGCAGAGGGAAAGGGAGAAGCAGGCTCTCCACCAAGCAGGAAGCCCGATGCGGGGCTTGATCCCAGGACCCTGGGATCATGACCTCAGCCAAAGGCAGACGCTTAACGACTGAGCCACCTAGGCGCCCCCCCCTTTTTTAAATTATGGTAAAACATATGTAACATAAAATTTACCATTCTACCCATTTTAAAGTATACAGTTCAGTCTTGTTTCTTTTTGATGAAAATGTTCCAGATATAGATAGTGGATGGTTGCATTACTTTGTGAATATACTTAAAAAAAAAAAATCCTCAATTGTATTTAAAAGGGTGACTTTTATGGTATATCAATTATATCTCAATAAAAAGAAAGCTATACTCAACAGCCTAGTCATTAGGGAAATGCAAATCAAAACCACAGTGAGATATTACACAAATTAGGGTGGCTATTATTACATAATTTTTTAGGGTACCTATTTAAAAAAAACAGAAAATAACAAGTGTTGGTGAGGATATAGAGAAATCCTTGTGCATCGCTGGTAGAAATGTGAAATAGTACAACTGCTGTGGACAAATTTAGTGGTTCCTCAAAAAAAAAAAAGTTACACTTAGAATTACCTTATGATCCAACGATCCTACTTCTGTGTATAAACCCCAAAGACTTGAAAGTAGGAACTCAAACCGGCATTTATATACTGATGTTCGTAGCAGCATTACTTACAATAGCCAAAAAAATGAAACTTCCCAAATATTCATTAATAGATGAATGAAAGGTCACCTGGGTGGCTGTGTTGGTTAAGCAACTGCCTTCAGCTCAGGTCATGAACCCAGGGCCCTGCTTCTCCCTCTCCCTCTGCCACTCCCCCTGCTTGTGCTCTTCTGCTCTCTCTGTGTCAAATAAATAAATAAAATCTTTAAAAAAAAAAGATGAATGGTAAACAAAATGTGGCACCTATATACAATGGAATGGTATTCAATTTGTTTTTTTCTTTTTAAAGATTTTATTTATTTATTTGACAGAGACACAGCGAGAGAGGGAACACAAGCAGGGGGAGTGGGAGAGGGAGAAGCAGGCTTCCCGCGGAGCAGGGAGTCCGACGTGGGGCTCGATCCCAGGACCCAGGGATCCTGACCTGAGCCAAAGGTAGATGCTTAATGACTGAGCCACCCAGGCACCCAGAATTTCATTCCTTTTAAAAACTGAATACCAGGGGTGCCTGGGTGGCTCAGTTGTTAAGCGTCTACCTTCAGCTCAGGTCATGATCCCAGGGTCCTGGGATCGAGTCCCACGTCGGGCTCCCTGAGCAGGGAGCCTGCTTCTCCCTCTCCCACTCCCCGTGCTTGTGTTCCCTTTCTCACTGTCTCTCTCTCTCTGTCAAATAAATAAATAAAATCTTTAAAAAATAAATAAAAATAAAAGGAATGAAATTCTGACACCTGCTATAACATGGATGAACCTTGACATCATTATGGAATGTGGAATAAGCCAGACACAAAAGAACAATGTTGTATGAATCTGTTTATATGAGGTGCCTATGATAGGCAGACTCATAGAGATAGAAAGTAGAATAGAGGTTATCAGGGGCTGAAGGGAGGAGGGGAATGGGGGGGTTATTATTTAAGGGTGATAGAATTTCTGTTTGGGATGATGAAAAAGTTCTAGAAATGGATGGTAGTGATGGTTATGTACAACATTGTGAATGTACTTAATGCCACTTAATTGTGTGGTTAAAATGGTGAATCTTCTGATGCATATTTTACCACAAAAAAAGAAAGAAAGGAAGAAAGAAACAGAAGTGTTAAAGTACTTTTCTGCCAGAGGTTCTTGTAACCTAGTAATGCTGAGACTTCTAGGATGAAGGGTCTGGACCCTGGAGGAGTGTAAATGTATGCAGTGGAGTACCCCATCACTCAGCCATAAAAAAGGAAGATCTTACCATGTGTGACAACATGGATGTACCTAGAGGGTATTATGCTAAGTGATATTTCAGTCAGAGAAATACCGTGTGACTTGACTTATGTGAGGAATCTAAAAAACAAGACAAATGAACAAACAAAAAACAGAAAGAGAATCATAAATGCAGAAAACAAACTTGGTGGTTGCCAAAGGGGAAGTGGGTGGGGGGATGTACAAGGTTCCAGTTATACAATAAATGAGTCGTGGAGATGAAAATTAGAGCAGAGGGAATATAGTCCAGAGTCTGTAAAAACAGCATGCTGTTACCTGGTGATGTATCCTGGCAGATGGCAGCTACACTTAACGTGGGGAGCACTGACTCATGTGTAGAATCGCCCAAGCACTGTATTGCGTACCCGAAGCTCATAAAACATTGTATGTCAACTATACTTTAATTTTTAAAAAAGATCACATAGTCAATAAATGAATGACCTGGGATATGAATGAATGCATGAGCTCGTGTTAGTAGTGCTATGATGTAGAATTTTGAAATATGCTTGCTTCATCATAAGAGCTTTTAAGCTAGCCAGTGTTGTTTTTACTGTGTTGAACAGGGAATGCATTTCATTGAAAAAGGAAAGCAGTAAAAGTCTCCCTCCTCCCCTGTTCCCTTTCCACCTGCTTCTCACTAGAATCCCCGCCTCCACTCCACATAGTCATCTTAATAGTGTCTGGTATATGCTCTCATGCTTTTTGTTTGCAGATGCAAGTAAATATGAATAAATAGCCTCATTCCCTTCTCCCTTTGTTTACACCAAGGGTTAACACTGGTCCGTTTAGGCAATTTGCTTTTTGTAGGACTTGGCTACCTCTCTGGTGCAGTGTACTCCAAAGTGAATCTCTGATTGAATTAATTATCTTTCATCTTAGAGAGATTCTTCATGCAGAGAGTTCAATTTGTTTGGTGGTAATTCTATATTGAAATTGAATTCGGGCCAAACTCCAGCACTGCCAAGTCTTACGTAACCGACAGAAGCTGAACTTTCAACCAGCTGCCGTATGTTGTGAGGAATTAAAGCCAGAAGACTGATGCAGATAGTTCCTAAGAGTCAAGTTCTCAGGTGCCTGGTGGCTCAGTTGCTTAAGCATCTGCCTGTGGCTCAGGTCATGATCCCAGGGTCTTGAGGAGCCCTGCTCAGTGGGGAGCCTGCTTCTCTCTCTCCCTCTGCCCCTCCCTACCCCCAACTCGTGCTCTCTCTCACTATCTCCCTCTCTTTCTCAAATCAATAAATAAAGTCTTAAAAAAAAGTCAAGTTCTCACTCTCAAAATCTCTAGGGGAAGAAACCAGCATATATGAATATATATGTAATTAATATATATTTTTAAATACATATATATGTATATGTGTTTGGGAGGTGGCATATGGCCCTTATTGAGCTTATCCACCAGAGTGGAAATAATGTCTGTATAAAAACAAATGTTTGTTACTATGACTTCTACATCACAATTAAAATCCACCATTGAGTCCACTCAATCAAAATCCACTAGTTCAAAATCAATAGCTTCTTTGAAGCCACAGTAACTCTTAGATAAGGTTAAGACTCAAAAGCAGAAATTTGGTTGGCTGGAAAGCGAATTAAACTTCCCAGTTGCTCAAATAGAATTACAAAAGGACAAAATTGTGTTTTTCGCAGAGATAAGAGTCCGCTGGACTCACCAACACTGGACAGCTGTCTCTGAGGATTTCATCCTGAGATCGTCAGGAATCCAGGCACCCTTTAGACAGTCATGTGTTGTCCTTTCTCCCCATTCAGAGATTTGTGGATGTGTGGAGTGACACCACCACCAGCAATTGTAGCCTTGATGAGAGAGGCTGGTTCTTCCTCTCCACAGAGAGCAGGTTGCTTTACCTGAAGTCTTGGGATGCATTTCCTGCCCGTCAGGGTCCCTCTGCAGTGAGGTACTTACTTTGGGATGGTGCTACACAAATAGCGTTCATGGCCCGTCGTCCTAGATTTCAGGTGTCCGTGAATATGGCCCGCCAGGATTTCGCAAGCCAGCTCTCTGCAAGGGGAAACTGCCTTCGTCTTGGCCTTTCTGGAGTTCCTCCCATCCTTACTGCCAGCCACTTTGAATTCAGCTGCAGCGCAAGCAAGCGAGGCAGAGAAAGGCCAGTCAGACAGCTGGAGAGATCCCACCGCCTACTCCTTCATCACACCACCATTCAAACTGCTAAAAATAGAGATACAAATATATAGATTAACAAAAGGCTATGACATGTCATGCTCCTTCAGAAACTACTCTTTTTTTCTCCTCCTAGTTAGAAGTATTAGAAAAGTACATACCAGAATATTTATTTAAGGTGCTTCCTGGAATGGTTTCACTTAGTGTGCCCTGAGGGTGAAGCTCAGGGGGACTCCAGAGACCTCTGGGAAGAAGGAGGAGGGGAGCTGGAAGAAGGGTCTGTCTTCCCATGCAGTAGGACTGTGAACAGGGCACATGCCCCTCCCAAAGCCACTTCTCTGGAGCTTGCTGATTTTGTCTAGCCTCTATTTTTTCCTCCTCAGGTACTGGCGGAGAACGTTGGGTATGCAGGTCCACTACGTTTACCACGAAGACTATCAGTTCTGTTATTCCTTCCGGGGCAGGCCTGGGCACAAACCGTCCATCCTCATGCTGCATGGGTTCTCTGCACATAAGGATATGTGGCTCAGCGTGGTCAAGGTGCGGTTCTAGGTTCTTCTCTCTCCATAGGGTGGCACTCAGTAAAGAAAAGGGTGTCCACTTGCATGTGATGTCGTCAGCAATGATGGAAAGCCAAGGGAGCCCAGAACTGTGGTTCAAATCATCTTAAAACTAATTCAGTAGAGGGGCGCCTGGCTGGCTTAGTCGGTAGAGCATGCAACTCTAGATCTCAGGGGTTGTGAGTTCAAGCCCCGTGTTGGGCATGGAACCTATTTTTAACCCCCCCCCCCACAAAAAAAACTAATTCAGTATACAGTTAACCCTTGAACAGCATGGGAATTAAGGGAGCCCACCCATGATGCAGTCAAAAACTCACGTATAGCTTTTTTGCTCTCCCCAAATTTGACTACGAATAATCTGTTAACTGGAAGACTTACCAATAACATAAATGGTCAGTTAACACATATTTTGTATGTCATATGTATTATAGATTGTATTCTTAAAATAAGCTAGAGAAAAGAAAATGTTATTAAGAAAATCATAAGGAAGGGCGCCTGGGTGGCTCAGTGGTTAAGCGACTGCCTTCGGCTCAGGTCATGATCCTGGAGTCCCGGGATCGAGTCCCACAGAGCCCGCTTCTCCCTCTGACCCTCTCCCCTCTCATGCTGTTTCTCTCTCTCTCTGTCTCTCAAATAAATAAATAAATAAAATCTTTTTTAAAAAAAAAGAAAATCATAAGGAAGAGAAAATACATGTACTGCATTGTATCGAAAAAATCCACCTCTAAGTGGACCTGCACAGTTCAAACCCATGTTGTTTGAGGGTCAGCTGTGTTACTCAAATCCTTTTGTCAGACAAAAGTTACTCAGTTCAGTATTATTTGTAAAACCTGCACCTTAGAAATCATTTCACCATACGAATATATGAATATTCACCATATGAATATTCTTAGGGAAGGTTTCTGACACTCTGCTTCCTCGCAGAACTTGTCATGACTGGGGCGCCTGAGTGGCTCAGTCAGTTAAGCGACTGCCTTCGGCTCAGGTCATGATCCTGGAGTCCCGGGATCGAGTTCCACATCGGGCTCCCTGCTCAGCGGGGAGTCTGCTTCTCCCTCTGACCCTCTTCCCTCTCATGCTCTCTATCTCTCATTCTCTCTCTCTCTCAAATAAATAAATAAATAAAATCTTTAAAAAAAAAAAGAACTTGTCATGACTGTCAAGATCAGGTTGAACAAAATCATTTATTCTTTTTTTTAAATTAATTTATTTATTTTAAAGATTTTATTTATTTATTTGAGAGGGAGAGAATGAGAGATAGCACGAGAGGGAAGAGGGTCAGAGGGAGAAGCAGACTCCCCACTGAGCAGGGAGCCCGATGCGGGACTCGATCCCGGGACTCCAGGATCATGACCTGAGCCGAAGGCAGTCGCTTAACCAACCGAGCCACCCAGGCACCCTAGAGAAACTGTCTTGATCTGACAGCTTTCTGAGATAGTTTTCCAAATCACTCACTTTCTGTCCTGGTTTCCTTGGGTGTGGCAACGTGCTCTACTTGGTAAGAGTGACCAGCTGGTGCAGGTTGGGCCTGGGAGAGGTCTTGGGAGGGACGTGCTCCAGACTCCCACCTCAAGCAGAACCATGCCTGAATGATTCCAAGTAGGATCTATGCCAGGGGGAAAAGGCTCACACATCCTATAGTCACTCCTGTTCTCATTCCCAAATTCCACTGTAAGGACAGTCATCCTCATGCCATAACGAACCTCTCACTTCCTGACCCTCCTCAGATATTTTTGGTATAACTGGTATTTTGTGTATTGATAGCTGATGTTTCTCAGCTTCTGGTTAAAAGTGGCACAAATATAAATGGAAGGTGTCTTTGGATAATAATCATCCCAGGAATTAGACCTTAATGCAAAAAAAAAAAAGGGGGGGGGTTTGAAACCAGAATCAGAGTGATCAGACATGGTTCTGAGCTTTGCTCCTGTTGGCTCCGGAGCCTCCCACGGTTCTGGGAGAACAGAGTCTTCTTTCCTAGCTCCAAGTCTCCCCAAGTCAGTGGCTGCATGACTGGAGTAAGTGTGGAGGGGGTGAAAGGAAAGGAGAGAGTACTTACCAGCTGGTATCGAGAAAGAGCGAGACTCAAGCCTGCTACCCTGACCTTTATCCACCCCCCCCCCCGCTTTCCACACATCTCCTGAGTCCCCTCCCATCTTTGTATTGGTCTTTGAGGGTCTCTGCTCCCTAGGAGGCTACTAGCAGTACTCACACCATATGTAACTAGGACAAGACACTGGGTGGCCTAGGCCCAGACATCCTCAGGGATGGCTGTCCAGGTCACTTGGTAAGTGGGAGTGACCTCCCTAGAAGAGTGAGCAGACATGTCCTGCACACCACATCCTGACTCTCTGCACCTGTGTGTCCCTAGTTCCTTCCAAAGAACCTGCACTTGGTCTGCGTGGACATGCCAGGACATGAGGGCACCACCCGATCCTCCCTGGATGATCTGTCCATAGATGGGCAAGTAAAGAGGATACACCAGGTAAGCAGGAGGCTCCGCCAAAAATTGCTCAGACTGTGTCTTACCCACCTTGCGTGCCCAAGTCTGGAGAGCACGAAAGAGAGTTCCATGCTGACTTGTAACCAGTATCCAGTGCATTCTGTCTGCAAATATTTGCAAACAAAAATGGCATCCCAGTGGTATCATTGGTCAGCTGTGGAGGACCAGGACCTATTGCAGACAGTGCTCCTTTAAGCCTACTTTATTTAGTTATTTCTCAAGAAATATGATACGGACCTTTTTTTTTAGCTCTTTAAAAAAGGAGTTTAGAATTCTCAAGACCATTTCCCTAGAGTCTATTTTTTTTGCTTACCACCTACATGACACAACATAATGATGGCCCCTCTGCCTAGTTGTGGAGGATGGGGAGGGTGCTCTTTGCATTTTGTTCTTTTTTAGCATCTAGCCTCAGCCTCTCTCTGGCAGGGCTTTCAAGGTCATGGGGCTCTTGAATCACTTCAGAATTTAGTAATCTGTGAGTTACAGATTGACATTATGAATTTTCCCCAGATGAGGTTGTTTATTTAATGTCTGTACCCAGCCTAACCCTTACCTTTGAAGTGTGTATTCTGATGAGGTCAGGAACCTTGTCTTTTGGGGTCTTGGCTGTATCCTCAGGAGCTGACCATAGTTCCTTATACATAATAGATATCCAATAAATACATTTTTTTAAATGGGTGGATGGTTGGTGGAACGGTTGGATGAATGGTTAGATGGTTGAATAGACAGGTAGGTGAATCATTATATGAAATGAATGGATGGATGGGAAGGGCTTTTAATGTAGGGTAAGAGTCAGCAAGCCATTGTTGGCTTTCTGTAAGCGAGGTTTTCTTGGAATATAACCATGCTTATTCATTTACATGTTAGCTCTGGCCACTTTTGTGCTACAACAGCAGGGTTGAGTAGTTGCAGCAGAGAACATACGACCCACAAAGAAGAAATATATTTCTCTTGGGACCTTTGTAAAAAAAAAAAAAAGTTTGCTGGCTCATGAGTTAGGGGAATCCTTGTCGGTTTTATACTTATAAATGACCCTTCAATCACCATGCCAGGTAAAGAGGATTATATGCCACAGGGTTTGTCTGGATAATGGATCCAGTAGATTTCAGAGGTTTTCTGCTGTGTAATCAGTCTTGTTATTGTCTACAGCTATATAACCAAACCTCCTTCTCATTTCCCTCCCTAGTTTGTAGAATGCCTCAAGCTGAACAAAAAACCCTTCCACCTCATAGGCACCTCCATGGGTGGCCACGTGGCTGGGGTATATGCTGCTTACTACCCATCAGATGTCTGCAGTCTTTGTCTCGTGTGCCCTGCTGGTAAGTTACAAGGCTAAAATAAGCCCTGTGCGTGACTTAAACAAATGGCAGTGTCTGCGCTGTCTTGTAGAATCATTTTTTCAATATCTACTTTAGAGATACGCAATGCTTCAGTGATAACTAACCAACAATAATCGAATAACCGTAATCATAACCATACTAACTGAAAATCTAGAGCCAGCCTTGTTCCACAAAGGATTCGATGGTTAATTTAAGTGTGTCCTAGTACATTACAGCATATAAATACTTTGAAATATAATGATAATATTAAGAGCCAGCATTTTTCTTTTTTTAAGATTTTATTTATTTATTTGAGAGAGAGAGTGAGCAGGGGGAGGAGCCTAGGGAGAGGAACATGCAAACTCCGAGATCAGCACGGAGCCCAGTGCGGGGTCCAGTCCCATGACTCTGAGGTCATGACCTGTGCTGAAACCTAGTCAGATGCTCAGCTGACTAAGCCACCCAGGCGCCCCTAACATCCAACATTTATTGAGCTCTTACGAGCTAAGGTCTTTATATGGATTTAATTCTTGCCATATCCTTCTAAGGTGAAAGTACTATTATTATGCCTCTCTCCTTTTTTGCTGAAAACTCAGAAATCTTGATACATGACAAGATCTTTTTTAAAAAAATCAACATACTTTAGTTTCTGTGTTTTTATGTGTATACGTGTCAACTTGAACTGTAATACGTCCCCAGAAGTTACAATTTGAAGTCGGATTTTTTTTTAAGGATTTTATTGGGAAAAAAAGATTTTATTTTTTTAAGTAATTTCTACATCCAATGTGGGGCTCAAACTTAACCCCAAGATCAAGAGTCACATACTTCACTAACTGAGCAAGCCAGGCACCCCTGAAGCTGGATTTTTAGAATTCATTTTCTTCTATAAGTCTTCAAATTAGGATATATAATGTGTTAGAGAGAAAATCTTAATTTTTCTTTTTCCTTCTCCTGCTCCCTCTCTCTCTCATACTTTACTGGATTATGATTTACATGTAGTAAATTGCCCAAATTTTAAGTATACATCTCAGTGATTTTTTACATGGGTAATTACTCTCCAGATCGAGATAGTACACCCATTTTATAGGTGGGAACATTGAGGCACAAAGAAATTACGTTACTGCTGGAGCTACAATAGGAACGGATCCTAGGTTGTCTGACTCTAGAACCCAAACTGTGGTTTTTTGGAAATCCTTTGATGTCCACTACCTCTTATATGTCACTCTTACCCACTATCTCCTTTATCTGCTAGAACCTACCGTGAGTCAAACCTTCTACTGAAACCTAACTAAAGTGACCTTTTAAAATCTTTTAGTCACCAAAATCGCTTTCAGGTCTGTTAAGGACATTGCAATGGAAACTCCCAAAGGATTTTCTTTTCTCCTTTTTCCAGGCACTATGTCTGAATTAATTTGGTCTTTTGGTAATAAAGTTTGAGAATCGGAGAAACAGCTCCAATGGAAGTTATTAGATTTTTAATTGTTTATGGAAGGTCAAATCTAACTGACTTTTTTGAACGTATGTTCATTTGCACTCCTAAGTTTCAATTGGGAATTTAAAATTGAGATTATTTGGGGGCAGCTGGGTGGCTCAGTCAGTTAAGCATCCAACTCTTCATTTCGGCTTGGGTCATGATCTCAGGGTCTCTGGCTCTGCACTGAGTGTGGAGCCTGCTTATGATTCTCTTTCTCCCTCTCCTCTTGCCCCTCCTCCCCACTCATGCTCTTACTTAACTGATTGATTGAGTGATTAAAAATAAATAAAATTAAGATGATTTGTGTGTGGAAATGAAAAGATAAGCTTTTTTACTTTGAAATAATTTTAAATTTACAAAAATGTTGCAGAGATAGTACAGAGAGTCCCACATAACCCTTCACCCAGCTTCTCCCATTGTTAATGGCTCACCTTACCACAGTAAATTTGTCACAGCTAAGAAACCAACACTGGTGGGCGCCTGGGTGGCTCAGATGGTTAAGCGTCTGCCTTCGGCTCAGGTCATGATCCCAGGGTCCTGGGATCGAGTCCCGCATCGGGCTCCCTGCTCCTTGGGAGCCTGCTTCTCCCTCTGCCTCTTTCTCTCTCTCTCTCTCTCTCTGTCTTTCATGAATAAATAAATAGAATCTTTAAAAAAAAAAAAAGAAAGAAAGAAACCAACACTGGTAACAGCATTAATAACTGAACTCTGGGATGAATTTGGATTTCATTTGTTTTTCCACTAATGTCCTTTTTCTGTTCCAGGATCCAATCCAGGATACCACATGACATTTAATCTAGGATTATTTTTAAAGTAAAAGGAAATAGATCATGTAACCTGTCCCATGACATCACAAAAGCCACACGATGCTTGTGCTAGCTTTAAAGGAACTGCTGAATATAGGAAATCTATAAAGTGTGGGTTTCTGCAGCACAGTATGATGTCACTGCCTTTCTTCTGAAACGTAGCTCGTCAGCTAAGTTAAACACCTAGACCTTTGCTCCGTGTTGGAAGTGAAAATTACTTCTACTCTCCCGTGCACATCAGCTCATGTGAATGAATTCTCTCATGTCTTGCTCCAGGGAGATAGGAAATGATGGTCAGTCTCAAAGGCGTCTGGTATCAGTGAGCACCTAATGCTCTCCTGGAGGAAGAGGGGCTGTGTGGAGGGCAGCTACTCTCTCTCTCCCTGTGGTTATGTATTGACCCCAAAAAAGAGACTACTAAGTGGCTCCAGGCCAAGGGAAGGAGGCGTCAGTCACTCCAGTCCTATGTTCTCTTCCCATCATGTATTTTATCAGCTCTCCTCTCAATGATAACGGATATGAAGGGGCTCAGGCAAGTTGTCTTCTAGACTGATGCTTCTTAAACTCTTTCATACACATGCCTCCCCGGCAGCTTGTTCAGTGCAGATTCAGAGTGAAGAGACTTAGGAGAGGGACTGAGATTCTGCATTTCCTATGGGCTTCCAATGCTGCTGGTCCATGGACCACAGTTTGAGTAACCAGTCCCTAAACCATCCTGAAGGAGTCTTTTTCTGTTTCTCAGAGTGGGGTTTTGACTTTGAGCCCGGATGATAGTACCAATGAAAAAGAAATCTGGTGAAAAACACCTGAAATATCCTAGCCTCTGGGCTGATATTGGAAGTTTCCTATATAAAATGAGACTTGGTAAGAAGGTAGGTACATTGCCAAGCTGTTCTGGTTTGAATCCCACAGGCTTGCAGTACTCAACTGATAATCAATTTGTACAGCGGCTCAAAGAACTGCAGAACTCGGCCACCATGGAGAAGATCCCCTTGATCCCATCCACCCCAGAAGAGATGAGTGAAATGCTCCAGCTCTGCTCCTATGTCCGCTTCAAGGTGCCCCAGCAGGTATTGTGCTTTCAGCAGCAATATGCCTGCCCTCTGCCACAGGTTCAGCCAGCCTCCTCACGCACCCCTTCCCTCTTGTGCTCCTCTATGTAGTCATTCAACGGCTGTCTGTCCTGGGTCTGTGACGGGTCAGGCATGGTGTTTAGACACAGTGGTGAAGAAAGAAGACAGGGTACCTGGGCAGACACAGGCCAGTTTCGGGAAGCAGACAGTTAACAAGTAAATATGTACGCATGGTGATAAGTCCTATGGCAGAAATGAAGATGGTATAGTGATTGACAGGAGGGAGGCGGGGGAGTCTTTGATAAGCCTCTCTGAGGAAATAATGTGGGCAGAGGTGGGGAAAACATAGATAAGTTCAAGACACTGGAAGGAGGCTGGGGCCCAGGCCTGGCATCTTATCTAGAGAGAAAGCGGGGGAGGGAGGCAAGGGCTGCAGCAGAGACTTGCTTCTTTTCTTTTCTCTTCTTTCTTTCTTTCTTTTTAAATTTCAGGACTGCTTTACATGCTTAAAAATTGCTAAGAACCCTAAAGAGCTTTTGTTTGTGGAGGTTCTGCCTATTGATATTTACCATATCAGAAAGTAAAACTCAGAAAGGTAAAACACAAGAACATACAGGCACTCATTCCATTAGCTGTCAGCGTGATGACGCTGCCCCTCCACAAGCAGGCTTTGAGACACAGAATGCTTCTGAGAGCATGGAGGTGAAGCAGGCAAGTAACATTTAGCATTACGGGGGAAATCGTTTGACCTCACGAGCTCCCAGGAGCCACTTGGAGAACCACGGGGCTAGATCACATAGGACTCTACAGGTTATGAGAAGGAGCCTGCATTTCCCCTAAGAGGACCGGGTGGGGGGCACAAACAGAAGCAGAGAACCAGGGGGGTGCTCCTGTGGCCTGGCAGTGACAGTGGTGTAGACGAGGGCAGTGGCAGTGGAGACTAGAGATCCGAGCTGCTTTGGGAGGAAGGATGGGCAGGATTTATTGGCAAATTGGCAGTGGAGGATGGGGGACAGTGAGGACTCACAGGCGGCTTCTGGTACTTAAGTTGGACAAAGGCAGCAGTTTCTGAGTGAGGGAAGGAGAGAGGGAGAAGAGGTCTTGGGGACCAGCGAAGGGCTCCATTTGAGACATGTTCAGGTTCTGTGAGGCCTCCAGGTGCAGACGTCAAGCAGCCGGTTGCATATGCAGGTGGAGCTGAGGGACATCTGGCCCGGAGCTGTGCAGTTAGAGCCGTCCGCCAGGACGATGTTACTGGTCACGGTCTGAATGAAGCCGTGAATCTAGGGAGGCACTGTGGAAACCAAGAGAGGAGAATGCATGGCTAAGTCTCATAACTGCCACTAATCTCTTCCTAGTGTAGGAACTGGACCCTGCCTCGCGGGGTGGGTCCTCCTAGAAATTGAGGGAATGGGCTGTTTTCAGAGGTGTGAACATGACTCAGTTAAGGGGTATAGAAGCTCCCAGAATCTGATTCTGTGGTACATTCTATCCCTGAAATCCTCTCTTTAGTTGTGAGGTTGCACTGATCCCCTCCCAGCCATGCTCTCTGCCCAGAAGAGAGTGGCCAAACAGTGCTTTAGGAAATTCCATGCTTTGAGTTGTCAGGGATATGAGAACACGGGGAGAGAGTAAGTGGCAACTCTAGAAGTCTTCCCTCCTAGGAGGCAAGGAGCACCCGAGCACTCTGTGTCATGTTATGTTTGTCTGTTAACTTGTCTGCATCTTCCACTCTAACCTCAGTAAGACCAAGGATTTTGTCTTAACTGCCTGCTCTATCCGCAGCCTTTACTAACACGGTGCTTGCGTGAAGTAGGTCCTCAGTATAGATTGGGTGGGTCAGAGGGAGGGAGGATAATGCAGAGATGGAGAATGGATGTGTGAGTAGGTGCAGAGTAGATGGGCACATGAATTGTTGCATGTACATGCGTAGGTTAGGGATGCAGGAGAGATGAATGGCTGAATACTTGGTTGGATGAGGCTGCCTGGAGAATGCAGGGATGGAAGATGGATGGATTGGTGGATGCAGGATAGAGGGATACATCAGTAGACATGCATGTATGATTCAGAGATGTAGTGTGGATGGATGTCTGCATGAAGGAGGGATGGAGGATGGATGGATGGATGGGTAGGTACAGGGTAGGTGGATGCACAGATTTATGCACACGAGTCAGAGATGCAAGCAAGATGGGTGGCTGGGTGGGAGAGCAGAGGTCGAGGATGCAAGATGGATAGATGTGCACGTGCAAGATCATAGTAGAGGAAACAAAAGGGCTGATGCCGAGCACAGTGTGTTGGACAACTTGCCATTGGTGTCACCTCTAGGCTTTCACTTCCAGAATGGTCAGATTCTAGTCATGCTCCAGAGGGTTGGTTCAGAGCAGTTCTGGCTACATTTTCCCCCTTCAGTCAGTACACAGGACTCCTCAGAGTGCATCTGAGGGGCGCAAACCACTCCTAGGGAGATGAGAGGCGTGCCAGTGCTAATGTGAATGCTGTACCCTACTTCAGGGATTCCCATGGCAGGAGGAAGAGGAGGGCTGTGTTCCTTCTTCCCACAGCCAGTCTCTGGGTCAGGATCCCAGGTCCAGTAGATCTGGGGTACCCACATTGGCTGCAGCCTTCACCAGCCCTCCACAAGGAAAGCAAAGATAACACTGAATAATAAACAAAGAACTATGGAACCCATCCCAGAATTTTTTAAATAGTTCATCTCTTTATTGTTCAAGAGGCCCATCATCCCCACTAGTTTGATTTTTTTTTTTAGTAGACCTTATTCTGCATTTGGATATTACTAAACAATTCCTTGATATTATTTCTAGCCTTGATTGTATCTTAGGCTAAGCAGAGAATATCTCAAGATAAAGTGGCTGTGAACCATGTCAGGTGTTTTTACATGCTTTGGCTTCCCAGCATTACTCGGGTTCCTTCCTAATTACAAAGGAAAAAGCGTCAGATGACCCTAATTCCCAATTACAATGCATGCTCCGTGGTGGGAATTTGGAGCCCTGGGCCCTAAAACCTTGACACTGCCATACATTGCCAGACTTTATTTCCTTCGTTGTCCCGGAGCCACGGGGGGGCCTGAGGAAACAACCCGTCTCTTGCCTTCTAACCGTGGCTCACTTCTCCGTAGATCCTGCAAGGCCTTGTTGACGTCCGTATTCCTCATAACAACTTCTACAGAAAGCGTAAGTAGCCGTGGTTAGGCTTGGTGCTTGTGACGAGTGAAGCTCTAAGGGTGGTTGGCTTTTATATTTTACATTTCTGAGATTTTGATCGTTTTCTGGGGCCCCTAAAGACAGAAAGTGGCGGCCCTGAGTCCATGACTGTCCCTGAACTCTGTAGAGTTCTGGTGCCCACAGGCACAGCCCGGCACGCACTCACTTTGTTTTCCTTTTCTGAAAAGTGTTTTTGGAAATCGTCAGTGAGAAGTCAAGATACTCCCTCCATCAGAACATGGACAAGATCAAGGTCCCAACGCAGATCATTTGGGGGAAACAAGACCAGGTATGTAGCTCATCCCTGGGTACCCTTTGCCAGTGTCACCGGCCTCTGAGGAAAAGCAAGAGGTCATTTATCAAGTGAGCCTCACTGGCTGGTTTCTGATACCAGGAGGAGGTAGAACACACCTGGGTCAAGTGCTGATACTTATGGGGGGCATCATTCTCTTGAGTTGAGAGCAAAGATGTTGATCTTTTAAAATGAAAGAAAATCGGGGTGCCTGGGTGGCTCAGTCGGTTAAGCGTCTGCCTTTGGCTCAGGTCATGATCCCGGGGTCCTGGGATCCAGCCCCATGTCAGGCTCCCTGCTCAGTGGGGAGCCTGCTTCTCCCTCTCCCCCTCATGCTTGCTCTCTCTCTCTCTCTCTCAAATAAATAAGTAAAAATCCTAAGGGCGCCTGGGTGGCTCAGTCATTAAACGTCTACCTTCAGCTCAGGTCATGATCCCAGGGTCCTGGGCTCGAGCCCCACGTTGGGCTCCCTGCTCAGTAGGAAGCCTGCCTCTCCCTCTCCCTCCACCCCTCCCCCCGCTTTCTCTGTCTCTCCCGCTCTCTAAATAAACAAAATCGTAAAAAAAAAAAAAAAAAAACAACTTTAAAGAGTACAAAAAGGGTTGTAACAAAAATTTGATCTTTTTTCCATCCCAGGGTAGCTCTCACTGTCTTGCATATGTTTCTTCCATTTCCTAAGGCAGGGATTGACATGTTTTCTGTGAAGGGCCGGATAGCAGATATTTCTCCAACTTTGTGAGTCCTACTACTTCTGTCGCAGTTCCCGAGCTCTGCTGTTGTGCAAAGCAGCAGCAGACAGTAGTACGCAGAAAGTGGCTAGGCAGAGTGCCAGGGAACCTTCATTCCCACAGACAGGCAGTGGGCCGTTGTCTGCTTACTGCCCTTCTGAGCGTACGTGTATCTGCAGAGGTAGTCACATCTGTAAGTTTTTCAAACGTGCGTAACGACACTGTTCACAGTACTTCATATATGTAGGAATGTCTGTATCTTGGAAATCATTTCATACCAGCCCATGTAGATTTATTTACTCCATCTATTTTATATGTATATTTTTTATTTTACTGACTTTTATCAATATGTTTGGGTAAGCTTTTATAGTCATACACAAAAATGACATGACCAGTGGTTAAATCCTGCTTTTTTAAAAGATTTTTAAAAATTTTTACTTTCTCTCTCTTTTTTTTAATTAGAGAAAGAGAAGGAGGGGCAGAGGGAGAGGGAGAGAGAATCTTAAGCAGGCTCCACACCCAGCACAGAGCCTGATGCGGGGCTCGATCTCACGACCCTGAGATCATGATGTGAACCGAAATCAAGAGTTGGACGCTAAACTGACTGAGCCACCCAGGTGCCCCAAGATTTTTTTAAATTTTAATTCCAGTAAGTTAACCTACGGTGTTACATGAGTTTCAGGTGAACAATGCAGTGATTCAACACTTCCATACATCACCCGGTGCTCATCAGGACACGTGCGCTCCTTGATCCCCATCACCTGTTTAACCCATCCCCCCCTTCCCTCTGGTAACCATCAGTTTGTTCTCTATAGTTTAGGGTCTGTTTTTTTGGCTTGTCTTTTTTCCTTTGTTCATTTGTTTTGTTTCTTAAATTCCGTATGAGTGAAATCCTATGGTGTTTGTCTTTTTCCGACTGACTTATTTCACTTAGCGTGATACTCTCTAGCTCCATCCACGTCATTGCCAATGGCAAGATTTCATTCTTCTTAATGACTGAGTAATACTGTATATATCTGCCACATCTTCTTTATCCATTCATCAGTCAATGGACACTTGGGCTGTTTCCATAATTTGACTGTTGTAGATAATGCTGCTATAAACATATGGGTGCATGTATTCCTTGGAATTAGTATTTTTGCATTCTCTGGGTAAATATCCAGTAGTGCCATTACTAGATCATAGTGTAGTTCTATTTTTAACTGTTCAAGGAATCTCCAGACTGTTTTCCACAGTGGTTGCACCAGTTTGAATTCCCACCCACAGTGTAAGAGGGTTCCCCTTTCTCCACATCCTCACCAACACTTGTCATTCCTTGTGTTTTCTATTTTAGTCATTCCGACAGGTGTGAGGTGATATCTCATTGTGGTTTTGGTTTGCATTTCCCTGATGATAAGTGATGTTGAGCATCTTTTCATGTGTCTGTATGTCTTCTTTGGAGAATGTCTGTTCATGTCTTCTGCCCATTTTTTAATTGGATTTTTTTTTTTTTTTAAGTAGGCTCCATGCCCAGTGTGGAGCCCAGTGCAGGCCTCAAACTCACAACCCTGAGATCAAGACCTGAGCTGAGCTAGGAGTCTGACATTTAGCCAACTGAGCCAGTCAGGGGCCCCAATTTTGGATGTTGACTTGCATCAGTTCTTTGTATATTTTGGATACCAACCCTTTATCAGATATGTCATTTGCAAATATCTTTTCCCATTCTTAATATTTTATTTTGAAATAATTTCGAAATAATAAGATGAGTACAGAGTACTCTTATATACACTTTCCCTAAATTCATTCATTTTAACTGCTTTATTGAGGTATCATCTGCCTACCATCAAATTCACCTACTTGGGTGCCCCATCACAACCCAGTTGTAGAACATTTCTGTCACTCCCCAAAGTTCCCTCCTGCCCATTTGCAGTTAGTCCCAGCCCCACACAACCACAGATCTGTTTTCCATTTCTACAGTTTTACCTTTTCCTGAATTTTCACATAAATGGTATCATATAATAGGTACTCTTTGGTATCTGGCTCTCTTCACTCATGCATAATGTTCTTGAGGTTCCTTCATGTCAATACTTTGTTCCTTTTATAGGTGTCTTTCCATGGTATACATGTACTGTGTTTTATTTACTACCAATTTTTTAACATTTGCTGCATTGGCTTTTATTTATTTATTTTTTTAAGATTTTCTTTATTTATATGACAGAGAGAGCGAGAGCACAAGCAGGGGGAACAATAGAGGGAGAGGGAGAAGCAGGCTCCCTGCTGAGCAGGGAGCCTGATGTGGGGCTTGATCCCAGGACCCAGGGATCATGACCGGAGCCGAAGGCAGACGCTTAACCCTCTGAGCCACCCAGGCGCCCCGCTGCATTGGCTTTTTAAAACATTCTCATATATCTATCCATTTTCTGGACTATTGAAGTAGGTTGCTTACATTATGCCCTTTTACCCCCAATACTTCAGGGTTTATTTACTGATAGCAAGAATACTCTCTCACTTAACCACAGTGCGTTGTCATATTCAGGAAGTTTAACGCTGGTGCAATGTTTTTGTCTAATCTGACGCCCATATTCCAAATTCATGGGCGGGGGACCTGGGTGGCTCAATCGGTTGAGTGTCTGACTCTTGATCTCAGCTCAGGTCTTAACCTCAAGGCTGTGAGTTTAAACCCCACGTTGGACTCCACACTGGGCATGGAGACTACTTTAAAAAAATAAAATAATAAAATAAATTAAAATTCCTCGGTTATTTCGGTAAGGAGCTACATAGAATGTTCCTGCCTCCCGGAAGCAGGATCTAACCCGGGGTCCCATATTACATGTCACGGCCCTGTAGTCTCCTTTACTGTGGACTGAGACCCCAGTCTGCTTTGTCATTCATGATGTTGAGATACTTGAAGAGTACAGGTCAGTCATTTTATGAAATGTTGCGAATTTGACTTTGTCTGCTGTGTCCTCATGATTAAACTCAGATTATAGACCACCACCAGAATAGCTCATAAGTGATAAGATAGCACATCCTGGGACACACGGTGTCCTTCTGCCCCTCCCTGATGAGGTTCATGTTGATTGCCTGCTCAGGGTGTTGCCTCACTCTTCATTGTAGAGGTATTATGTCTCCCTTTGTGACTGATAAGCAGTCTGTGGGAGACACTTTGAAAGATCCTGCTCCTTACCAAACATTCCCCCCTCGATTGACCCATCTGTGAATGATTCTTGCTCCAGAGTTTACATTATCCTCTATAATAGCCGCGTAGTAGTCCATTATGTGGCTCCGCCACAGTGTATTTCATTAGTGTCCTACTGATGGTCATTTAGGTCATTTCCAGTTTTTTGCCATTAAACAATACCTCAGTGAACACCAGCATAGATGTGTGTTTGGGGAGTGTGAGAGCGTACCTGAAGAGTAAATTCTTCATTGTGGACTCACTGGGTCAAAGAGCAGGTGCATTTTAAAACTGTAATAGGTTTTGGGGACACCTGGCTGGCTCGGTTGGTAGAGTATGCAACTCTTGATCTCAGGGTCATGAGTTCAAGCCCCACGTTGGGTATAGAGCTCACTTAGAAAAAAAAATTTTTTTAAATAATAAAATTTTAATAGGTTTTATTAGGTGGCTCTGTATTAGTTTGCTGGGGCGGTCATAGCAAAGTACCACAAACTGGGTGGCCTACACAACAGAAATTGGTCATCTTAAAGTTCTAGAGGTTAGAAGTCCAAGACCGAGTTGTCCGCAATTTAGTTCCTCCTGGGGGCTGTCGGAGAATCTGTACCATGCCTCTTCCCCAGCTTCTGGCGGTTTACTGACAATCTTTGTGTTCCTTGGCTAATAGATGTGTCACGCTGCCGTCTGCCTTCATCCTCACACAGCGTTCTCCCCGTACCCGTGTGTCTCCGTGTTTGAATTTTTTTTTTTCTGTGTTTAAATTTTTGTAAGGGTGGCAGTCCTATTGGGTGTGGGGCCCACCCTGCACCAGTATGACCTCATCTAAACTAATTACACTTGCAGCTACCCTACTTCCAAATAAAGTCACCTTTTAAGGTATTGGAGGTTAGAACTTCAAAATATGAATTTTAGAGGGGGGACACAGCAATAACAGACCCTCCAAAGAGAGTCTGATTTGTACCCCAGAAGCTCCTTTCCTGCCTGCAGTTGTTCTTTAGAAGTCATATCTTACTCTCAAAGTTCTTCTTCTTCTTCTTTTTTAAAGACTTTATTTATTTGAGAGAGAGAAGGAGAGCACAGAGTGAGAGGGAGAAGCAGACTCCCTGCTGAGCAGGGAGCCCAATGTGGGACTCGATCCCAAGACCCTGGGATCATGACCTGAGCCGAAGGCACCCCAAAGTTCTTCTGAAGTTTAAAGCAAGAAGAGGGGCGCCTGGGTGGCTCAGTCGTTAGGTGTCTGCCTTCGGCTCAGGTCCTGATCCCTGGGTCCTGAGATCGAGTCCCATATTGGGCTCCTTGCTCAGCGGGGAGCCTGCCTCTGCCTCTCCCTCTGCCTCCTCCCCCCTGCTCATGCTCTCTGTCTCTCTCTCTCTCTCAAATAAGTAAAAATAAAAATAAAATAAAATAAAATAAAAAAGCAAGAAGAGGCAATGAGAAATGGAGCCTTTATAAGGCCCAGGATGACCCGTGTGGAGAAGCAGGCAGGACTGCGCCCCCAGTGCGCGTGGGGTGGGGGCGGATGATCGCGTCAGTGTACGACTCTCCCCAACTGACCAGGTACAGCTGAGGATGTACAGTGCAGGGATGTGGGCATGGAGAGGAGGGAGGGCTCTTTGCTCCCCTCTGCAGCAGCCAAGGGACTAAAAGGAGCTTTGTGTGCACCTGAGTGGAGAAGCGGACATGGAGTAGGGCCAGCAGGGGGTTATTTGATCAGAAATCAAGTTAGAACAATGAAGGCCTTTCTCTAGTCTAAAAATCCCAAAGGTGATTTGGGGCTCTCAGGGACCAGCAAGGAGAGGCAAGGACCCATCACCCTGCCCTGCAGAGACAATGCAGAAGCAAGATCTCTGGGCTTGGACTCTGAAAGTCTGGATTCCAGCCCTGCCTTTGCCCTATATCAGGCCATGACCCTGAGCAAGCCACTCAGCTGCTCCAAATCCTGGGTGTTTCTTCTACTACTGGGGTGATGTGAGATTCACGTGAAGTAACACACATGAGGGTGATCTTTCTCCAGTGAGAAGAAAATAAGTTATTTATTATTTATTACTCGTGTCCTTTGCCTCGGAAAGTTGGCCTCTGCCTATGATCCAGAATTTTTCCAGGGCTCTGAAGTCCATTTTCTTCTGAAAAAAGAGCCTAACATTCCATGGGCCTACTATAAATATGATCAGATATTCTCTGTGTTCTATGGACCATCTCCAGTGCAGAATCCAAATAGCAAAGGCTTTGGGGGCCCTTTATTTTATGGCCTTTTGCTTCCCAAACATCTGGCTCTTTTTCTGCTCTGTTGTCAGCATTTGATGTCACCAACCCCATGCCTTCCAGGCTGAATTCAGCCTCCCTCTTCTTTGGACCCCTGTAGGTCAGCCACTGTGCTGTACAGCTGCAGGATAGCAGTGCACATTGTTGTCTACATGAATCATGCCCACTGAATTTGGGCAGTGTACAGCCCGCACAACTGAACTTGGCAGCCTTTCCTGAGATTTCTGCACATCAGTTCAAGTATTTCCCCTCTGTGTTTAGTCCACCAGAATGGGGGGGCCTTGTGCAGATATACAAGGTCCCTTCATCCTGCCCCCACAGTGCCTAGGATGCAGGAGACCCAGAGTATGAGTGAGTGAGCAAGCAAGCAAGAAAGTAAATACACTAGCAAAGGGACAAACCAACTTATGGCCTATACATTTAAGTCAGCTAACAGATTTATATTGAGCACCTGGTATGTGCCTGACGCCGTGTTAAGCCCTGGGGATACAGCAGGCACCGAGACAGACAGGATTCCTGAGCTCCAGCAACTTCTAGTCTGCCTGCCATTATAACGCCTGGCAGAGCTTGAACTAGTGTGAGGTCGATCATGTGAGTGCAGGGTTGGATTCTGTCTTTATAATTTTTATATTTTTTGTTCATGGTGGATCTTTTTGCATTAATGTCTATTTTTTTAAATACTGCATTAAAATCTTCATCTTAATTCGTGAGTTTTTTGGAGGCTGCTTAAGTTTTGTGCCCAAGGCAAGTGCCTCACTTCCGTCACCCTAGTCTTGGCCCTGGCCCGAAATGGGATGGAGGAAAATCGTTTGACCATCTACATGAATGTCCTGCCCAAGAAATAGCTGATTTGGTTCCCATAGACGTGCGTACCTCATGAGGGTCCATTTGGCTATTTCCCATATGTCTGAGTGACCATGGGGAATGCTGGATTTGACCAGTGTAACAGTGTCAGAGCTAGAGGCTCATGTGGGTATTCTTGAGCTATGGGTTCTGACCTCTCTGCAGGATAGACATTCAGTGTTCATGCTGTGACCTGTTGACTCCACCTGCATTTCCTCCGGGGATTTTTCTACAGAAGCTGGGCTTTATTTCTGCCCAGTTGCCGCAGCAGCCTTCCCTGTGAGTGCGGGGCAGGCAGAGGTGTCTGATTCCTTCACGGGGTGCCCCTCTCACCAAGCTCCCCATCAGCTGCTCCTATTTGTGGCCCCGGGAGGTGCTTTGCTATGCTCCGTGCTCCGTGCCTTGGCTGAGGCATGCTGCCCTCGACCCCCAACTTCCCAGGTGGAAAATCTTGGTTTTAATGCTCTGGGTTGACCAGAATGGAACTCAAACACAGACAGCACATGAGTTTGTTGGGGGTCTTGCTTTTGCATTGAGGATGAGAGGAGGGGTCCTCTTGTGCAGGATGAGTTGAAGGTAAAAGCGATGACAAACGGGGAACAGATGCAAATCTGACGCTATAGGACGGTGTTGGGGAGGAAACCTTGGATGGGTGTAAATAGCAAGGTAACCCAGGTGACAGATTAAGTGCGTTGTTCGGAAAGGGTCAGCCCTCGAGAGTGGTGCCTTTCTTATCGGAAGAGCATTCTTCATTATTCACAAACTCCAGGGCCCGTGGTCACACAGCTCTGGGGACCCCCAGAAGACCCTCAAAGAGACACTCCCACCTCCCCCAGCTTGGGATAATTAGCCTTCACCTCCTGTGTCTTCCATGTGTGCCCTTCCCAGAGCTGGCCTTCTCTAGTCCAGCCTGATCGTGTCCGTCCCTAACACAGCCCCGTGGCTCCCCACTGCCCTCAATTGGAGGCGTGACCCCCCATCTCTCCACCACGCCATCCTCGCTCCCTGTGTACTGTCTCAGCATCAGGTTAACTGCCATCCCCTGCCCTTGCCGTGACCTGCCCCCCTCTTCACGAATCCTCCTCCCCTGTGCACTCTCAGCTCCCAGGATGCTCCCCACTCTCAGAGCCCTCATCTGCTGACCAGTTTGGCTTCCCTACCAGACCGAAAAACTTCCTCCTGGGCAGGGACTGTGTGTTTCCACTTCAGTAATGCTGGCAACCACACAAGTTTGGGCACCAAATTGCAGAATAAGGCATGCAGTCACTCCTGTCAGCGAGCCACGTGCCCCGACACTGAAGTAACTTGGTCCTAAAAATCACCTCTGCCAGGCCTGGTCCGGCGTCTGGTCCCCTGAACACACACGGGCATCTGAGGCTTTTCTACCTAGCATCCTCTCTTGTCCTGCAGGTGCTCGACGTGTCTGGCGCTGACATGTTGGCCAAGTCAATCGCCAACTGCCAGGTGGAACTTCTGGAAAACTGTGGGCACTCAGTGGTGATGGAGAGGCCCAGGAAGACGGCCAAGCTCATCGTCGACTTCTTAGCTGCTGTGCACAGCACAGGCAACACCAAGAAGCTGGACTGAGACCCCACCTGCAGCCTGCACTCACACACAGCATCCACCCCCATCTCCAGAATCAGACACGGCCACCATTTCTCAGGGATCCTGCCCCAGACGTGGTCGGAGTGCCGGCGTCCCTGAGGAGGCCAGTCCCCTGTCCCCGGTCCCGACAGATCCACAGTGCTTTGGGGGCCACAAGGAAATCTCCAAGATATTTTTCACAATATAGAAACTCACATGAGACAAAATTAAGAAAACCTAGCCAGAGATCTACCCAGAAGTCTTCAAGTCGTGTTGCAAAGCAGCTGCCTTGGGACCGTAATCACCGAGGCCATTTTCTTTAAAACATCCTTCACAGACTGAGACTCGAGGTTTTTCTGCTGCTTCGATGTTCTCCCCTGCATGGTCAGTGGCTGTTTTAGGAGCATTAGTCTCCATCTGCTGAGCCCTTCTTGTTTATGTCTAGTTTAAGTTTTATGTAGAGGCCCCTATGAATGCAAGTCTGTCAGCTGCAAGACCAGGGAGCAAGATGCAAACTATAAACGATATTAGCCCGCGAGGAGGGGTGCGGTCCCACATCTGCGGCCCCCTAGCTGCCGGAGCAGTGGAGAGCACGGGTCGGGGCGCTGATGGGCCCCTGCACGTCAGCCCTGTCATGAGGGAACCCGCAATGGTCGCCATACGAAGAACAGGGTGGGTTTCCTGGGAATCAGCGATTATTTTTTAAAATAGGACTAATGAAGCAATAATGTTCTGTAATCAGACCTGGATTCCACACACAGGCACCTCGTAGGCATCTTTTCTATCTTGCTGCGCTACTGAAGACCCTTGGGTGTAAAATACTAGTTTGTTAATGAATTCTGTGAATTCTGTGAACAGTCATGTGATTGAAAATAAGTCTAAACAGCTGTAAAAGTGACCACAATGTCATGAAATAAATTTAATAAATCTAGATCAGCAACATGCAGATGGTTTCTGTTCCTAAGCTCCTATTTAAGTACAACGTTGGCAGATTTCCTGTTAACTTTAAGAAGCGTTTTTTCACGTAAGGCTTCTTCTAAGGCACTGGAAGACCTTATTTGGATGAGTTATTAGTTTTAAGAAAATCATGTTTGTCATTTTTATTCAGCTGAAATTGTATATCAGAAACAAAAGGCAGGTCATCAGACTGTTCCTTTTGACCCTTGTCTGTTGTACTGAGGAGCCCTTAAAATTCCCAGAGCTTCAGGGCACCTGGGTGACTCGGTTAAGCATCCGACTCTTGATCTCAGCTCAGGTCTTGATCTCAGGGTCGTGAATTTGAGCCGTGTGCTGGGCTTCATGCTGGGCATGGAGCCTACTTAAAAAAAAAAAAAAAAAATCCTCAGAGCTTGAATCCACCAAGTCTTTTTACAGAATCTGCAGCCAAGTAGTTCTGGAAATAAAATGAGATAAATTTTATAGTTTAAATTAAAAACTATAGTTATAGTTTAAACTTTATATTTTAATTTATCAGAGAAGGACAGAACACAGATCTTAAAAACAAGAAGATATGAAAATGTGATGTCTCGGACAGGCGGGCTGCAGCTAACCCAGTGTTCAGAGGGAATGTTAGAGCCCTCGGTACACATATTAGCAAAGAGGAGGGGTGGCTGGCTGGCTCAGTCGGTGGAGTGTGCAACTCTTGATCTCGGGGTTGTGAATTTGAGCCCCACGTTGGGTGTAAAGATTACTTAAAAATAAAATCTTTTTTAAAGAGTCTATTTATTAGAGAAAGAGCACACAAGCAGGGGGAGGGGGAGAGGGAGAAGCAGACTCCCCACTTCCTGTGAGCAGGGAGACCGATGTGGGGCTCAATCCCAGGACCCCAGGATCATGACCTGAGCTAAAGGCAGATGCTTAACCAACTGAGCCACCCAGGTGCCCCTTAAAAATAAAAAATTTTTAAAAAATCATAAATCAGAAACCTAGAAAAAAATAGAAGGAAATAATACAGGTGAGAGCAAAAATCAATGGCATGGAAAAAAGAGTAGATACTAAACACACTGCTTGTTCCAGTCTTTCATGTTCATTAGGAATTCTGAGTTTAATGCGGTCCTGGGGACAGGGGTCAGTCTGGGTGGGTTTGGGTGATGAGGGACGGTGCCCAGGGTAGCTGAAGACGCCTCCAGCCTGGGGTAAGTCCTGCAAATTGGAAAGCGTACTAGGTGCAGGAATTGTTACGCCCTGGGTGAACGGCAGCTGAGGATCACATCCACAGTCGCTGCTGCATTGCACCCACACTGGGCCCATCCAGGCCGCGGTGTGGGCTGCCCGTCCCACCAGGAGGACAGTGGGCAGGGTCTGCAGTGGCAGGATGCAGACCCCGCCTCCTCTGCTGTCACGCGAACGCATCAACGGGAAGTCATGAGCAGAGCATATGAAAGAGTCCTTCGGACAGACCTAAAAACTGGGTTGTTGTGGTTCTCCCTTGGGCCTGCACTTCTGGCCCCACCGTGTTAGGAAGACTTGAAAGCAGACACGCACAGCTCCCCTTTGGCACCCCACGTTTTGCCTTTGTGATTACGAAGAGCTTGCTGGTGACCGCCAGCTGGCTGCCCCCCAAAACAAGGCCCACTGGACCATGTGGTGGCGCCTTTAACGGCAGTCTTGGAGAGAAGAAAAGGGTCATTCAGCACAGCCTTGCCTGAAAGACTGCCAGAAGTTTCTGCAGTCAGATGCTCTACCACTGAGCTATACCCCTGCCAGAAGTTTCTGAAGTGACAGTGGAAAGCCCCGAGAATCACAAGCAGACTCACTACCCCACTTCCTGGAATGGGGCCGTCAGGGCTGCTGAGGATGGACCCTGCTGGGCAGGCACTGAGGGAGCTGAGGCCCAGGCCCTGGTTAGCTCTCAATTTGCCATCAGTCTGGGCTTCTTGTCCAGCGCAGACGCAGCACCAGGAGTGACTGAGGCAAGGAACACAAGAGTTTGATGGTGCTGCCCGTGCGTTTAAGTCTGCCTTCCGTTTGAGGCCCCATGAGTATTCCCCATCCCAGGGAACCTTCCTTGTTGTTTTTTCCAAAGGAAGTTCCCAGAAGGTACTGGGAGATTATAAGGTGGGTCAGGCCAGCTGATGCTCTTCCAAGTATGTTTCGTGCATCATCGTAACAAGTTCTCACACACCCCTAAAAGGTACATACAACCTGTGCCCGTTTTATTTTTATTTTTTTAAGCTGTGCCCATTTTACAGCCAGACAACTGAGGCAGGGAGAAGTGAACTATCTTGCCCAAGGTCACACAAATAACAAGTAGAGAGAGGCGCCTGGCTGGCTCAGTGGGTGGAGCATGCAACTCTTGATCTCAGGGGTGTAGGTTCGAACCCCACGTTGGGTGTAGAGATGACTTGAAAATAAAAAAATAAAAAATCTTTTAAAAAAGATTAAAAATAAAAAAAGATAGAGGGGTGCCTGGGTGGCTCAGTTGGTTAAGCGTCTGCCTTTAGCTCAGGTCATGATCCCAGGGTCCTGGGATCGAGCCCTGCATTGGGCTCCCTGCTTGGCGGGGGGCCTGCCTCTCCCTCTCCCACTCCCCCTGCTTGTGTTCCCTCTCTCGTCTCTCTCTCTCTCCTTCTGTCAAAATAAATAAAGTCTTTAAAAAAAAAAAAAGAGACAGCTTATGATTGAAGGTGACTTTGCAAAAACAATGTTTTCACCGGTTCAGGCAGGAGCTCTCTGGCCCAACTTCCAGTGGAGCCTGGGGCCCTGTTGACTCACCTGCACCAGGCCAGTGTGGGGCAGCTCCGGCCACCATCACTGAGGTCACACGCCCCAGGTCCCTGCTGAAGACGGTGACCCAGTTGTTCACTCAGCAAATAGTTAAGGCTATCCCAGTGCCCAGCCTCCTGCTAAGTAGGAAACAAGCTTACCTACATTCCAGCATCTCAGGGGCCTCAAGGGACAGCCTGCTCATCTTTCAGTCTCTTTAGTAACCAGGACTTGTGTCATGCCCTCCCTGGAAGGGCTCATTCACCTTGTTGATAACCCTCATCTCTCTACCATACTCAGGTGAGCCAACGGGGCCCCAGATCATCAGTGTTCCTTGCCCAAAGGAGTTTTCTGGAGGGGAGGTCTCTGCTTCTTGCCCCTTGGGGTCAGGCTTGGAAAGCAGTCAGTTGATTTGGCTCTGCTCCTGGCTGCCATTCCAGAAGTGGCCCGAGGCTCTGCCTGGGATCAAGTTCAGGCTCCCTTTGAAGGGGGTCAACTCCCCGGACTTTATACCAGCCAGGGCTTTCCCACTGCCTTCAGAAAAATTTTTAGGTTTTAATTAAATATAAATGCTGACTTTAGCTCCCTCATTTACTTCCCAAGCCCTGGATATATCGATCTCAGGACAATCATTAGTTGGTTCATGAAATAAACATTGTTCTAAAATGATGGATGCAAATTTTAACATCTGCATGTACCAGCCTTCTGCTTTGGGGACTTCCTGTCTTAGATTGAGAAGTCTTTTATTAAAAGTGGCAATTCACTGGGTCTGTTCCAAAAATGTTTGCTGAAATACTCTTTGGCCAGGTTTGGGATTTTTTTTTGCTTTTGTTTTTGTTTTAACTCTTAGTCTGTCTCTGTCTCTCCTCTACTCCTCCCTCACCCCATCTGTTTCATCACTTTATCTGTCTCCTATCCATCTGTCTGTCTCTTTTACCCATGCACACAGGCAAACAGAGACACACACTCCCCTGACAGGTGGGAGCCTGGCTCTTCTGATCCTTCATTTTGTATGTCTTCGACACGACTCCTTGAACCATACAGACTGGGCTTTCTCACCAGCCGCTTCTCTCTCCCCCTGCCATAGTTGGATGATGTTCGTACAACCCCTCCATCCCTGAAAGGAGGCAAAAAAGTAGAGAGGGGGTGGAAGTGGTCACAGATGGGGCAGTGGAGATGTGCTCACATTACCTGCTGAAGTCGGGACCAGCTACCCTGGGGCTCTGGAGTGGAGGTCACCAATAAGCGGGCCTGTGGTTGCCTGTGATGGGATGAAGTCTTGCATGACCATCACTAGCCTAGTCGGGGACAGGATATCAGATGGCTCCTTTTAGCAACAGGAAGGCCCTTCTCCCTTGGCTCCTAGAGGAACCTTTCCTTCATGGCTTGCTGGATCTTTGGTCTCTCTATCCTCCAGGCAATGACCAGGAACCTTAGGGCACACCTAGGGGGTGTCCAAGCTCCAGCAGGGGATGGGAAGAGAAGGAAGGATTCTTAGGGGCAAGAAAGAGGCAACTATTGACATGAGTATAGGTCTACAATCCCTTACCAAACCTCCAAGAGCCAGATGTGATTCCAAATTCAGAAAGTTTCCCATTTTAGAAAGGTATTAGGGGGTGTACACCACAGATTATGTAACATCCCCAGTGGGGGCTGGGGCTGCCTTATATGATCAAATGCATTGACATTTCTGCTGTGCAATGTATGAATATCCACAGTAAATGGGACAAAATCTATAAAAATCTTCATCTCTGTTCAGATTAAGCGTTGGGTGCCACACGAAGAAAGATTTGGTTTCCATGTTTTTCTTGGATTTCAGAATTGCGGATAAGGGATAGCAGGCCTCCACTCCCTGTTTCCTCTCTCCTGCCTCGGGGTTGGGCGTTGGGGGAAGAGTTGGGGGGCAGGAGGGGGCACCTTGAGGAAGAGTTGGTTCTTCCAAGTGGGAAGAGAGGCATACAAATGGGTGTGGTCCATGGCTCCCTCTTGTGACTATTAGGAGCAAGTCTTGATTTTTATTTCACAATTTTTTACTTGACAATTATTAAATTATACAAATAATGCCCTGTCACTTTAAAATAAATAAAACAAAATGAATGTTTAAAAATTATGCTTATACATACATATGCATCAACAGAGAGGCCCCTACGGCTGGTTTATTGGTGTGTGTGTGTTTGTGTGTGTTTTACATAAATGGGGTCATGCTGGGCATTACTGTTGCCCACCCCTCACCCCTTGCTTGTTCTTTCCACTTACCTCTATGTCTTGGGCCTCTTATAGTTCAGAACCCACAGATCCCCCAGGTTCCCATAGTGGAGATGCAGAGGCCTCCAGAGGAAGGGGGGGTACAGTGAGGGTGGACTTCTTTGTAGGAACCTGCTGAATCCCTCAGAAAGGATCTCTGAATTTTGAGAAAACTTCTTGGGCCCCTCCAGAAACAGGCTGCTTAATTACAGGGTGGTTATCCCTTCCTCAAATTCTCCCTTCCTAGGGTCCTAGAGCCTTTTTTTAGGGGAGAAGTTTCTAAGGTCACTTGTAAGGAAAGCTTCCGCCATCATTTAAATACATTTCAGAAATGCTGGATGAAACAAAGTTAAATAGCCTGGCTCCCACTCCAGCCCCCAACACAAGCAGGGACTGACTGGGAAGAAGCAAAAACATCCTCAGAAGGCAGCCAGGGATGGGGCCGGGCAGGGGCTGAGGCAGGGACCAGGCCAATGTGCTACTCCCCTGGATCATTTTGGGCAGGAGCTTCTGGTCTTTTTTACCATTGACTGGTGAGTCAGTCAGAGTCCTTGCTGCAGCACGTGCTGCTAGCGAATGTCCCCTTCCCAGATCCCTGTTACTGACTGCTCCCCCCCCACACACACCTGCTGTGAGGACTGGCTGCTGAGGAAACACACCTGCCCTTCTCCCAGAGAACCACGCTCCGACGACAGGAGATGCCTGAGAGGTGGTGCCCCATTCTCTTCCTCTCACCTCCTGGGGTTACCAGACAAAACACAGGATGCCCAGCTAAATTTAATTTCAGACAATGAACACTTTCTTAGCATGAGGATATCCTATTCACTGTTTATCTGAAACTCAAATTGAACTGGGCAACTGTATTTGCTAAATCTGGCAACCCTACAGCTGGCAGTCAATGACTGGGGGTGGGGGGAGGCAGGTATGATGAAGGCTTGGCCCCCTTGCCTCCAAGGCTGGAAGCTTGCTGGTGTCATTTATGTTCCAGGGCTCCTTGTGGGATCAGCCTGAGGCTGGGCTTCAGCTGAACCCACATCTTTGCTTAGCTCCTTCCCCTGCCCATCCTGCTTTCCTCCTCCCTTGCAGGTTTCCCCTGAGAGCTGCCCCCAGTCAATTACTTCCACGAGGATCCCTGTCTGAGGCTTGGCCTCCGGGGACTCAAAAACATGCCTACTTCTCAATTTCCTGTTTGGAGAGGATGCTCAGGGTTGCCTCAAAGAGCAACTTCCGGCCTTGTCATCCATCCCATGGGTTCTGAGGCTTCTCGCCACCTTAGACAAAGAATTTACCCTCTCTAAACTCCTTTCTTTTTTTCATCTGTGAAAGGCAATAATGTGACATTGCAGGGTAGCTGGGATAACGTGAGCAAGTGCTCTGGCACTTGGCAAGTCTCCCTAAATGGAAACAACAGCTGTCGTTCCACAGCATTTTAGCTTCTGGTCATTTTCACTCCCTTTGTCCTACCTTCCCAATCTTCTTACATGAGTGGATATGATTCCCATGAGTCTGATGGAGATTTGTGGCTGTAATCCTACTTGGGCCTCTCTCTTGCCTTTTCTTCCCAAGGCTGCGAAAGCACCTCAGTTTTAGCAAAAGTCATTTGGCACCAGTTCACAAGACGGGGGGGTGGGGGGAATAAAAGCTCAACACAGCAGTGGGGAGGAAGTGTGGACTCAACTCTTTCTTGGCTGCCATAGCTTCCAGGACCATAAAATACTCGCCGATCTGCCCCAACAACTTTGCTCTGAAATGTCAGAAACACAGTGTCTGGAATGGCCATCTTGAGCCAAATGACTCCACCAATGCAATGCTGGGCAACTTTTATAAAAACTGAGGCAGGTTCGTGTGTTATGTTTTAGAGTGATGTTAAGATACATTGTTAAGAGGGGCGGCTGGGTGGCTCAGTCCTTAAGCATCTGCCTTCAGCTCAGGTTGTGATCCCAGGGTCCAGGGATCAAGCCCCGCATCGAGCCCCGCATGGGGCTCCCCGCTCAGCGGGGAGTCTGCTTCTCCCTCTCCCTCTGCCTGCTGCTTCCCCCCTACACACACACTTCTGCTCACTCTCTCTGTCAAATAAATAAATAAAATCTTAAAAAAAAATAAATATTGTTAAGAAGGGAAAGCGCCCCTACCGTATCTCTGGAAGGACACTTAAGAAACTCCTACCCGTGGATGCCCCTGGGGAGAAAGGCTGGCTGGGTAAGGGGTGGGAGGGAGACTTGCTTTACATTGTTTATCCCTTTATACTATCTGAAATGTAGGCCACATGCCAACAGTATCTATTAAGAAAATAGATACCATTTAACTAAAAAACTGTGGTTATCATTCAAAGGTATCTCTTTTATTCTAAACTGAATTAATGAGGCAACACAGAAAATTCAGGCAGCTTGGAAGGCACTTCATTTTCAGGGTTTGGTGCAGAAAAGTGAAAATTATCCAAGTTCTTTGAAGTCTAAAATACATGAGCTGCTCTGTTTTTTCTGGGCTGCAGCCTGGCAGGATGGGTTTGCCAGGTGGCTGGTTTTGGGGACCCTCTTCCATTACTAAGTGTTTCCTGAGCCAGATACTTTACACCAACTATTTTTTCCTCACAACTCTGAGGTAGATGCTACTAATCTCTCCAGGTGACAGATGAGGGGGATGAATAAGTGGCAGAGGATGTATTTGGAGTGAGTTTTGGCAGTTTCTGAAATCCAACCTCTTTTAAGAAAGAAAATGCCACTGTGGGGTCTGTGTTGATTTCCTCTACATCTCCCCCAATCTGGAACAAGTCCTGTCTCCTCTGAGAAGAGAAGGAAGGGAAGCAGAGCTGCAGAACCGGAGAACATGACTATAGCCAAGCCTGAAGTTGCAGGAAACAGCAGAAAGTGGAATTTTGAGAAAAGACACAAGAGAGAAGGTCCCAGCTGACTCCGGCTCCCGCATGCCTGTGCAGGGTAACCTCTGCCCCCAACCCAGGCAGAATCAGCACACCCATCTATGAACTACTGCATTCGCTAAGTGTGTGTTGAGTGCCAGGCACTGGAATGCAATGGTGAGCCAACACAGACAAGGCCCCCATGCTCATGGGGCTTACACTCAAGTTTTGGCAGCCCCAGCCCCTCTCCCATACACACCCCTGATGGATGCCACACAACTGGTGGTAGTACGGTGCAGTATGGAGAGCATGATCTAGAGTCAGACCGCCTGCTCCACCACTTACAACTGTGTGATCTTGGGCAAGTAACAGCCTCTTGGGCCTCAGTCTTCACCCCTGTAAGATGGGGATGATCATAGTAATAGCTACCTTAGGATTGTGTGAGAGTTCCAGGAGATAACATATGAAAAATTTTTTTCATGGCGCCTGGCCCAAAGAAAGTACTTGATAAATATTAGCTGCTATTACTACTACTGCTGCTGCTGCTGCTGCTGCTGCTGCTGCTATTACTACTATTACTATTATTATATACAAACACTACCTGTTTCACGAATACAGGGCCATATCTTCTTGTTCTCCGCTGAGTTCCCAGTACCTAGCACATAATTGGGACTTAGCATGAATAAAGGCATAGATGAAACCTGGCTTACATTTGAAGATACGACATTCTGGATCTTATGTCAACCCAGATAGATAACCTACTATGTGCTGGGAGCCACAAGGGACATTAAGAGTGGTTCCCGTCCTTGGGGTGCTTGACAGAAGATGCTCAGCAGAAGAGATGCTAGATATAAAGTTGAATGAATGCATGGATAAATGAATGACTATGAAAGCGAGCTCCTGTGCCGAATAAACACATCCGGAGTCCCGTACCCCATACACACATTCGCTCACAGAGCTTTCTCTGGAGTGGGCACCAGGGGGCACTGAGCTCGGCCAGTCTCAGCTCCTCATCAGGATTCACGCCCAGGTTCTCAGGTGGACGCCGCGCGGTGACGTCATATCCGCGCCTAGACGTCACGCTTCCGGGGCGGGGGCGAAACAGGAGCCAAACGTAAGTATCCCCGGAGTTTTCTGGGCCCAGGGTCTGGCCTTTGCGGGGGAACGCCAAGCTTTGGCGGATTCTTGCAGTGAACAGGAGTCAGGGAGGCGCCAGGTTAGTGCGACCGAAAGCAGGTAAGCGGAAACCCATAGCAGAGCGGCTTTTGCCGGGAGTGAGCTCTGTCGGCCGCGCTGGTGACGCACGGCCTGCGCGCCAAGTGCGCATGCGCAAGGTGGGAGTTACAGCGGGCGGCGCTCGGCCATCTGAGGTACCAAACCTCTCTGGCCCAAGACGCCGCGGGCGGCCGGCGAGATCCGGCAGCGCACCTCCCGGGGCACCTGTATTACGGGGTCTCGGTAGCACATGGTGGCTGCGAGGAGTGAGCGGGACCACGTGTGCAGAGCGCATGCGCCCGGCACCAGGTGGGCGCTAAATAAATGGGGGACGTTAGTCAAAAAAAAGTTGAAAACAACTGAAGTGTCCAACAGTAGGGGACTGGGCTTTTTTTTTTTTAATGATTCGTTTGGCCCCAAACTTATATATTGAACGTATACTGTGTGCACTTTTAGATTCCTAGGAAACAGTAGTGAACAAGATAGAACCCCGTTTCTTGCAGAGTGTACATTCTGTTGTGGGGGAGGGAAGTACAAATAGAGAATAAATGAATTACGTAGTTGTGTTAGAAGGTGGTAAGTGCTATGGGGAAAAAACTAGAACAGGGGCATGGAGGGGCTGCCGTATTAGATAGAACAGCCACCGGACCAAATCGAGGGGTGAGATTTGATCAAAGCCATGAAGGAAGCGAGGGAGCGAGGCATCTGGCTACCTGGAGGAAGAATATTCCCAGCATGTGGAAAAGCTAGGAGCGGAGAGGCGCAGAGACGGGAGGGAAACGGTGTGTGAGGAAGAGCTAGGAGGAGTCTGGTGGAGGGAGTTGAGCAAGGGAGCATGGTCAGGGCTGTTGGAGGCAGCGGTACAATTCAGGTAAGGCCTTGCAGGGCTTGTAAGTCCTTTGTGTTTACTCTGAGTAAAACGGGAACCATTGCACTGTTTTGAGCAGAGGAATGGCAGGGGCTTGAACAGGTTTTAACTGGCTTGCTCTGGCTGCTGTAGAGACTAGATTGGGGGGTGGGGGGTGGGGAGCAGGTGGAAGCAGGGACACCTATTACTAATAGGTGTCCTAATGAGCATCCCTGCAGCCATTACAAAGGCTGGCTTCAAAGATGATAACAAGAGCTATGGAAGTGCTTTCATTGTTGTGGTGAGCCTGGCGGATTTGCCAGGCTGTATGAAGAGTACCCAGGCATCCTCTCCTTTAATCTCGGGACAGCCTGCAGAGGGCAATACTGTCACTGCCTCTGAGGCTGAGGCCTATGTGGAGGGGACTGCTCAGTAAACACTTGTTCCTAAGTCTTTTTTGGTAAAATATACCTAACATAAAATTTACCATTTTTAAGGGTACAGCCTGTTGATGTAAAGTATATTAACACTGTTATGAAACCATTATCACTACCCATTTCCAGAATACTCCTTAAGTCTTCATTGTTATTGGCATCCTGAGCCCCAGGCACAATCTCATTCCCCTAGCTCAGGCAGCCAACTCCCATCAAGGCTGTTGGTAACTGTTAAAAAACACCTGTCATGTGCCAGACAATGAATGAAGTGATTGAGGGTCCTATTCTCCCTGCCCTTCTAGTCAGGGATGACTCTAATGATTGGGAAAGAATCATCAGCTGATTATTTCTGCAGTCTTGAACATACAGGCCTAATACTTCTCACCATTCAGTAAGTGTTTATTGAATACCTACTCTGTGCCAGACACAGTAACTATTCATGTTTTTAAGTGGATGCTTGGATGTAGCTCCTTGACCCTAACTTCTCATTTTCTCTGAGGGCATCATCTAGGAGTGCTTGAAACTGGACCTGACGCAGAGGTTTTGTAAATGCCGGTTTATAGCTATATGACCTTGGCTAATTCCCTTTCCTTGGTTGGACCTCAGTTTTCTGGTTCCTTTAGTGGGGAACCAGATATTGAACAAAGAGTATTAAGAGATTGCATAACAAGTAAATCTAATTTAGAACAAGGTGTCCAAAAGGCTTTCTTGAAGAGGTGAAATTCCTAGGAGAGGTGACCTTTAAGCTAAAATTCAAAGGATGAATAGGGGCTATCCAGGGGAAGAGTGAGGTAGGAGTGGACCCGATGACAGATTCTCCCCAGGGGGGTCAGCATGTTGTGCATTCTTGAAGGATCCAGGTCTATTAGAAATGACATGAGTGCCCATTCCAGGAATTCCTCTTCTCAAACCCCTTGCTGTCTAAGCTCGATCTTTGGCGGGGCGGGGCGGTGGGGGGGGGCGTTTACTATCAAATAGCTCTGTATAGACCTGGCCTTCAGAGAACAGGCAGGTCCAGCATGGGATGGGACAGCAGAACTACCACTCCTCATTCTGTTCATGTTCTGTGTTGACTGAGAGTAAACAAGAAGATCCTGCATTTTATTCCTGTATGCTATTTTTTTTAAAAGATTTTATTTATGGGCGCCTGGGTGGCTCAGTTGGTTAAGCGACTGCCTTCGGCTCAGGTCATGATCCTGGAGTCCCGGGATCGAGTCCCGCATCGGGCTCCCTGCTCAGCAGGGAGTCTGCTTCTCCCTCTGACCCTCTTCCCTCTCATGCTCTCTATCTCTCATTCTCTCTCTCTCAAATAAATAAATAAATAAATCTTTAAAAAAAAAAAAAGATTTTATTTATTTAGCTGTCAGAGAGAGAGAGCACAAGCAGGGGGAGCAGCAGACAGGGGGAGAAGCAGCTCCCGGCTGAGCAAGGAGCCCAATGCAGGGCTCAGTCTCAGGGCCTTGGGATCATGATGTGAGCCTAAGGCAGATGCTTAACTGACTGAGCCATCCAGGTGTCCCCCCCCCTTTTTTTAAATTAGGAGGCATCATACCAGAGTGGTCTTGAGGGGCTCAGGAGTGGTTGGAATCTGTGTGCCCTTGGGCAAGTGTTACCTCTCTGCCAAGCCTCAATGTCCTCTTCTTAAAAATGGAGGGGAAAAAGTGAGAATAATAATAGCTTTTACTTCATGGGATCATTTTGAAGACTTATGACCTAAGGCATGTGGGGCATTTAGCACAGAGCCAGGTACTTAGGGAAAAATGTCCATTGGGATTACGTTATTAGAATTTAAGAGCACAACAGTCTGGCATATATAAAATCTAGAAACTTTCTTTGTGTCTGTATGGGTAAATTTGGTTTGACCAGAAATAAAAGAATTACTATACTAGGAGTTCTTTTAGAAATCAAATGGGTCAAAAAAAAAAAAAAAAAAAAGAAAAGGGGTACCTGGCTAGTTCAGTCAGAGGAGCATGTGACTTGATCTCAGGGTCATGAGCTCAAGCCCCACGTTGGATGTAGAGATTACTTAAATAAATAAGTAAACTTGAGGGGCACCTGGGTGGCTCAGTCAGTTAAGCGTCTGCCTTCGGCTCAGGTCATGATCCCAGGGTCCTGGGATCGAGCCCCGCATTGGGCTCCCTGCTCAGCGGGAAGCCTACTTCTCCCTCTCCCACTCCCCCTGCTTGTGTTCCCTCTCTCACTGTGTCTCTGTCAAATAAATAAATAAAATCTTAAAAATAAATAAATAAATACACTTGAGAAACATCAAATGGGTTCAGGGTGCCTGTCTGGTTCAGTTGGTAGAGCATGAGACTCTGGATCTCAGGGTTGTGAGTTCAAGCCACACAGTGGGTGTAGAGCTTACTTTAAAAAAAAAAAAAATCAAAATGGGTTAAATTCTCATTTAAAAAATGGGGGGGGAAAGTGAAAAATAGGTTGTACCTTGCTAATTTGTAGCCCTCTTGATTTTTCATTTCTAGATGTGGTCAGCTTTGGAAAAGATGCCAGCTCCAGCCACCACATATGAAAGAATAGTTTACAAAAATCCCTCTGAGCACCATTATATGAAAGTCCGCCTGTGAGTTCTCCTAAGTTCTATTTGTGACTACATTTTTATGAATCTGAATAGTATGAAACTTGATACATTTTTTTCTTTTTTATGTTTTTATAGAGAATTTCAAGATCGTGGGGTTGGACTGAATGCTGCACAGTTCAAACAGCTGCTTATTTCAGCCTTGAAGGACCTCTTTGGGGAGGTATGAATCACTTGGTAGATTGAACACTCCTAAGATCTTTGTAAGAAATACTAAAACAATGCTTTTCCAAATAATTATTTTAAAACTTTAAAAACATATTTGAAATTGCAGAGCAGACTTTCAAAAATGATGAATTTTGGGTAGGTTTGTTCTAATATGCCTTCTATTTGACAAGGAACTTGTTAGACAAGTGTTTTAGTGCCATGCTACTCCCCAGTATGGTCCAGACCGGCAACCTGCAAAGTTTTTTGGGTTTTTTGTTTTGTTTTGTCTTGTTTTGTTTTAAGATTTTATTTATTTAGAGAGTGTGTGTGAGCAGGGAGAGGGGCAGAGGGAGAGGGAAGGAGAACCCCAAGCAGACCCCACACTGAGCGCAGAGCCCAACCAGGGCTCAGCCTCAGGACCCGAGATCACAACTCGACCCAAAATCAAGAGTCGGACACATAACTGCCTGAGCCACCCAGGCGCCCCGAGCAAACAGTTTTTTTGCCCATTGTGAAGATTTACACCAGAATCAGCACACTACTTCCTTTACTGAAAAAGTCTCCGTAAACAAAAATTGAGATGAACTATCAGAAGAGCTTGGTTAGAGCCCCACGTTGGTGTAGAGATTACTAAAAATAAATAAATAAACTTTAAAAAAAACTGAGCTGAACTAAACAATGTACTTAGTGGTATTGTTGATTTGCATTGTGTTACAGCCTCTTATTTTATCACAGGCCAGCACATTGAGTAGTCCTATTTTAGCATTTACTTGAAAATAAGTAGAATTTTGAGAGAGAACAAAGACAGACGATTCAGGAAATTATTTCCTGATTCATATGTTTTATCAAGTCATAATCTGGTAAGCATCTCATTAAAATTAAAAACGTACACACCACAGCAGACTCAGTTAAGAGGCTGAAAAGACAAATTACAGACTGGGGGAACTCAGGCGCCTGGGTGGCTCAGTTGGTTAGGCATCTGCCTTGGGTTCAGGTCATGATCCCAGGGTCCTGGGATTGAGTCCCGCATTGGGCTCCCTGCTCAGCGGGGAGTCTGCTTCTCCCTCTGTTTCCCCGTGTGCATACTCGCACGCTCTCTCTCTCTCTCTCTCAAAAATAAATAAATAATCTTTTAAAAAATAAAAAGAACTCTAAAAACTCAATAATGAAGAAAACCAAACATTTCAACTTGAAAATGTGTAAAAGACACAAATAGACATTTCACTAAAAATGAGGTACTGTTGACAAAGAAGCACATGAATGAAGAGATGTTCAACATTATTAGCCATTGGGGAAATGCACATTAAAAACACACTAAGCTCCAGAAAACAACAACAACAACAAAACACAATGGGTGCGGGTGCCTGGCTGGCTCAGTTGGTGGAGCATGCGACTCTTGATCTTTTGACTCTTGACTCTTGGTTGTGAGCTTGGGCCCCATGTTGGGTGTCAAGATTATTTAAAAATAAAATCTTTAAAAAATAAGTAAATAAAACACAGTGAGCTATCACTACACACGTAACAGAAAAACTGAAAATAAAAAAAATAGTGATAATACTAAGTGCTGGTGAGGATGTGGAGAAACTGGATCACTCATTCATTCATTCATTGCTAATGGAAATGCAAAATGGCACAGCCACGGGCACCTGGGTGACTCAGTCATTGGGCGTCTGCCTTCAGCTCAGGCATGATCACAGGGTCCTGGGATCGAGCCCCGTGTTGGGCTCCCTGCTCAGTGGGAAGCCTGCTTCTCCCACTCCCCCTGGTTGTGTTCCCTCTCTCTCTGTGTCTCTGTGTCTCAAATAAATAAATGAAATCTTAAAAAAAAATGGCACAGCCACTTTGGAATACCATTTGACAGTTTCTAAAAACAACTAAACATGCATCTACTATACTACCCAGCAGTTAACACACCTAGGCATTTGTCCCAGGAAGTAAAAACTTAACGTTCATATAAAACTTGTATGTGAGTGTTCATAGCAGCTTTATTTGTAAGAGCCCAAAAACAGAAATCAACCAGATGTCCTTCAATGAGTGAGTACTTAAACATTCATGATATATTGATAACATAGAATATAGTGAATAATAAAAAGGAACAAACTATAGATACACATAAAAACTTAACTGAATCTCCAGAGAACTATGCTAAGTGAAAAAGCTAATTCCAAAAGGTGACATTCTGGGTAATCCCATTTGTATCATGCTCCTGAAATAATGTAATTATATAATCTGGAGAAAGGTTCGTGGTTAGGGATTGGGAGGAGGAGTGGGTGTGACTAAAACAAGGTAGAAGAGGAAGAGCGCCCTGTGGCAATGGTGTAATTCTATCTTGCTGATGGTAGTGGTTGCATAAAACTATCTATGTGGTAAGATTGCATGGAAGTATGCACACACGCACACATACACGCACACACATGCACGGACAAATAGGAGTATGTGTATAACTGGTAAAATCTGAATAAACTGGTTTATCAATTTTAGGTTTTTGGTTTTGATATTGTTTGATATTACTGGGGGAGGCTTCATGAAGGGCGCATAGAACCTTCCTGTAAATTTCATTGTAACCTCCTGTGATTCTAATTTTTCAAAATAAAAAGTTTAAGAAAAAAGTGTGTACCTTCTCTGTTGGGTATAAAACCTGGTTCCAGAATGATGAGTATTATGAGAGAGGAAGTGTATGCTTTTTATGTGTGAAACAGCATAGAAAGCAATTGAGCTTAATCTTGGGGATCAGGGATGGAACTTTTTTAACCCTGAGATCAAAAGTCTCCAGCTCTACTAACTGAGCCAGCCAGGCACCCCCAGGGATGGAACAATTTAAACAAAGACTTGAAGGGTGAAGAGTCATTAGCAATATGAAGAGTTACAGGAAGAACATTCTAGACAGGGGTAATTGTAAATAAGCAGTCCCAGTACTACAGCACCACTAAATAAATACTGCTTTTTTGGAGGAGAAAAGCAGTTGGCAGGATTAGTTATTAGACTTTAAGAATAGTGATGATAGGGGCACCTGGGTGGCTCAGTTGGTTAAGCGTCTGCCTTCAGCTTGGGTCATGATCCCAGAATCTGGGGATGGAGCCCTGTGTTGGGCTTCCTGCTCAGCAGGGAGTCTGCTTCTCCCTCTGCCCCTCCCTCTGCTTGTGCTTACTCTCATTCTTTCTCTCTTTCTAGCTTGCTCTCTCTCAAATAAATAAAATCTTTAAAAAAAAAAGGATAGCCCTAATAGGGGTACCCTGCTGCCTCAATCATTGGAGCATGCAATTCTTGATCTCAGGGTTGTGAGTTCGGGCACCACATTGGGTGTAGAGATTACTTTAAAAAAATAAAAAAAAGTGATAATTATAGTCTGCTGATAGTATTTTTCCATACCTAGGTTGATGCAGCCTTACCCTTGGACATCCTAACTTATGAAGAGAAGACCCTGTCAGCCATCTTGAGGATATGTAGCAGGTACGACAGAGGCACCTTTGTAGTATAACAGAGCAGAGAGATGGATGGAGAAATAGAGCAAAAATGCTCTTCTCTAAGAGGAGGCTTGTCATTGTGAGCTCTGAGTAGTTTTTGGAAGTTTAAACTGGGAAGGATATGAACTTTTATCCACCAGGAGCTTAGACTATACAGAGCAAAACTCATGATTTGCTTACAACTGTAGTGTTTCCCAGTTGGTGGCCATGGTTGCAAACTCAAAAATGTGTATTTTATTTTATTTTATTTTATTTTTTTAAAGATTTTATTTATTTGAGAGAGAGGATGAGATAGAGAGAGAGCATGAGAGAGGGGAGAGGGTCAGAGGGAGAAGCAGACTCCCTGCTGAGCAGGGAGCCCGATGTGGGACTCGATCCCGGGACTCCAGGATCATGACCTGAGCTGAAGGCAGCCGCCTAACCAACTGAGCCACCCAGGCGCCCAAAAATGTGTATTTTAGAAACATTCCTAATTGAGGTTCATTTTATTCTCTGCTATGACATAATGTGCTTTTACTTTTAAAGTTTTCTCATTTAGTGGTCTATTTGGCAGCACATCTACTCAAGTTTTCTCATTTAAATTAGGTTTTCTGGACCTAATTTAACTATCTGGCCCATCACAAAAGTACTAGGGAGATGTCACAGAGACAAATCTTCATGCATTCATTCTTGATCTCTCTACAGTGGTCTTGTCAAATTGTGGAGCTCTTTGACTCTGTTAGGATCCTATAAAGGCAAGAAATGTGCTTTCAGAGTGATTCAGGTAAAGACTGTTCCTTCACATATTCCAAACAAGGCTGAGTAGGGGTCAAGCAGCTTTTTCTTTTTCTTTTTTTTTTTAAGATTTATTTATGAGAGAGAGAGTGAGCGAGTGTTCCGGGGGGGAGGGGCTGAGGGAGAGGAGAGGGAAAGAATCTCAAGCAGACTCCATGCTGAGCAAGGAGCCCGACACAGGGCTCAATCCCATAACCCCAAGATTATGACCTGAGCCAAAATCAAGAGTCAGACACCCAACCAACTGAGCTACCCAGGTACCCCTCAAACTGCTTTTTAGTACATGTCCCATTTTTTGCTTGCATAAATCTAGTGTGGTTAACATTATCCAGTGGCAGCAGTGGGGAGGAATAAGGACTACATTGCTTCTGGAAATGTGAGAGAAAGCACTTAGATTTTAGATTGTATGGGAGATGTTTGGGGATGAAACTTGGAACTCTTGTGGAAAAGTCTTAACTTTTCATTTGTTGCTTAATGCCTGGTGCCTTAAATATTAGGACATGCTTTCTAAACCTACTGTGATCACTTGTGTATCTGAGGATGCTCTTTAAGATGCCACTGCATCAGCTTCGCTTACCCTAGAAAACTAGGCATGTTTCCACACACCCTGTGTTTCAGTGCAGTCTTCTCCCCAGATTTCCTTAACTGTTTTCTTTCTCTTACAGGTTTCTCCATTTCTCCTTGCCTTATCTGGGAATAGCAGGGAACTAGTATTGGATTGAATAGTCTTCAGTTGCAGAAACATCCTTCTCTCAAAAGCATGTTTTGGTGACAATATGCTGTCTGAAGACTGAAGCAGTCTAAAAGCTCCGATTGCTGAAGATGTTCCCCGTAATTTCCCGCCATCATCTGTGGTGGGGTGGGCTTCAAAGGAGAATCTGCCTGAGCCAGCCAGTGGTGAGCAGGCATCACGTTGAGCAGATGCACACCAGAGTTGGAGACCGCGCTGAACTCAGCAGGGCCTTCACACAGAGGGACGTGGCTGCCTTCTCAGAATTAACGGGAGATGTCAATCCTTTGCATTTAAATGAAGATTTTGCAAAGTACACCAAGTTTGGAAAGACAATTGTACACGGAGTTTTGGTCAATGGACTTATTTCGGCTCTCCTGGGAACGAAAATGCCAGGGCCAGGCTGTGTATTACTTTCACAGGAAATTAGCTTTCCAGCCCCTTTATATGTTGGAGAAGTTGTTGTAGCTTCCGCAGAGGTAAAAAGGCTAAAGCGGTTCATTGCTGTTATTGCAGTGTCATGTTTTGTAAGAGAAAGTAAAAAGACTGTTATGGAAGGCTGGGTTAAAGTTATGGTCCCAGAAACTCCCCAGTCCTGAAATGTGTTTAAAGATGGACATTCAAGTGCCAATGGTACTGTTCTTGAAGAGCCTCTGAGGAAAAGGGAATGCTGCTCTTCACCAAGGGATGGCCCATAGACCTAGAAGCCCATGTTGGGGGAGGGGAGCAGGTAGAGGGGTGTTCAAAGGTCCATTGTCCAATTTGGCTTTATGCTTCACACAGACTTGAGTATATTCCTCCTCTGTCTAGGTTTTTAAAATTGAAGAAATACCGGGAAAGTTATTTAGCTAAAGGTTCTTTTAGGATTTCACATCTATTAGATTTGTATTTGAATAACACAAACCTGCCTCTATCTGTGCAGAGTAAGTTTGTCACTGAATTTATAACTAGCATTTATTTAATTACTGAAGGCAACAACAGAATTCAGGTCATCTTTGAACACCTATCTTCTACCAGTCAGGGTACTTAGATCCTGTCCTTCAGCAGTTTCTGAGTCAGAGTTTATTGTAATTTGTTACTGTTTACACCACAGTGGCACCTTGTTCTATCTTCAGTGGCATTTGCTTTTCAGATGGCTTTCCTGTGACTGGAGAAGGGCTTACGTGCACCTTTGGACTCATTTATGTAAACTCTCTCAATCTCATGGGATAACAACACCTACCACACAGGACTGTTGGAGATGCTAGATACAAATAGCTAAGCACAAAGTCCAACCGGTCATCCATTCTCCCCTGTGAATGAAGTTAGAGGTTTTCCCAAGTTTAAAGCAAACTAGCCCACAATTAAACAGGTAACAGACTTCATATTTCAGGATGTCAATCAATTTAAACCTGGAATAGAATTGGAATGCAAAATTTCTATTTTAGTAATCCAGATTATTTTCTCCCTCCCTTGAAAACACTGTGGATTCTCCCCTTTACAAATAATATATGCTTATTGTAAAGATTTATAAATAAAAAGTATAAGGAACCCTGTGGAGGCCAAGTTCTTAAGAGTTGAGGGATATTGAAAATTTAATCAGTATTAAAAAAAAAAAGTTGGGTACTGAAGAGGAAATGCGCCTAATGCGTTTGTACTGAGTGGTCATCCCAACACAGCCAACACTTTTAAGAATCTATAACAGAACATCCATCTCTACTCTGTGGCTTTAGATGGTGGTTCTGATTACAACTAGATGCTTTGATCAGGAAGATCAAGTGTCACTGGTGGGATCAACCCCCATTTTCCGGGAAAAGGTTTTTCCTCCTGGTAGATCAGTAACTAGATTTTTTTTTTTTTTTTTTTTTTACATCAAAGGGATAAATTAAGCAGATTACTAGAAAAAAAATCATTCTGGGCACTAGAGGGCAATGATGTGTATAAATAATATTTTTAAACTGTTGAATATTGTACCACCATATCCTAGTCGGTGGATGGTGAGATGAAAATACTAAAATCAACATGAGAAGCAATGATGCCCTCATGAGTTTCAGAAGGGGCTGTTGTGGGGGCTCAGATACACACGAAGACTTATTCATAGGGGAAGGCTACACAAGCTAAAACTTTGATACAACATTGAAAAAAAAATGAGAACTTGGAGCACAAAATACAGACTCGGAGCTAAGACTGTCTGTTCCTGTAGAACTCATTCTCTGGGACTAGTAGCACTCTTGAAGCATAGGTCCATAAATGGAGTGTAATTTGATTATTAATACTAGTAGCTACCATTTTTGCACTATGAGCCAATCCCCACCCCCCCTTTTGAAAAGATTTTATCTTTGAGAGAGAGTGCCAGTGGGGGAGGGGCAGAGGGAGAGAGAATCTCTGTAAACAGGCTGTGTACTGAGCACGGAGCCTGATGGCAGGGCTTGATCTCATAATCCTGAGATCATGACCTGAGGTGAAGCTGAAACCAAGAGTCAGACACTTAACCAACTGAGCCATCTAGGCACCCCATTTTCTTTTTTTTAATTGAAAATTTTATTTTATTTTTTTAAATTTTATTTATTTGACAGCACAAGTAGGCAGAGTGGCAGGAAGAGGGAGAAGCAGGCTTCCCGCTGAGCAGAGAGCCCGATGCAGGGCTGGATCCCAGGACCCTCATGGGTCCTCATGACTGAACCACCCCAGTGATCCTAAGATTTTATTTGTAAGTACTCTCTACACCCAGTGTGGGGCTCAAACTTACAACCCCAAGATCAAGAGTCACATGCTCCACCAACTGAGCCAGCCAGGTGCCCCAATGAGCCAGTTTTCTACATTAACTCCAATCTTTGAGAACTTTGTGAATTAAAGTTAATGTCCCATTTTAAAGGCAAGGAAATAGACTGATGCTGTGTGACTTGCCCAAGGCTGTACAGAAAATAGACTGATGCTGTGTGACTTGCCCAAGGCTGTAGAGCCTGGGATGCAAATGGGGACCTGCCTGGCTCCAAAGTATTTCTTTTCTCCATCTCCCTGTGGGTCTTACAATGTTCCCATTACTGGAGCCCTGTCAGTTTCTGTAATAGTATCCCGTTATGTGGCATTAAAGTATTCAGAACCACCATTTTATAGAATTCTTTTTATATTCAGAATGTGCTAGATCTTACTTCCTGCTACAGTTGCAGCATTTTCCTATACATTATTAGTTGATGGCTTTCACCCATAACCATCACCTACCCTTTTTCTCAGTTGACATTCAGTGATTACTTGTCTTTAGAGCAGAATTACCAAAAAGGTTATTCTAAAGGTGAAAAGTTATGTGTAGGCCACGTATGGTGGAGACGGGGATGCCAGGCCTGGCTGGTCACTGATACTGTGTAATTCAAAAGTAGCTTATCAATATGAGCATTTTCATTTTTTAAATGGTCCTTGAGTGCCATGGTCTTCTTTGATCTCCGTAAATCAATAAAAGGTTGGACTAGAGAAGTAGGCAAGAAGGGATACTTCTCTGTCAGTGATGACTTCTTATTTTTACTCAGAGATGCTCCAGCCACTCTTGCTTTGTGAAAGCTGGCTCTCAGGGAAACTGGCTGATGATTGTTTTCATATTGAGCCTTGTAGGAAATGCCAAAAGAATGTGGTTCTTCTGATGAAAGCAGGGGTGACCCTCAAATTAGGAACTTCTCTCCAGGATAGTTGAGAGGGGGCCTTGATTGTACTAGGTCACAGGTGGAAGTGAGTACAAAAGTACTGACTAAAATAGCAGGCCAAATTGTACTAGCACTTTCCGCATAGGGGCATCGTAAGACTGCAATTTATGTCATGTTTGATTGCTACAGAAAGATAGACTCATCTTAAGCAATTTCAGCCTAATGTACTGGAAAATTGCTTAACAGATTTTTATATTCTATTAGAAACATTTCCATATTGGTGAGATGCCACTTATTTCTTATTCTGGGCAGCAAATCTTGAGTAACAGCAGGAAGAAAGCCTCACCACAGCCTCCGTTCATCTTGTGGACCTGATTTGCGTATTCATCTAGAAAAAGAAGAAATTGCTAAATGCACACTGGTACCTCTTAGGTAACCGCAGGTCTTCATTTGGTGCTGAATTATTAGCCATTTTTCTTTTATTTTCTTTGAGTATGATTCAGAGACCAATTTACTCCCAAAGAAAATTGCTATTAAATTATATCTATTAAGTTTTTATATTAAAACATACTCTAGCAAGGGTTGACTGTCACTCTGAGCAGCTGTGCCCCTCTGAATGCCTCATGTGTTGGCATAATTTATTAACTGGCTCTATCTGAGCAGAATGGGAGTGCTGTGAAATTACTTTTGGGTTGCACTTCAGTATCTCCGGGGTCCCAGATGTTTCACTTTCTTTGTTCTTGGCTTGCCTTCATTTGGATTACAAACACAGCAGAAATAAGAATTCTCAACATCTTCAGAGAAATGTTGGGTTGGAGCAAAATCAACTACAAGAAACCATTTAAATTGAAAATCCTAAAAGAACCCAAGAATGATGTTAACACTATATAAATAGAACAGGATTAATAGGAGGCCCCACAAACAGTCAATTTCTCGGCCACAATCAATTTCTAGGGTGGCTTTTAGCTGTATATGACCTTTTTTTTTTAAGATTTTATTTATTTGTCAGAGAGAGAGAAAGACTAAGCACAAGCAGGGGGAGCTGCAGACAGAGGGAGTAACAGGCTCCCCGCTGAGCAAGGAGCCCAACATGGGACTCCATCCCAGGACCCTGGGATCATGACCTGAGCCGAAGGCAGACGCTTAACCGACTGAGCCACCCAGGCGCCCCTGTATATGACCTTCTTATAAATCCTGGGCAAAATTCCTCTGTGACATGATAGCAAATCCCAGGGTCTTGGGATTGAGCCCCGAATTGGGCTCCCTGCTCTGCAGGAAGCCTGCTTCTCCCTCTCATACTCCCCCTGCTTGTGTTCCCTCTCTCGCTGTGTCTGTCTCTGCCAAATAAATAAATAAAATCTTAAAAAAAAAAGAAAGAAAAAATGAAATTATAAGGCTCACCGTAGCATTTATTCTGAAGGGCTTACTTCAGGCAAGAATTTTCAGAGAAAGGGAAAGTCTGATTGAGAGTTAGTCTCTGGCTTCATTCCATCATATATCTGATGTCTTGCTTTCAGTTTCTTTTCCCCAGTGAGGAAAACTTAGATAAGGTTGTTATTTTACAAACTTTGCAGCTCGATTGTATGTTATTTTTTTCATAATCATACAAGTAAAATATCTTCATTAGAGACATTTTGGAAAATACAGAAAAGCATAAAAATGGAAGGCAGTCCTTCCTAGAGACCCTCAATTAATATTTTGGTGTTTTCCCTTGTTTTTCTATATAAACATTTTTTAAAACTTGGGATCATACAGGGCGCCTGGGTGGCTCAGTTGGTTAGCCGACTGCCTTTGGCTCAGGTCATGATCCCGTAGTCCCAGGATCAAGCCCCACATTAGGCTCCCGCTCAGCAGGGAGTCTGCTTCTCCCTCTGACCCTCTTCCCTCTTGTGCTCTCTCTCTCTCTCACTCTCTCTCTCAAATAAATAAATAAAATCTTTAAAAAAAAATAAAACTTGGGATCGTACAAATGCATATATTGTTTTTTTTTCACTCACTATTACATCAGAGCATTTCCCAACATCATTAAATATCCTTTGATGAGGATCACCCTTGATAATGGGTGAGAACATTTTTAAAGCCCTTGATATGTATTGTCAAATCTCAGCTCCTAGCACCAGGTAAAGTACCTATTACACGGTAAGTACTCTGTAAATTATTGTTGAATGAATAAATGCCTTTCAGAAAGGTGGATCAATTCATACTCCCACCAGCAGCAGTATTTAAGAAGAGCCTTATCGTGGTCAGTCCACATCATGACAGGAATAATGATTAAAGCAGAATTTTGGTTTCTGTGATTCTGGCAATGAAATAATCCATTTACTTTAAAGAAATGGAAGTAAAAAGTTGAGGGGCCCCTGGGTGGCTCGGTTGGTTGAGCATCTGACTCGTGATTTTGGCTCAGATCATGATCTCAAGGTTGTTAGACTGGGCCCCATGGCAGCCCTTGCGCTGGGCATGGTGCCTGCTTAAGATTCTCTTTCTTCTTCTCCCTCTGTTCCTGCCCCTCCCCCTCAAAAAAATGAAAATTAAAAATAAAAAAAGAAGTAAAAAGTTGAATCATCCCTAAATGATATATGGTTGCATTTTAATAGGCTGCTGCTTTTAAACATGTGGAGACAAAAATGGAATGCAGGAAGAATTCTGATTATATTAGGACTGAATCATGAAGTTCCTTGTTTCCCTTTTCACATGTCAGTCTGTCGTGTCTACTTGCCCAACAATTGCTATAAGCTCAAGATTTGGAGAGGGTATTCTTTTTCTTTTTTTTTTTTTTTTAACCTTTTTTTGGGGCGCCTCGCAGGCTCCGTCGGTAAGCACCTGCCTCCGAGGCAGGTCATGATCCCGGGG